>NC_137513.1:17150000-17255000 GCF_041902795.1 Electrophorus electricus
GTGCACGTGTACGAGCATCTAAAGTAGTGCGCGCAGATTTCTGGAGGGCAGAAAAAGCTCTTTAACAGTAAGAGCAGGAATCACCCCCTCGAGTGCTTGCTAGCTGAGAAAGGAGCAGATTGAAGACGAATTTGTGTGAGGAGTCAGCACAGCATGAGGGAGACTCACGCTGTTTCGTAAAAAGCTTCAGCGTGGAAAAGAGGCTGAACAAGAAGTCAAAAAGCCTCCGACATGTCGGAACGTCCTTCATACCCAAGCGTGGACGATACAGTGGTTCATGAAAAATGTCATATTTGTGTGTGATTGTGTGTTTGAATCCAGCTAAACCACACGGTGGACAATCATAGTTGAGTGCTCTATAAATCTATATAGTGTGAGTTTCTGTACATTTGCGCACGTGCGTATCCGCAAGCGAATACCGAAGGCAAGAGTCGCACTGCATACTTCTCCAACAATTTGCCTTTGCCTTTTTTAGCGACTTTCATTCCAACTGCATTTTCTATTCAAGAAAATGTATT
Organism: Electrophorus electricus; assembly: GCF_041902795.1. NCBI lineage: Eukaryota > Metazoa > Chordata > Actinopteri > Gymnotiformes > Gymnotidae > Electrophorus > Electrophorus electricus. Next base: position 17,150,519 of record NC_137513.1, read on the forward strand.
ATCTGAAATGAGGGCGAGAGAGGGAGAGAGAGAGAGAGAGAGAGAGAAGCAGACTAATCCATTTATGACAGTGAAACACGCGCGCTACAAAGCCAGACGACACTGTGACGTAACGTCCTCCACTTACTACGCTGACTGCTACTACAGCTTCAGTAACAATGACTCTCAAGGTGCTCTGGGTGCGAACACGAACATCCATTATGGCACCTGTTCGTCAGGACCCTTGGCAGGCAGGTGAAGCACGCGAACAAGGAATGAATGATAAAGAGCTTAAAGAAGAAAGGTAACAATGCAACAACAACAAAAAAAACAACCTCCGAGTAACTATAATTAAAAGCATTCAGGACCCCGTGTTGGGTGATATGAAATGACTTCCATCCATAACAACAAGGTTGCAGGTAAAATCGTACCCTTTTATGCCATTAAATGTCACTGACCTGCATCTTTTAATGTAGGGCTGCATTCATTAATGAACAGATGTCGCTAAGTTGTGAATATACCTGTATGATGTCTTTTGTACTTCTTACCCATTAACGTTTTCCAGTCATTAGCCGTAGCTAATTGTGCCCCTTCTGACATATCCCCGCCACCACGCCGGAAGGAGTGAAGGCTAACGCATATTTCCTCCATCACGCATCCAGCATCTCTGCATCTTCTTTGAACTATGCTTCAAGTGAAGAGACTAATCGCTTCACGGACCGGCGGAGGAGCTGGTCTGTCCTCAACTCACCCAGTGAGAGAACGGCCGACTGTTCTCTCAAGAGCTGCTGGGTCATGGATGGCAGGGATAAGAAGCCACTTTCCCCAGCCATTCGACCGGATTGTAAAGTATCTGCCGCGTTTCTTTTTTATTTCTTCTGCGAATTCAGGTTCACGGGTGTCTCCAGCACTTAAGTCCGGCTGTTTACCGAACCGAAAAAGCTACAAAGCGTTCGCTAACAGGGACAAGCTGAAGACCTCCCCACCCCTATTCCCCCTGCCCAAGCCAAAATGGTTTAACCAAGAAGAATGAGTTCTGCCTCCTAGCTAAACCCGGTGGTTAGAAAGTACAAAAGGATCGGGGGAGGACTTTAATCTGGCCACAGGTCTGTCTGGCTGGCTCTTATCTTTACATTAGCTTCGGCTAATGGCACGGGTGCCAGCCAGGCAAAGACTGCATGCTACCACGGACTGATGGATATGAGAGATGAAAGTCTTCAGTTGAGAGTTTGCTGGGCTTGCTGACTGAATGGGGACACACAGACACACACGCAAGCGCACACACACAGACACGCACACAGACACACACAGATGGATTAGATGAGAAGCAAGTGGGAGAGACGATTAAGTGAACTAAACGAAAGCATGCAAGGAAGATCAGTAGCTCTGGAAGACTGAAGGGAGAGAAAAATATGAGACAAGAGGAGAGGGAGAGAGAAAATGCAAGAAAGACTGAAAGTGAGCAAACAAGAAATGAAAGCAGAGGGCAGTGCTCACAGGTGTGCCTTATTGTGCACGTGTACGTCCAGAAGGTGTGTGTTTGTCCAGCTGTGATCAGTATTCAAGGCGAGAGTGTGTGAGTCCATAAATATTTCAGCATTCTGAAGCCTTCACTCACAGAGAGGGAGGGAAGAGATAGCCACAATCATTCACACTGTTCCCAAATCCAACAGCACAGGCAGGAATGGAGAGAGAGAGAGAGAGAGAGAGAGAGAGAGAGAGAGAGAGATGAATAATGGCTCAGACAAAACATGATTCCCACCAACCCACCCAGAAGCCCACCAACACGGGAAGGCTTGAAGCCGCCAAGACAGAGAGAGAGAGAGAGAGAGAGAGAGGCGTGAAGGTGAAAAGAACAAACAAGGGCGAGACGGACGAATAAAATCAGTGACATCACCCAATCCGGGACCAGGACCCCACCATCACGAACCTAATCACCGGATTGGATCACACCCCCAGTAGTAAGCAAACAGAAGGAGGGATAGGATGAAGGATGGGGCTGGAGAAGAAAAACGGGAACAATGAGATAGAAGCAACAAGACGCCCACTGAAACATGTTTTGGGGTGTCTCTTAATACGAATACTGCAGTTTACACAAAATATGTTTCTTAATCAACTCATGAAACGATATCAAACATTTTGGTACAAAAAGGACGTAAGCAAACTCACATTACTTAAACCTTACGTGTCTTAACAGCAGAAACGTTTTATGAGTCTCATAAGACTGTAAGCAGACTACACAGTCAAATGAACGTGAGGACACCCTGCCCTGACTGTGAACGTTGATATTCAGAGCATTACTGGTGTCTCTCTCCTTCCAGTGTCTACGGCACATACTGAAATAGCTAGTAAGACGTTGGAGGGGTGTCATTAATAGTGTCACGTTTGTCTTTGAAATCTGTTTTTTCTTTGAATAACTTCATTATTAAATGTTAGGATTCAATCATAATTTCAAGGTAAGATAAATAACAAAGACATGGGGGGGTTATTTATTTTTATTGATTTCTTTTATGGGGTTTTATTTTATTTGTGCGTATGTCAGTAAAGAGCTGTGAGTTGGCTCGATTTTTTCATATATCTTTTCTCTCCTTATCTTTAGCAAGGTGACAGTGATTTCTGAAGGCAGTGCAGCTCCAGTGTAGCAGTTGGACACACTATTTAAGCACTAGGAAACACCCATGCCATAACTGTTGGCTAATGACTGTGTTTGCTGTTGTGGCTCTGCACTCCAGAATGCCAGATCTGAAATTAAACGGTTAGATAAGATGGAATGGGGTTGTGCATTTCTAAAAAGCGTAGTGATTCCTTTATGGTTCATGCAATGTAGACTTTTTAAATATGTCGTCATGCACAGTCATATACTTCACTGAGCTGCTCAGAACAGAACAAAGTGCTTGAGAGAAAACAGACATGATGTCAATTGTATACTCCTATACAGAGACACACACACACGCACACACATTGATATAAACACTATCCTTTATTCAGGTTACCTGCCAAATGACTGTTTCAACCAAACCTGAGCTGACTACACAACAAGCACATTGAATGAGTGAGTAAGTAAGTGAGAGAGAGTAAGAAAGCATAAATGTAGAATGACTATAATATTCACACTACTTCGCATGTTCCTAGGATATATATAGATATAGCCACTTTATTAGGAACACCTAATTAACCACTTTATTAGGAACACCTAATTAACTACTCGTTAATGGAAATATCTAATCAGCCAATCACATGCCATCAACATGCATTTAGGCATGTAGACATTGCTACTCAATGCATTTAGGTATGGTCAAGAAAGGTGATTTAAGTGACTTTGAACAAGGCAGGTCTGAGTATTTCAGAAGCTGCTGGTCTAATAGGCTTTTCACACACAGCCCTCTCTATGGTTCACAGAAAACGGTCCACAAAAGAGAAGATATCCAGCAAGCGGCAGTTCACTGTGTGTTCTCTTTTTATGCCAGAGGTCAGAGGAGAACGGCCAGACTGGTTCGAGCTGACAGAAAGCCAACGGTAACACCTGAGGTATGCAGAAGAGCTTCTCCGAACGCACAAGACATCGAACCTTGAAGCAGATACCTGGAAGCAGGGCAGTAGAAGGCCACACCAGGTGCGATGCCTGTCAGCTAAGAACAGGCAACTGAGGCTACAATTCAGATGGGATCTATATATATAATATATACATACACACACACACACACACACACACACACACACACACATTCCAGGAAGTGACTGCACTGTAGATACAGATATAGAAGTTAAAGATATAAAAGTTGTAAAAATGGCAATGTAGTTGTGCGGAAACTACTGACAGGAGATGATCTGCATGCACGGTGTGAGTGAACAGGACTGAAAGGAAGAAAAAGCATGATCCAAAAGGCAAAAACCAGCAGAAGAGAGAGCGCAGTAACAAAACAATCCAAAAATCAGCAAAGGGAAAATCCAGGTGGAAGATATAGGAACCAGAGGCTACAAAATGCTAAAGGAGGCGTTTGGGATAACAACACTTCACGAGGAGCAGAAGGAAGACTTGCTTTATACGGGGAAGTAATTGGAGGGGGGCGGGTGCGAGAGGTTAGCGTTCGGGTGACCCTGAGCGGCTTGGTTGTGTGATAACTGACGGTTAGGAGTGGAGCTGTATGAAGACAAGTAGAAGACGAGGTTTCCTACGAAACGTTTTGGATGGAGGTCATTAATCTGCTGTGAAGCACTTTGCTTGCTTCCTCTCTCTGTCTCTCACTTTCTCTCGCTCTGTAGACAGACAGATAGGTAGAAAGATAGCTGTACATGCACAGTGTACCCACAGACACATAACAGAGAGAGAGAAGAAAGTATATTGACTTGAATATTTCGTCCTCTCATCTGTCACCAGCTTCTACTTCTCTTCACGTTTCACTCTTTTTTTTAAAAAAACTTTATCCCTGCCCCATCTCTTCTTTTATTATATCATGTGCTCTCCTGCCCTAAAACCCCAACAGGCCCTGTGTGTTGTGCGTGTGTGACAGCATGAGTGTATGTGTGTGTGTGCGCACACTGCACGTGTGGGAGAGAAAGAGTAGTATCCGACACCAGCAAGACGCGAGTAACACACTCTACAACAATAATGAAAAGAGCCCACCCCCACTCACACCTGCGCACACACACGCGCGCACGCACACACACACACACACACACACACACACACACACACACACACACACACACACACACACACACACACACAGCAGCAGCAGAATGCTGGCAGAATTATACAACTCCCATCACCTCTGAACGGACTGTTATATCTATGCACATGGACTCCTGCCCAAGAAACACACACTTTTGGAGAATGAGAACACGAAGAGGATATGTGGTTAAATAAAGGATTCCAGTGTGTTCCAACATCTTTTGTATATTCCCCGCTGGTGCGAGGCAATGATGTGAAACAGAATGACCTCAAGATCCAGGCCCTGTCACTCATTGCATGCATGCGTGTCATAGTTACATCATGGAAAGGTTGTCAGAGGTGTCAAAGATGATCTTTTCAGGTATCTCTTCTATTTTATGGGTATTATGCATACACTTTACATGTAATATCCACTATGTGCTTTGCTTATCGTCTCTGTTACTCTCTCTTCTTCTCTTGCTGTCTCTCAGCAAAATAACAACCTACAGTGTATCATTTCAATGGCCACTTGAATGTTTGAATGGAGCAGAAAAGAGACACTTTGATTTTAAGAGCCTTTTATTAAATCAGTCATTTCGAAGAAGTAAATTAAAAAAGTTAAAAAGTAGAGCTTCGAGAACAAACGTCAATTAAAAATGAAAAGGTCTTCAGCGTCTATGAAAGACACTTTCATTTCATTTTTCATTCATTTCCTTGTTTTTCTTTAGATCTACTATATCGTTTGTAATTTGCTAAAAAGGGAAAGTCAGCCTTTCTTTGGGATTTACTGAAGGCTTTCGACAAGCTCAAACCATTTGTGCCCTGCCCTTTAGTGCTGGGTTTCGCATTGAATTAACACGATTCATGTCTGGATCGCATCCGGATATACATTGGCTGTATTCTGTTTACATTCTCACTGAAACGCTTCCCCAGTGTAACCCAGATGAGACCTAATTTTCCACGTAATTTCTCAACCCCCCCCCAACACACGCCATTTCTCAGCACACCCAACAAATGTCACTTCTCAGCACACCCAACACACATCATTTCTCAACCCCCCCAACACACGTCATTTCTCAGCACACCCAACACACGTCATTGCTGACTTTCTTCTTACTTGTAAGTATGGATTCTTAGTCAACTCCAGTGTATTGTATGCTCTCAATTATTGGAAGAAACCACTTAAAGCAGGCAACAAACTGTCTGCAATACCTTTTCTTTTGGAAGGGGACTTCTTTAACGCTGGCTTCCCTAAAGGTAAATGTTCGTAGCTTGCTTTTTCTCTTTGGGAACCGTCATCATTACTACTTATGACACCTTCACATGAACCACCATCAGATTTCAAAATGGCAACTGAGCTCCCCTCCTTAACTGTAAACAGTTCCCTCTTTCTCTTGGACAGGGAGGCTGTACCGTCTTTCCCAGACAATGTGGCTTCTGGATCAAGAGGATCATCACCACAGTCCTTCCCAAGTCCTGGACATTTAGCCGTTATGAAGACTTTTTCAGACGTCTTATTAGATTTGCTCTCTGAGTGATTGTATTCATTATGCAAAGGAGAACAATGTGAATTACAGCTGCTACCATTTCTGCAGTGATCAGCTCCACCACTGGCCAGAGGACGTTTTGGGCACAAAAGAAAAAAAGTTGATATTTGCACATGTATTTTGGTTTACATAATCATATGCAGATAACAAAAACACATTCTGTGCTGTTTTCACTTGTATTAAATGTGGTCACGGTCCATATCCGACCTCCTGCGAATGTGGCCAAATGAATTGTGAATGTGATCAAATCACCAAAAACGCTTGTTAATGCAAAGAGTAAACAGGCCCTTAAACTCTAATCCTGTAAGCCAGCCCATGAGTCCAAAGACTAGGACTAATTTAGGACAGCCATAACAGGCATTAAGTATCACATTTAGAACAACAAAAAGCAGAATAAAAGGTGCAGTCACGAACCAAAGCATTTAGTAGCTGCTGCTGGTGACCTCCAGTGTGTCTGGGGAGAGCAATTTCATACTGATGTGTCTATGATGGTGATAATCTATCAGCCATAGAGAGCGCATACTCGCCATTTCCTGTCACATCTCCATTTTAACTTTCTACAATGTATCGATGTTACACACACCTAAATGCTTGGTACAGTTCCTCTTCCAAGATACAGGAAAAAAGACATCGCCCTTGTTTTTATTGTCAGCAACATGAATAACACTCAACTCTGGAAAAGAGCAGCGAGTCGTGTCGAAAGCTACCGCACAAGTGATAAAAGACACTTAAGGTAAAGGAACAGAGGCTTTAGGCATGTACAAGCAGTTCCCATCTCTCCGACCCAATACTGGCCCAGGCAGTTAAGGTTTGTGCTGGCTGTCATTCTCCCATCTTAAATCTCTTGAGTGGCCGATTTTACTTAGTCACGCCAAGGAAAAGGTCATAGCAAGAGTAGCGGAACAGGACACCTGTTGAGAAAATAACGGGTTAGAAAATAATGGCTTACCCAACCTTTAATGGACAGCATTCACCTATGGCACTTTGAGAGAGAGAGGGAGAGAGAGAGAGAGAGAGGGAGAGAGAGAGAGAGAGAGAGAGAGAGAAGGAGAGTTACACCTTCTTCTTTATGCCCCCTCCTGGGTGACCTATGAACAAACCACATCCCTAGTGATACAAAGGGCAAAGAAAGGGCAATTAAGTTTAACAGAACAGGAAAAAAACCCACAAAATAATATCTAAGAACATCTGTGTGCTGAGTGTAAAAGTGTTAAATGAATCAGGATACTAAGTGAAAATGCAACGTGAATCAGTGGTTTTCTGGGGGAGATTTCTGCGCCATTTAACTAAAAGAAGACTCCTTGCTCTCCTTTAGGGATGGCCGACACTTTGGTACTTAATGATGAAGGATCCAGTTAGAACAAATCCAAGAATAATTTCATTCAGACAAATGGAAAGGCCATTAAGACATGTACAAAACAATAAAACAATTTTAAAAAACCAATCTATATCAAATTACAAAGATAGTCAATGCAGCAATTTGGCTGTCAAGCAAAGATTTCTTCATTCAAGTGCATGAAACCTTTTGTTTCTTATAGAGCTCTTGGGTAGGACCGATAAGTGAGAATTGGATTAATTCAGACTAGTTGCTCTGCATTCTTGCTGTCAGGACTAAAGAGAAAGTCCTAGACCAAAGGGATATTACAGAAGTAGCAATACTGTCAGGATCACTGATTGTGAAGACCTCTCTGGCCTTAAGAGATAAGGGATCCAAATATACTAATTTATCTTTCTGGCTTTATTTCTTTGTCTTAACCTTGTTTATCTGCTGAAAATGATGATTCACAAGTTAATGTGAAATAAACAATAAAACAAGGGCTCTTATAGCCCTGTGGACATTAGGTGGGGAGTACAGATTTAGCTGTGTATGGTTTACACATTAATCCAAGGAACTGTTGTGTTATGAACATCGATTGACACCCAGTAAATAGGAGGGCTTTAATCAGCAGTCTTATTTTGTCAAACATCTCGGTCATGGACACGATGAATCGCGACGATGCACACGAAACCTGACAGCTTTGCTTGATAGCATTGCAAGTCGTATGACTTTCGCATCAAAATAAATAGTCCAACAAATCAAATCTTTTTTAAAATAAATTTAAATTGAAAACAAGTGTACTACAAATATATTTTTAAACCATACTGCTATTACTTGTACTGCTAAATGCCGAAAGGCTCAACAAACACTGTCATCAAACCGTCTGTGAATCTCTTTCAGTCTCAGTGTTGATTTATTTTCAGTGAACGTGCGTGCTTGAGGACTCGAGGGAATGTTAATGCTAATTTGACGGGCAGCTGAGCTGAAAGCGATGCCCAGTCTGTGCTCCCATCCCCAGCACTTTTCAAAACAAAGTTTCACACACGCCTGCCAATAGCTGGTAAGTTTCATGTTGTGATTGAAAAATATTTGGAAATTCAATTTGAGAGCTCAAAAATTGTTAATGAAGTTTGTACAGGGTCAAGAGGGAAACTTTCTAGAGTGATATAATTTCTAGAATGATATAATTTCTAGAGTGTTTCGTGGTCAGCCCTTGCAAAAGTGGACATTACTTTCTAAGCAACTAAACTGATATTATTTTTCAGCTTTATTTAGAGAAGTTGAGAGGAGAGCTGTAATCGATTTATGTAGTGGAAGAAAGCCATTTGGGATTTTTATGACTGTCAATCAGGCTTAGGAACTAAGCTTCTCTGGCAAGCTTAGTTCCATTATTAAGGATTTTCCAAACGAACAAATTAAATGTGCATTATGAACTGATTTGTTCACCTCTACTGCATTTTATTGCTCATCTGCTGTCACTTTCTAGTTTTGAAAGGGTAAATAGTCTACCTTTTGTACTGTAGGGGTTTTTCTGGTCTTCACTGGAACAACTGCATTCAATGAGTCTAGAGTTTAGATTTTCAATTAGAGTATCAAAAAAAAAGGAGCAGAAAGAACATTAAATCCACACTGAAGTATTCAGTACATGTAGGCAATCAAAATGCATAGCTGAAATGCTCAAATAACGTGCTTAAATGCTAAAAATGGAACAGAGCTGAAGTGAATAAAAACAAAGACAGGTATCAAGAGGAGAACAGGAAGTGTGGAAAGAGGATGCTGCAGTCGTCCCTGTGGCACTCTCTGCTGTTTTCTCATTCTCTCCTAATTTATTTATAGTTTCTCACTTCCATCCTAATTAATCATCAAACGGGCAAAAGTAAGGGCTTAATAGCTGAGCTTTAATCGCAGCTAGTTAGCATGTGTGTGTGTGTGTGTGTGTGTGTGTGTGTGTGTGTGTGTGTGTGTGTAAAAGCTCATAGCAAAACTAGAAAATCCTGTGAGATCTTATAAAGTCCCCAACAGGGTAGCCTTGTTATTATGCAAAATTCATGGCAATTCAGATTCAACACACCCAATCTTTTAGTGAAATGAAATTGGATCCAGATGCCCCTGCTGAAGTGAAGGTAGCTAGAATTGAGACCATCAACATGAGACTATCAACATCTGCTTTTAAATGATGTATGAGCATATATGTACAAGTGCGTGTGTGTATGTGTCTGTGTAAGTATTTTGAGGAGTGAAATCCATCAATCTCTGATTCCCCCCCCCCCACCCACACATACCACAGACACGCACACGAATGCATACAGAGAGTGAACGTTAAAAGCAAAAGCAAACTTCTCTCTCTCTCTCTTTCTTGCACACACAGACACAGTTCTCCACAAACGTACAAAAATTATTCAGGTCTACTTTCTTTTGAATAAATGTTCTTGTGAGTAAATGCATCACCAACTACATGGACATAATTTGCTTTCTAACAAGTCTGTCTCCGTGTTGGTTTTGGAAGACATTTTGATGCACACTGGACAGAACATTTGAAAAACAACACACTTGTCAGCATTATATTTCCCTCTGCTACTGAAAACGTGTGTGTATCTTCAGAAAGAGCAGAATGCTGATTTCCCCTCCAAGGTAATGAGCCATTTACGCCAGGACGGGGCAGACGCAAACTAATGCATTAGTGCAATGTTAGTGAACAAATACACTCTTAAACCGTATGTGCCGTGGATATTACCCCCAAGTACTGTTTACTGAGCAATAAAAATGGACTAAAATCTCTTTAGCTATATTTTGTCAATTCCATTGTCATTTGAGGTGTGAGGCAAATGACATAATACTCATCAACCTTCAGTTTGTTCCTTAAGGGCCAGTTTTCAGTTTTCCACTGTGATTTTAGAAGTCATTTGTGATGAAACATTAGCAATCAGTTGAAGTGTTTAATGAGTGCACGCACACACACATGCGCACACACACATGCGCGCGCACACACACACACGTGCACACACACTAAACTTGGCTTGGAATATTAAGGCAGATGCATTCATTACAAAGAGGCATTCTGTGTATCATTTAGCAAGCATCTCTTCAGTCCTGTACTGAAATACACACTTATTTTCAGTCCTGTACCAAATTAAAGCTTAGTGCTGACTTTTGCAGGAAAAATAAATCCCTTGGGTAACATATATCTTATTTTATTTTTGCAAGCAATGCAATTCAGCAAGTGTCGACTGCATTTAACACTGCTTCAAGCGTCACTTTATGGCAATAATTACTGGAGGGCGTAGAATCTCTCTTGGGAAGGGATGATGAAATAAGTTAGCAGGCTGTCAGTTCACTTCAGTCTAAAACTGTCGGGTAATAGTTTTAGTCTGAAGTGCCAAATTCCTGTTTACAGATTACTGCTAGTCCAAAGGTACGGAGACCTTAAAGATAATGTCAAGATGTAGTGATGCTTTTAACAAGTTTCTTCTTTTTCTTTTTATTGTTGCTATTTTAAACTTGTTAAACTTAGTTAAAACTTAAAAGCAAAGTTCATTTTTGTAATAATAATTTTTTATTATTGTCTTTGTATTTTATCAATTCTATATATCACTTTGTTTTAACTTTCTTTTAACAGTTTTATGAAATGCTCCAAATCAGTGTTTACAACTGTTTTAAAGGTAGCATTTTAAGAATTAAATATTTCATTTGTGACTATGGAATACTGAAGGACAAACCAAAGGCAACTTTTAAACTACAGGATTCTTTCTGGACTATCTGGGTTCTTGTACAGAGGGCAACTGATGGCTTAATGGTGACATATGGCTCATTCTGAAATTTACCCATAGTTCAGTATTTGATTTGGTAGGATTTCAACACTTGTTGCTGACTGATTGTTTTCAATGTGTAATTTATTTCTACCAAAGACCAGCAAAAGGTCCTCTCTCAAAGGCCGTGAGACGGCTCATGTAGGTTCACAAGGCCCCGTGTAATTGGTCTCCCCGTGATCCACCCCAAATTGCACTTTAATGAGGACATAGCTAACACTGCACTGCATCATGCATGAGGTGGCAAGAAAGATGTTAATATACCAACCAATTGGAATTTTGTATGAGAACATATCAAAATAACCTTGCTTTTTGTGCACAGTTATTAGTATCCATCACTGGCAAATGTAATTATGGGGTGTACTTTATAACAGTTCAAATTTGTCCTCTAGTTCTCTGGTGCTAGAGGTTAAAAATCCTCACTGCAACCAAAGGTTCCCATCCCGTTTTTAGAACATTCCGGAAAGTAACTGCAGGCCTCTCATTCCCACAAGTGCAGTTCATCCTAATTAAACCAGAGTCCCATTCATACACACTTAACTCTCTATGCAGAGCTGGCCAAAGTAGCTACCACTGCTACGTCAATGAGGCAACGTGGCACAGAGGAGTGTGGACAGGAGAGGATGAGCGTTCTTTTATCTGCAGTTTTCCTCTTCTTCACGCAGCAATAAACGATGCCATCGTGAGATTATCCATTGCAAACGAATTATCCTACAAGCATTCGCGTGCCACCCACTATCATTTCTGATAACAACGTTCTGGCTGCAAGTACGACCCCTCTCCAACACGCTGGGTGTAGATTAGCCCTGCTGATTCAATGAGTAATTTTACGTCTTCAAGTGACAACCGAACTGATCAAAGAAATGGATAAATGAATGAATAGCTGAATGGATACAAGTCAACAGAAATGCTACCAGATATTTGAACGTGTTCTTTCCTTTCCAGTAAAGTACATACAGGGCCATCCTGACTACATTCCCTTGAGATCTCTTTCACATCAGCTATTTAACTACAACTCGATTTTATTGCAGCCTTTGACACTATTGATCACAATACAGCCTTAGTATAGTCTGGAGAACTGGGTTGGATTCTAAGGAACAGTCCTACACGACTATGTCTTTTTATTGCTTGATTGATTGATTGATTGTAAAAACCTTCAGAAGATAATAGATGTATGTGGATAGGTGATATAAAAAGCTTGATTATTTGTTTCTTCCATGTCTGTGTGGAACACTATGCATTGCCACTGTGTATGTAAAGTGCTATACAAATCTGTCTCCGATCAGCAGTCATGTAAAAGCAATTTAGGAATCAGTGTTCTATCCCCAGAAAAAAACATAAAACAAATAAGAAAATAAGAATTCTTGTCAAAACAAGGCACTTAAAAACTCACCAGTGCATTCATTTCTAGTTGGCTTGATTAATGTAATGGTTTCCTTATCAGACTTCCAAAAAGACATTTACACGAGTTCAGCTGATTCGAAATAAAGCTGCCAGAGTTTGTATTCAAAGAGTTTGTAGTCAAAAGAATGCAACACATTACACCGATTTTTAAATCCTTACATTGAGTCCCATTACATTACAGAAAAGTTACTTCAAAGTACCACTGCTTGTCTGTAAACCACTAAATGGTTTATTGCCACTGTATCAGCGAGATATCCTCAAGCAATATAATCCAGGCAGGATGTCAGTGGTAAACATTAGGCACGGAGAAGCTGTTTTAAGTTTCTGTGCTGCTGTTAGATGGAACAGGCTGTCAGAGAATTTTAGAAGGGCTTTAGAACTTCAGGATAATCTTTAAATTGAAAATGGAAAAAAAAAACAAACCTATTCCTACCCACCTATCATGTTTTTGTTAGGTTTCAGGAACTGCCTGGTAGCTTTCAGGGACAGGATTCTGTCATTTATCGTTCATCTACTATCCTTGTTTATTTGTGCACTTCTTCCCTCTGTATTATTCATGATTTTCTATTTGAACATAATTTTCATTTTACTACAATTTAATCAATTGCCTTTCACACTTCTCTTTGCGTAGCCTTGCCAATGAAACGAACTACGTAAATAAACTTTCTTTTGCTTTGCCATGTCTTGCCTAGGAGATGCTGTCATAAAGCTTCTCTTTATATTTGGCTAAAGTGCTCATCTAAAGCTACTTACGTTAGTGATCTGCTGGGAGAGTTGTGCTGGCGGTCTACCTGCTTCCACTTGTTTTAGCACTGGAAGCGGAAGGGAGTGAAAGTTCCCTTCATGCGTGCTTTCAGGCACAGTAGACACACCTGCATCGTGGCCACAAATTCCTTTTCTGCTCACACATAAATGGCAGGCAAGGGACCTCGATCATTAGCTTAAATTGCCTAATTTAATGCTTGCTAACCCCTTCTGCTTCTCCTGCCTTTATAACCACACCATGATGAGGCTGTTATCTGGATTTGTTTGCTAATTCTGCATTCAGAACACATCCTGCCTTTGCTGTGTCGAGTCACGTACATGCGCCACCAAAAAGGTAAAGGGCGTTATCTTCACTTGATTAGTCATGTCTGATAAGATAGAATGCTCCTTCTGATTTGATTGATAAAATGCTTGACCTGCACTTGACTGGTATGGCCTGTTAATGTAAAGTGAGTTTCCATAGCACAAGGGCATCAAGTCACATTATTAAAAATGGCAAACACAAGGAACCACAGGTTTTCTAACATGCATATATTATATAACAAATAAAGCATAAAGTGCAAAAATATACCCTAATGTTCTTAAAATCCCTGTTATCCCATACTTGTTCATTAATTTCCTCGAAATATAAAACTAACACTTGTGTTTCTTCTGAAAGTAGCATATGTGAGACAAATGTTCAAAAACAGATAATAATAATAATAATAATAATAATAATAATAATAGCAATGATACTAGCAGCATATTATCTAGCATTATGCAGCTAGGAGCGCTATTAGAGCACTCTTGGTTGTTAGGGAAAAAGCTAGCTCAGATTGCGGATCTAACCAGTTAAAAAAGGACCAAGGGCATTCTTTCTTGCTCTTTATCTCTCTGTTTTGGTCTCTGCCTTGTTTGCTCTTTTCTTTTCCACATTCCAGCAGCTGGCCAGATACGATGGAGGACCAGTGAGCAGAAGAGAACCGCGGGTGAACCAATGGTCCACTGTGGTTTGGGGTCCTGGAATCTGCTTATCTCTCATGTTCTAGCCATTCTCCAGAACAGGTCACTGTCACTGCTCCGCCATCCATCACCCTCCAGCTTAATTCAATCACTCACTGGCTCACTAACACGCATGAGGGATTCAGAAGCCTCCTGGGCTTAGCCAGGTTCACCCTCACAATCTGCTCAGAGGGAGGAAAAGGGAGCGAGAGACAGAGAGAGAGAGAGAGAGAGAGAGAGAGAGAGAGAGAGAGAGAGAGAGAGAGAGAGAGAGAGAGAGAGTAGAGGTGACGGCATGACTGCAACTGACCAAAACAGGCAACAGATTGCCTGCCACCCACACAAAGTCACCCTAATGTGTGACAGCTACTCGATACAATAACAGAGAAATAGAAAGATAGATAGATAGCATATGTGTGTGTGAGCGAGAAAGAGAAAGAGAGGGTTAGAGAAAGCTCTAAACTTGTCCTTTAGTATCAAATTTAAAGAGCAAAAATAACAGATTAATCAACTCTCTTGGCCATTGTTTTTTTCATAGAAGCTACTTTCTGTTTATCTACTTTCTACTTTCCTTGACATTTAACATCTCTGTTCTCATTAACCTCCTTTCAATCTATCTGCCTATCCCTGATTTTTTCATTTTCCTTATGTCTCGTCGATAGAAATGATCTAACAGAGGTTTTATTGATCATTTGTTTTACCAACTAAGACTTGGTTTGGTTCTTTAAGCGTGTGTGTGCATACAACTCGATCATAATCCCCAATCACATATGACTCACAAATTGTACCGCTCGTTAATCTGCCTTCAACATCTATGTAATCCATCTGAAAAGAAGCTCTCAACTTACCATATTTTTCACCCCATGTGTTAGAGGCCATGTTAGTGGTAGTTCTGACCATGGAGTAAGACAGCACACGTGCTCCTGAACCCATGAACTGAACCCATGACCTTAGAGCTGTTTGTACCTTGCTCTACCTGGCCTGTTTCATTGAGGAGCTACGACACAGGTGCCCAGGCCGTTCCAAGTACATCATCCACTGCAAACCAATCATATACTGATTTTAATTTAGGAAATGTTAAGAATGGAACGGTTTATTCCTCTAGAAACTCTTACATGTATACGCATTTCTTTGCTGTTGCCAGTGGTAACGGATGCACTGTCTGGGGACGCTGAGGAACAGGCCGAGGCAGCAGCAACACCCCTGCATGGTGCCTGAAAAATAGCGCTGCATGCAGCCGAGCTTCTGCAAGCATCAGCACTGGTTTGCTTAGTGGGAGAAAAGTTACCTCTTGGAGTTTGGCAGCAAACTTTTTACTCTCCACTCTTTGTCTGTTATCCTTCTTTCCCCCCCACCCCCCACCACACCTGGACAAATTCATGCCAGATTCTTCGATTTGGTTGGTTTCCCATCACTCGTGAAATTCCCAGCAGACAGTTTTTTCTATATGATGAGTAGTTACATCCACATGGTTATAGCAGTAGTGCCTGGGGTTGGGTATTTATCCCATGGGGGCAAGTACTGAATGGAAATAGAAATGCATTTAGCTAAATTTGTTGTTATGAGGTCTTTGGCTCCTGAGAGCCCTAGGCGTTTGTCTAGCAGTTAAGCCTGAGTGTATTTGTGCATGTGTGTGCATGTGTGTGTGCGTGTGTGTATGTGTGTGTGTGTGTGTGCGCGTGTGGGTGTGGGTGAGTGTGTGTGTGTGTGTGTGTGTGTGCGTGCATGTGTGTGCGCATGTATATGTGAGTATACAGTGTGGTAATAGGCTATCCAAATGCCTCCTGGCAGGATGAGGCAGAACCTTAGGCAAGTTTGGCAAGAAAACTTCTTCTGCCACTCCAAACTCTACACACACTCGTACATGTACGTACATACACACACATACACATACACACACACACACACACACACACACACACACTGAGATCTTTGTGCTCAGCTGTATGCTGTGTATCTGTATTGAAGGGGTAATCTTGGGCAGCATTATAAGACACAGACAGACAGGCAGACTGAAAGGTAGATACAAATCAGACAGAAAATCTTGAAGGTATGAAATTAATATCGCAGATAAAAGGCTGTGAAGAAGAACCTGCTGTGTTGGACCGGTTTCCATTACAAGACAATGAAATTATTCTTCCCCAGTACGAGCAATCAGAGTTTTAATAAGAAACATAACTTCATGTCAGACAACATAAGCTCAGTCTCAGTCACAAAAGCACATAAAGATCTGAGTCCCTTTTCATGTATAATCGTGCAGAAAAAGGGGTACAGAAGAAAACGTTCTCTTTCACCACATTGTGCTCTTTCGTGATTCCTCTCCTCTTTCCTTTTCAAACTGTACTGCTTACTCTCTTCTTTTCTCTAACCTGATTCTCCTCTGCATGGTCTCCTATCACCCTAGCACCTCCTCCCCTCCTCTCGCTCGTCCGTTCTCACTTCACAAAAACCGCTGCCCCTGGGACTCAATTAGACATGAGGAGGAAGCACTCTTCCAACCCATTAATCTGTTTACATCTCTGTTTCTCTCTCTCTCTCTCTCTCTCTCTCTCTCTCTCTCTCTCTCTCTCTCTCTCTCTCACACACACACCCACCCTCACTAACACACCCACACACACACAAGCACACAGGTTGCACCTGCAGACTCACAAGCTGCACACTTCATATACCCCCCGGCAATATATGATATATACTGATATATCATCAAATCATGATGGAAAACAACAAGAGGGATAGACAGAGAGAGAGAGAGAGAGAGAGAGAGAGAGAGAGAGAGAGAGAGAGAGACAGAGAAATTTGGATAATTAATTTAGTTATTGTATATATGAGTACACATTCATTAGGATTTGTACATCACAACACATTCTAGTTACCATTCAGAACTAATTATAGCCTACACTGTCATATCATAATGAGACAGGCACAACCGTGAAAATGAACGTGAACTGTCAGCTTATGAAAAGTAAAGCCTATTACTGCCCATGAATACATGCGTAAGGAAGGAACCAGACCAATAGTTGTTTTAAAAAGTACTTTCGTTACACCTGTCCTTTGGGAGTCTAGCTGGACATCCCTGGACTCAGAAACACTCCTCCCAATGCCGGACACCGCGTCTCGCAGCACGGCACTTTCATGTGCACGTGTTGGCTATTCATCACGTTAAACCAAATCTTGGAAAGCTCAGCCCATTCTGAACTGATGCTTCCTGGAGACGGACCTTCTCTAACCTCATTATCGCAAGCAAAACTCATCCCCTCTTCCCCGCGCTTCCCTCTTTTCCTGTGCTAAAATAAGCACGTCCCGTCCGGCGTGCGCGAGGATGGGCGCAAAGGTGAGTCGTCCTTCACCTACCGTTCCCGGAGAAAACGACGGACAGCCAAAGCATGAGCAAAATCAAACAAGTACAAATTCTCGGCGTCTTCATATCGTTTTCACAACAAAACAAACTCTTCCCCCCAAAAATCGGATGTTTCCTTTTATCACGCGCACACCCTTTCCTTTCTGCAGATAAGACTGTTCACGTCACTTGTATCAAGGCATCTGAGGTCGCAGAGACGAAGCGAAAGTCATTAAAAACCGTAAAACCGTAAAACCGTAAGTGGCCAGGCGCTCCGCGGCCAAGCAGTCGTCGCGCTGGTCTGATGCGCGAGCTCTCCGCTATCTGGAGATGTAACGGGTACTCAGGCCGGAACGTGACGTCACTGGGAGGGAAGATAATGTTCACATGGATCTTTCGTTCGCCCTTTCACTTACACACACACACACACACACACACACACACACACACCATGCACATCTGAACTGGTAACAATAGGTAACAATACAGGACAAATTACTTATCTTCAGGACCACGGACAGCAGCAGGTCACTCGTGTTCTTCAGTATATTTATATACATGCGTTTACACATTCATTTTTAGTCCAAATTATTATTAATAGTACGGGTAATTATTCCCCACACTCTACTTCAGAGCTCACACAACAAACAAATAAATCTGCCAAAAACATTTCCAGACTCAGTTTCATGTTGCTTTGGCTCACGAAACTGCAAGGTGTTTTATGCTAGTTCAGACTTTTACATTGTTTTTAATGAATGCATTTAGAACAGCTTAAAATGGACAATAAAAGCCACAAATAAGCAAAATAAAAGCAATAGTAAAGCCCAGTTCAGGCTCAGGAATGTAAAACTAGGTTTATTTTCTCATTGGTTTCTCATTCAGAAATGTATGACATCTTATTTTTTCACTGGCTTCAAATTCTCTCATTTAAATGTGCTGCTTGTGTAAATGACCATTCAAATACAAACACTAATAATAAAAATAGTTTGTTATTTTCTGTAACAGCAACATTTTTATCACTTCTGACTATTTGCTGTCTGGTACTATTATTTCTAGCCATGGAGCGCAGTACAGAGATAACAGAAATGTGCAATGGTTTATTGGGAGAAACTGTTCGCTAGCAGTTTCAGCTACAGTGCTTCAAGCTAGCCGAATCTCCAATTGGTTCAGTGGCTTGATTAGAGCAACTTTTAACATCAGAGACATTTTTTTCATGGGTCTTTGTGTTTCTTGTCTGTATCTCTTTGTGTATTTAATCAAATATGCAAATATAAGTTTTTGACAGTTTTACAGACTCTGTCTCCCTCTGCTGTTAGATTGTCAATCATATCTCACACAATATCCCACACATGCACATGAATGAACACACATATATGTATGGCCTTATATTAATTGACTAATTTATTATATAAAACTGGTGAGCATAGAGAGTATCAGTGTGAGTGATATACTGTTTCCTGAACTCATACCAGTCAGTTGAACCCCTGCAGTAACGAAGCACAGCTACATAATTTCCTCATAACCTCATATCCTCATTTTCTGCATATTTTCTCCCAGATCTTTTCAAACTTACTGCAGTCCTTTTTTTTTTTTTGTTTCAGAACTTCACCGTCAACTTCTTGACGCTGCGATGCCTCGTACCCGAACCTGCCGGCGCTCACCCCGGGTCCTCCAGCTCATCTCGCGGCTCACTCTTCGGCACGTGCTCTTCCGCGTTAAGTCTTAGGCACATCCCGCTCCCTTGGGCATGAAGGGTTTTGATCTCGGCGCTAAAGGCAGAGTGCTGCAGCAGCTCAGCCTTCAGCTCTGACATTACTAGGACTCTCCGCGCCGCTATGAGCAGAGTGTGCAAGATCTCCTTACCAAAGAGTGACTAGGACCTTTCCTCTTTAATCTCTGTAAGACAGTGCCCTAGTTGAAGATGTATGAGTGTAGTGTCAATGAATACTCTTAGTCCAAAACTTCAAGATGACGATTTACAGTATTATTATTAATAGGTTCGATTCAAGCATACTTGTAAAGTCATTTCCAACTTCGTATACTACTGTGCTAAATTTATGAACAACCCATTTCATTCTGACTGAACTTAACTTAGAAGTAATCAACAACTAGATGACCCACACCTGGAGATCCCGTATGGCGGGAGTCTAGGCTACTTGAGCCCATGTTCTTTCTCCTCTCTGGACTCTTTGGCTTCCTCCCTCGCACTGTTGCTTGGCACAAAGTGGCCAACGGGCCTGCGTTTTTTTTTATATTCTCCTGCTTGCTTTGTTCATACTTTTTCGGTTAGCTGAACTCTTTTGTGGCCCAAGTGACTTTTAACAGACAGCTAGATACAGATTTTTAGAATTTTAGCTTTGTTCAGTCCAATATTCTGACTATAATGAGTCATTATTATGCAGTTCAATTGAACCTTTACCTTAGTATAATTTTACAATGCTCTAGTTGGATTATTATGCCTAATGAAAGTTCTTCTGTTTTCTCTTTTTTATGTTTTAACTTAACTGATCATGAATGTCGAAATTTCCTGATGAATTATTACTGCCATCTGCTGGTGATATCAGCACAGTGCCTGTTTCTTACTGCTCCTATAATGTGCCGCAAATTGTGAATTGATATTAGTCATTATTAAGAACACAGAAATATGAGTTTGTAAACTACACATTTTTTAATTATCAAATGATCAGGCAGAGTACCATATTAAATGTACAACCTACAAAAAAACAATAAAACAAATCTGTAGTGTAGTTATTTTTAACATAATTTTAGGGGGGGAAAGGTAAAAAGTACATTTTACAAAGTACAAACACAAACAAAAATCCCTGGTAAGTATCATTTCCACAGTGATGATAACCCAGAGATAGAAGCCTATGAGATGTGAAGGCTCAGACACCGCTGTGGTGAGGCTGCTTCTGACGAGACCCGTTACCTCACACGCCACTGGAACGAAAACAGTGACTTTTGTAAACCAGCAGAAAGTCCAACATTTGAAAAGTTCTTATCCGTCTGGTTTTGAGAAAGTTCCTAACCTGGTAAAATTTCCCTACAAATACCAGGAAGTATTGTGGATTGATAGATTAGGTCATAGGTTATAAATATCCTTCACATAGTGAGCAACATGGTCAAACCTCGCCCAAATAAACACCTCGCTATCTTAACCACCTTTGGACCAAATGACTTACCATCCGTTGAAGTCACTGGCCTGCCAGGATTCCACAGCCAGTGACAGTGTGGGGCAGATAGTCCCGTTGGAGCTTACCACGTCGTCTCCAAGATTTCTATCGTAGTTGCCGCACGCACCACACATTTTGCCCACCAGGCTGGGACTGATGGCCAGCATGGCCTGGCCAGAGCTTGTGAACTCCACCCTCAGGATGGACGCCCTCTCGATGACCACGCTCCCGCCTGTGTGGTCGATCTGCAACTCTGGCACTGGCCTGCTGGGATATGACACCTCCTTCCCATTTACCTAGAGAATGATCAGCAAAAAAATGATGTATTGTTGTTTTTGGTTGTTTTCGTAGAAGCTCACGTCACTGGGAACTGATCATTTTTTAAAGGTCCCATAGAATGGAACATTTTATGGCATAGTTGAGTAAAGGGCGTTGGGGACATGGAACTGACATACCATGAATGACAAACATTTTTGGCACCACATATGCAAATCCCACATATGTAAAATAGGGCGCGAAATGGTCCAATTCCAAAATTCTAAACTGTTCCATAACACTCTTGGCTCACTAATACTTACGGACCAAAAATACACACACCAGCTCACAGCCCAAAAACGTAACTAACACTCCAGGCGGTGAGAGGGACGTCAACACTTTCACACCCTTCCCAAGGAAACGAACTGTCGACGGACACGGTTGATGTTCTTATTTGACAAGATCCCGGATGACTTTAATTTCCGAGTTGTTAATTTGCTCTGCACATTTCACTCTGGACAGTTCCTCAAACCTCAGACAGCACTGAACCGGCTTCGCTCAGCGTTTGCCATGTAAGAGAGGGGCGTGGTGAATCTTATGAGCACCAGAGCCCCTCACTGCAGCCTGTGCGTAGCTAGCTCTGCTTTATCCACTCTTTATCTATCGTTTGAAGCCAAAATCAAAGTTTCCAACAACTTTATTTGAATTTATGTTGCTGTTGAGCTAGTTTTCCTCACCCAACACTGATTCCGATAGTTGATGGTGATGGCTGCACCCTGCAGGAAGACGTGGAGCATGGTCACATTAGTCGAGGCGATCTGGGCGCACGCGTGCAGCTCCATCACCACGCGGAACCATGTAGGAGACCGCTCGTCACACACGAAAGCCATCTGGAAGGCTCCCGTCTGTAGCACCACGCCCTGGGCCCCATCAAAGGACCGGAACGCAGACCTGGGCCCAATCACACACCGGCCCAGGGCGGCGTGACACCCGCGGTGCCCGTCCCGAACGTCGCAGACCTCCGTGCTCCCGCACGTCTGGCTCTCGCACCGCAGCATGCCCCCGGCCAAGCACGCGCATGACACGTTGCAGGTTTCCGACACGGACACTTCACCAACCTGATTCAGTAGCGTGAGGGAAAGTTTAGCATTGTTCACAGTCACGGATCATCAAATGTTTTTTAAAAAGTTTTAAAAGCCAAATTGAGATGCTAGGTGAGAAATCACTTAAGACTGCTGCAAAATACAGTTGATAAAAATGATCCGATTGTAAATCCATGCTATGACAATGTTACTAGCATATAATACTTAATTATATAATATTCCATAAATAGCAAGGCTTACCTTGAGGTATTTGCCGTCGTGAACACACCCACAGTCCTTCGGAGCGACACACCGGTCACTGTCCCACACGAACCCCTCAACACACTGACAGCCCTCCAGGCATGTTCCAGCACATGTGCTGGCAGGCCAGGTGAGGCTAGCACAGTTGTTGACACAGGTATCAGAGCAGAGGGAATAATTGCTGTTAGCCGGACACTGGGCAGCTGTGAAAAACAAGCCAACATTCAGAATTTGTCGATGATAAAACTGTCAAAGCAAAGGCCTCTTTCGTTCAGCTTCGGTGAAACCGTCTCAGGTCAGTGTTCGCATTTGTTCCAATAAGGGCTAATGTTTTGCGACCACGGGAGTCGTACAGTAGTGGTAAACTGGTGCGTGCACTACTCACGGCAGAAGGAGCTGTTCCTCCAGGCTTCGATACTGGCTCCCACTTGCTGGCAGGCTGTCGCGTAAGCCTGGATGTTCTGACACAGTGCCACCAAGCTCCCATTCATTACAAACATGTCAAACACACAGTTGTTCACATATGTCTGCGGATTCACCTGCTTTTGACAGCCGTGGAAAGGGCCGGCCGGGGACGAGATGAGGCCGCACCAATCGTTTCCGCTGTACAGTGTCACATTAGCTGGCTCAACATGTGGACCTGGCCCCACGTAGCTTTGATACCGTACGCTAGCGGGCGCCAACATCCACCCTACGCTGGCAGTCTTGTTCCCGCCGTGTGGCAGAAAGTCATCGGTGGCGTTGCTATTGAAGTTGCCACACAGACCACACGTGCTGCTGTTGTAGGTTGTGGGTACGCGGATCTCTAGGTTGCTCGCCGCATAAAGGACCTGCAGGCCAAAGTCCGTGTTCAGCCTGACACCGAACCCCGCCTGGATCAGCGAGACGCTGGCATCGGGCGTGGCAGGAAGGTTGACATTCTCACCGTTCACCTGGCAAAGAGGATTGCAAATCATTCAGTAAGATATTTAGAGTAACATGGAAAAACAAGAAAAGAGATGAAAGAGCCGTCAAACATAAAAAGGATGCACGGAAAAAGGCACAGACCCGGACAGCTACGCAGAGATCAGGCGAGGCTAAAGCCTTCCTGACTTGCTTTGATCCCATCTTGACATCGGCGCCTCTTTAACGCGGAACGAGCCACCCTTAAAAACACTCACCGTCACCTTCCAGAGCGTGCCTTGTCTGATGATGACCGTGAAGTTGTAGACGGACACGATCACCGCTCCGATGCCCGACGCACCCGTGCTTCCGGCGCCCCAGCTCTCCGTCTCCACAGAGAAATAAGTCAGGATCCCATCCCGTGAGCACACCTCGGTGAGCGTGTAGGTCCCCTCGGACACCCATCCGTCGAAGGTCCGTCCATCGAACGAGGTGTAGTGGAGGCCTCCGAGAGCCGTGCAGCTGCGGTAGCCGTCGGACCGGCAACGGAGTACACCCTCCGCCACGTCGCACCTCTCTCCCGGTCCGCATGATGATGCGGCGCACGCCACCGCCCCGTTTTCACCGCAGGTGCACCACAGGCGGCACTGCGCCTCACTGTAGAACGCCTGGCCTTTCTCGTAGTAGCGCCCGCCGTAGAGGCAGCCGCACCGGGCCGGCGGCACGCATGCTGTGCCGCTCAGCACAAGGCCTGGGTCACACTGGCAGCCCTCTGAGCAGGGTCTCGTGCAGCGCCAGATGGCGTACAGGCCAGCGCAGGTGTCCGCGCAGCCCGGGGCACACAGGCTGTAGTGGCTGTCGGGTGGGCAGGATACGGCTGGAGAAAAGGATCACATCAGACTGTAAATATGCGGCTGGGTGAAGCTCAGGTAAAAACCAGAATCCACATAACAAACACAAACAAACAAAGGGATTCCTGTTATCTCAGAACTGGACAGGCATTCTTTGTGGCTGAAAAATTAATAAGTAGACCCTCTGTGCTTGAGAGTTACTCCTTGTTGGTGCAATTGGTATATAGTTCTCCATAAATGGTAAAGGGTTAAACTCACATTAAGCACTCCAATCATGTTTGAATCGGAACTTTCTGGAGCCAGGCCAGATGTGCACTCACGGCAGAAAGTGCTGTTCCTCCAGGGCTGAATGGTCACCCCTCTGCTCTGGCAGGCGGCAGCGTAGGCTGCTATGGCTTTGCACAGCACGCTCTGGTATCCCTGGTAGAGGCAGACGTCGAACACGCAATCCGCCACGTAGGGGCCGGGGTCGATGGCGCCCTGACACCCGGCGAAAGGGCCCGCCCCATCTGCGATGATGCCGCAGTGCAGCTGGGCCTCGTCCCTCTGTGTCTCCTCGCAGGTGGGGCACAGTGCCATGTCCCTGGCGACCTGCAGGGGCAGGGTGGAGTTGGGGGTGGGGTTGACCTTCCAGCTCTGGCCCAGCGTGAACGCGTTGGGCGCCGCCATCCCGTCCGGCATGGCGAAGTCATTCGAGGGGGAGCCGTCGTAGTTTCCACACAGGCCGCACACAGCCTCACCGTACGTGCCGGGCAGGGTGACCTGCAGGCTGCCAGCCTGGTCGAAGGTCACCTGCAGGCCAAAGTTCACCTCCAGTATGATGGCGTTGCTGCCGCGGTACACCACCACATTTTGGAGCCCAAGAGGGAGATCTGTCAGCCGCCCATCTAACTGCAAGAGCAGAAATGTATGCAAAATGGGCAGAGAAACCCAAAGCTCATTCTAAAAGTAACTGTCCTATAAGGTTATAAAGAGAGTTTAATGGCACCTGTATGAGATTTTTCTGTAAAGTAAGCTTGGGTTTGAAAAAGGCTTGATAACGGATTTGTTTATTAATATTGTTGTTACTAATATTGTTATTATTTCGATTGATATTGTGCTGCAATGCTAACCTTCATCATCCTCTACTCACCAGTATTTGATAGGCATATTCTTTCGACATCGTGATGGTGACCCCAAACACGAACACTGTCAGAGCCCTGGTGAATCCCACTGCCAAGCTCCCTTGGACCTCGTTCCGTATGGTGACATTGAATGGCACGAGGTTGGCACCCCGGGAGCACAACGCCACCAGCTGGTAGACGCCGGAGCCCTGGAAGTCGTACGGCCTGCCGTCGAAGGTGCGGTAGTGCGGGTCGCCATAAACAGAGCAGGTGGCGATCGCCGGAGCCACAGGGGTACGCAGGCCGTCGACGAGGGCGCACGCCTGGCCGGCGGAGGGCGGGGCTTCGTGGCACACCACCAACCCCAGGGCGGTGTCGCACTCGCACGGGCGCAGACAGCTGGTGTCCGCCCAGAAGCGCTGGCCCCGCACGTAGTAGCGTCCCTCGTACACACAGCCGCACCGGCTGGCCGGCACACACGTGTCGCCACTGAGGAAGAAGCCTGGGTCGCACGCACAGGCCTCCACGCATGTGCCCGTGCACGTGGCATTCCGCCCTAGGGTGGCGCATGTCTCCGGGCACGGGGGAGCGCAGGCGTCGTAGTGGCTGTTTGGCTGACACCTCATGGCTGCGCGAGAGAGTTTGAAGCACAGGGCTGCGTGAACTCCAACCATTTTATTGCTCTTAACCTAAGATCATCATAAGATCATCACTCTTCGTACACGTCTCTTATACCACCTCCAAGAAAACGCAAGTTTTCAGGTTTTGCCTAACTTGCAAACTCGCAGTGTTTCAAAAGTGCAGGATACAGAAAACGTTTTTTCAAAGAGCACATCATCCTGTGATGTCAAAGAAGTAAAAGCGTAATAGATGACTAAAATGATGCATGCCCTACTGTAACTTGTAAATAAACTGCAGGAATGTGCTTAAAGCTATGATGAGTGATATTTTACGCTGTACCCTCAAGAACGCTCACGTGGGTTGTCCTGACACCAAAAGAAAACTAAAGCTACGTACACATGCACGCAACTTACGGCAGTTGAACTGTTCTCTCCAGCCGCTAACCACAATGCCTTCCTGGTAACACGTGCCGCTGTAAGCCTCCAGAGCCTGACAGAACAGCCTGTGGTCTCCATTACTCATGCACAGATCACTCACGCAGGCTTGCTGGAATGCTGCAGGGTCCACCTTAGCCCAGCACGCCCTGAACACTCCCAGGGTGGCGGACGCCACGGCACCGCAGTAGGCCTCCGTGCCGTATGAGGCCCGCTGGGCCGCGGTGCACGCGGAGGAGTTCCCACTGCTGTCGTCGCTGCCCGACCCGGGCGCGGGGCTGCCCGCCCGCCAGCTGCTCGCCCAACCTGGCACCGAGACCCGGGCCTGCCCCATGGGGTCGCGCAGCTCGTCGCTGCGGATGCCGTCGAAGTTCCCGCACAGGCCACACACGCTGCCGTAGTAGCCGCTCGGCAGCCGCACAGAGGCAAGCGAGTACCAGTCGTAGGACACATGCAGGCCGAAGTCCGTCTCCACGACAGCGGCGGCACCAAGCTGCCGCGCACGGATTCGCCCGTCCAGGAGCACCAACGGCAAATAGAACCTCTCACCTTGCACCTGCGGGCACGGAGACGCAGCAAAACCCCGAGCGTCAAATCACCCCCAATCTAATCCCACCATTCTCAAATGTGTGTTCATTCAACATTGCTTATCTGAGCACTGTGCAGTCATTAATGCACAATGTAGAAATCTGTAAAGAGCACTACAGAAGCCCTTACAAATGGAAATAAATAAGTGTTTACACAATCTTATTTCAGTGGGACTGTATGGCGTGAATACAATATGTAGAAACTGCCGTAAGTCACTGATCCTTCTTGATCATATTCGCAATAATGATTTTAAATGTTCACAGGCACAGGTGACAAAGATAAAACTACCTTAAAATATAAGCAGCTTTTTTCGAACTGACTATATCTCTTCTTCCATCAAACTGGAACCGAAATCAGCAGGCAAAAAAAAAAAAAAAAATCCATCGTTGCCATGCAAATGTGACAAAACTGCAACAGGGAATTGTTTAAGTGGGCGAGTCCCCGAAACACAACCCCCGGGGCGTCTAACCTCATAGCTGTGATGTCTGACCAGGAACGATAATAGACCCAGTATTATCAGTCTGACAATAAGCTTCTCAGTTGAAAGCAAGATGGTATCAGAGGGGTGTTGCGTGCGATAATATGGCCAGGGGTTAAAGTAACAGCAGCTATGTCCTTTGAAGAACGGTGGGAGAGCATTGTCTCCTGACGTGCTATCCAGGTCGTTTTAACCCTGGTGACTCTGTCAGGGCAGTCCTCCAAGGATAAGCCTGGGAAAGAATGCTCTGGTCTGCCGTGGCCCTGTGTTGACAAAGCCACCACGTCCCGCCCTGACCAGAGCCAGAGGGCTGTTCAAATTATTGCACCTCTGTCATCAATCCCCTACCTGGGTGTCTGAGAAACACGGCTGTTCCAAAGAGCAGAGAAGACTCGAAGCTGTTTCTAAGAACCAGACCCTGAGCTTTTGTGCAGTGACACCCAAAGACAGCACACTGAATTATTAAAGCATTTACACAAATCTCATACTAGCACATCATAGGTATATATTTAAAAAAAAAATTGAAATTTAAATAAAAAGAATTCCAAAAAATAACGTCAACAAAAGGAGTAGGAATAGTAATAAAGCATTTTACTTAGTAAACAACAACAACAACAACAACAAACAGCTTAAAGAATGTATTTTACACACACATCTTACACACACATCTAACAAATTATATGAATGTAACAACTCATTAACTGCGTCAGGTCATTATCATGCCCTTGATCTGCTGTTGGGCTGTGCGGCCCTACGACTGGATCTGAAAAGCCTTGTCGGCCGTGCAAGCCAGCGGAGATCATAATTCGGCGTGTGTGAGCCATGAGCAAAATCACAGGTTATTTAGTGCAGCAGAAAAGTAGTGCAAATGTTATTCAGTGCAATAGAAAACATTGTATCAGTGTTCGGAAATGTGACTAAAACATTTTTTAAGTACTGTACTCTTACCATTATTTGGCCCCATTGAAACTTCTCAATGGTGATGGAAACGCCATAGACATCCAGTTCTATGTCTCGAACCAGAGACACATTGCTGATGCTTATGTCGCTGCTGCTCTGCATCACAGAGAAGGGCACCAGGTCCTCCAGGCTGCCGCAGGTCCGAGACAGGATGTACCTGTATGTGCCCTGGAAGTCGTAGCTAAAGCCATCGAAGGTCTGGTAGTGCACGTCCCCCCAGGACCAGCAGGTGGCGTTAAAGAGGGGCGCGCACGTGGCGCGACCCCCTTTCACACGGCAGGCCTCCTGATCTCGGCAGTGGGCGTCCTTACACGGATCTGGGAACAGGAACGCAGTAGAAGCAACAAGGAGCTATGACAATTGACGGTGTTACGTACCACAGAATTGTTGCTTTTACGTACCACAGAATTGTTTCTGGAATTATCTCGGTTTGAGGGTATTTTTGGAGTTTATCCTATTTGTGCTAGCTAAGCATACTTTCCAGGGTAGACAACTAAAGCTTTTGTAAGTCATTCTTGTGTGATATACACTAGTTGAAGCCTTTAAAGGTAAAAGTATTTTTAAAAAAAGTTTTGGACTATTTTCAAGAAAAATAACATTTTCAACTTTAATCTGGAATTTGTGAGATAAATAAACATGTAAATATGAATGTTAACAGGGAATGCTCTTTTGAAACACATAATCAGTCCATGATCCTGTTTTACTGTTAAAAATTCTATGCAACATGATAAGCTGCTATATTATATATTACTTTAGCATTATGTGTAAGATATAACATATGTGATAGAGATAGACCACATTTAGCCCACGCCCACTCCACGGGGAAACCAATGCCGCACACTCCTCTTTATTGGTTTTAAGTTAAACTGCAAATATGCCAAAATGAAATGAGAAATGATTTTCATATAAGTTCATTTTGATCACAATGTTAGCTAATGTTAGTGACATCTAAAAGACAATATTGATTAGCTAAGTCAAAATAAGAG
Organism: Electrophorus electricus; assembly: GCF_041902795.1. Classification (NCBI taxonomy): domain Eukaryota; kingdom Metazoa; phylum Chordata; class Actinopteri; order Gymnotiformes; family Gymnotidae; genus Electrophorus; species Electrophorus electricus. Next base: position 17,179,981 of record NC_137513.1, read on the forward strand.
ACAGCTGGCTACTCTGTGGGGTTATTTTTCCACAATGCGTTTGGGATACAAAAGAGAGACCGAGGGAGTCCAATCAGATTGTGTTTTTCTATATATCTGGCTCTTTCTTCAGTCTGAAGGGTGACATCTTGTGCCGCAAATTCCCAATCCCTTTTAAACGTCACAGACTGTTTTCCCCCATGAGGTGTGTGGCTTTCCTGCTGATGACACAATGCTTTCTGTTTCTATAGATTGTGAGTATCTATATGAAGAGAACAGGGTGATGTAGGTAACACTGGCCAACCTGAGTGAAAGCATCCTAAGACTCCATCTCTGAGCAGACATTGCGTGCTGTTCGGACAGGTGTAGGACGCACAGGTGACACCTGTCCCTGGATCACATACACACCTTTGCTGACACTGAGCTTTGTACAAGACCTCACCAGGCTGGAGAAATGAACACAGACACACAGACACACACACAAACACAGACACACACAAAAAAAAAACAAAAAACAAACAAAAAAAAAAAAATATATATATATATATAAACTTTTATATAAACTAATCTTGGATTAATCTCGGATGAATTCAGTTCACCTTATACGTTCTTCCGCCCTCGTAACAGCCGCACTCTTGGTACTGGACACAGAGGTCGCCATTGAACAGGTAGCCTAGGTCACAGGTGCAACCCTCGCTGCAGAACATGGAGCTCTGAGAGACAGCAGTTAAGCCCGGGCAAGCCACGGACCACGCGTCTGCACACAGCTCGTAGTGGCTGTTTGCCGGGCAGGACATCGCTAGAGCGCCACAATGAAGACACGCTCAAATCACTGAAACGTGCAAAACTGTCTAAGGAAATGCTAGACATTTAATATTGGTTTCTGTTATATTCCACTAATGAATACTGCTAATACTACTAAACACAACGACGCAAAACAAATTTCAACCTCGATCAGTGGCTGACAGGGATTACTTACGACAGAAGGCGTCTGTCCTCCAGGTCTTGATCGCTGCGCCTGCCATGTGGCAGCGGAGGACGTAGGCTGCTGTACTTTCGCAGGCCACGGAGGTGCTGCCACCAGAAGTACAGACGTCGGAGACGCAGTCTCGGAAATACGTTGCCGGGTCCAGCACAGCATGGCAGCCGGTGAAGGGGCCTGCCGGGTCTGAGAGCAACCCGCAGTAAGTCGGTCTCGCAAACACGGCTGCCAGGGCCAGAGCGCAGTCCTTGGACCGGTTGCCATAGGGCCCGTCTACACAGGTAGCCACGGGAAACGGAACCGCCCAGGCCTTGCCAAAGATGTTTGCATCCTTCGTGGTGTTACCACCAGGGAGGGAGAAATCGTTTGAAGCATTTCGGTCAAAGTTGCCACACAGACCACAGGTCTTGCCATGATAGGTTGCCGGGACAGAGACGGTGGCGTAGTATGCGAGGTTGAAGGTCACACGGACACCAAAGTCAGTCTTCATGATGTAGCTCGTACCCTCCTTAGAGATCTGTACTTTACTGTCATTCAAACTCCATGGGAGGCCAGTCAACACCCCATTCACCTGCTAAAAGACAGGATATATGGAAATTATAACAATAGCCTAAGATTAAAACCTGCTAGGAAACTCACATGAGTAATAAAAGGGGTTTTCATGTTTGAATAGGTTCATCATGAAACCAAAACTCCCAAAGCCATGGGGAACACTTTTTTTGTTGTTGAAAAACTTAACAATGTACCGTAGCAGCATACTCAGTCATCAAGATATGAAATCCGAGGACTCTCGCTTACCAAAATCTGGGCCATGTTTTGTCTCAAGACAAAGGTGTACCCATACACCATCAGTGACACCTGTTTGGTAACGGAGACATCGAAGGCCCCGTTGGGCCACCATCTCTCGTTCTCCACCAGAACAGAAAAAGGTACGAGGTCAGTCCCTTCCACGCCACAGGCCTGAGACAGCGTGTAGGTGCAGGTTCCCTGGAGGTCGAAATGAAGCCCGTCGAAAGTCACATAATGTGCGTCGCCCAGGGCCTCACAGACCGCGTGGTCCACGGGCCGGCACCATCGCACGCCGCCCGTCAGCTCACACTTCTCCTTCTGCTTGCACGAGGAGTTTTTACACACCACCTACAGAACGGTACTGTGCTTAATGCTGAGGTTGCGATGCTCTGTACTCATGAAAGTAGAGAACAAGCCAAAAACTCAAAGGGCGGAGAACACCTGCAATGCTACAACACCATTATAAACACGTTTACGGCATGTATCAAACACTGGGCAAAAGTGTTTTTTTCACAGGCGTTCCTGAGATCTCATTATCACGTTCATAGTGGTCTTCCACTGAGGTGTTTGTTTGCAGTTCTCACCGGCAAATATTGTAGAATACATTCACTTTCAATTGCTAGGATTAGTTATTCCAAGAAGCCCCAGAAATCAGCAATTCTAACGATTCCACTGACAGCAGCTGTGTCATTATCAGCTGGGATCAGAGCCAAGACCCCTTGGAACAGAGCCGGTTTTCCTATGTGAAAAGCTTCCTTCTCACACAGTTCATCGGAAAAGCTTGCAGCTTACCTGACCATGTGGCATGCACGTGCACTCCTTCTGACAGAGGCCGTCGGGGGAAAACACCTGCCCTTGCAAGTAGTAACGGGCCTCGTAGAGACAGCCGCACTGGGCTAAGGGGACACAGCTGTCCCCGCTCAGTACGAAACCCTGGTCACACACGCAAGCCTCCTTACATGGGTGCTCACAGCTGAAGGGGGAGACCAGGCTTTGACAAGTAGTTGGACAGCCTGGTCCACAAACCTCATAGTGACTATGGGGAGGGCACCGAACTCCTAACAAAGACAGAATAGGGAATATTAGAAGGCTTAAAACAGAGCACAGTGCGAGATAGTGGTTGAAGATTGTTAAAGTGAATTTTCAAGATGATGAGTTTGTTTCTCACTGTATGGTAAAGGACCAAGTCATGTTCCAGGAAAATGGTTCCTCTCTGTGATCAAATATAATGACATCACACTTTTTGTGTCATTTTTCCCCCCAACCTCATTCTTAAAGGGAGAATACAGTAGTACATTTCTGGTCATGGTCATGCTCTGCCATCAACTTTTACCCCAACCACAAATTTCACAAGGATTCTAACTTTGTTCTTTTTCTTAAAAATGTCTGGATCTAACTTCCAGTTTTTTGCTTACCACAGAATTGAGCGGTTCTCCAAGAATAAACTCCTACTCCTAAATCTTGGCAGGCAGACGTGTATGCACCAATGGCCTGGCAGAGCACATCTCTCCTGCCACGGTACTTGCAGACATCATAAACGCAACCCTCAAAGAAGCCTTCTGGGTCCAGAACGGTGTGGCACTCCGTGAAAGGGCCGTCGGGGTTGACCAGGAGCCCACAAAAGTCTCCGGACTCGTAATATTTCTGCTGGCTGACGTTGCAATCCAAGCAGCCGCCGACGAAGCTGCTGACGCAGTCTGTGCTCCCTGCCGCGAGCCAGCTGGCCCCAAACTCTGCTGAGCTGCAGGACGAGTTCGTCCGGTTCAGGCTCAGGTCGTCCTGGGGTACTCCATTATAATTACCACCCAGGCCGCACACTGCACCCATGTAGGTACTGGGGAGACTGACCGACGCAACGCTGTCCCAGTCAAACGCAATGGTCAGGCCGAATGATGTCTGAACTACGGCCGACCAGCCGCTCTTAAACACAGAGACGTGACCGTTGTTCAGTAGCAGGGGCAGGTTCAGCAGTACACCACCGACCTGAAACAGAAAAATGCAAGCATCTAGTCTGATTAAGGAATTGCATCACTACAGCAAAATATAGTTGTTTTGAAGTCACAACTGGAATATTGCTTTATGCTAACTGTACATGCAATATACAGGCTTTTATTAGTTATTATTTGGTGACAGGTGTGCGATTTGTCTTATTAACTTACCATAACTGAGCCTTTATGCTCTTTGCTGATGACAATGCTGAGGTTGTAAACGTTGACCTGCAGCAGTTTTGTAAAGGACACTTCTCTGCTTCCCCGGAAGTAATTCTGCACCAGTACGTTAAATGGGACCAGCCCAGGGTCACTGGCGCACACCCCAACCAGCTGGTACACGCAGGCATCCTGTCAAAAGAAACAAAAGAAAGATGACGTTCTCGTGCAGTCGCCCCTCCCTCGCATTCCCGTGAAACGTTGCAGGTACAGGCGCTTGATCAATCAACACGATCGCGTGCATGTTGGCCCAGTGTCGCGGTGCTCTCTCTCGGAGCCCTCAGACCCGGCTAAGAACAAAACCAATTCCGGCTGAGGAATACCTGGAAGTTGAACCACATCCCGTCAAAGGTGGAGTAATGGGGGTCACCGAACACCAAGCAAGACTTCCGAGAGATGGGGTAGCAGTCCCGGACACCCTTCTCTATTCTGCACTGCTGACCGGCCCTGCAGCCTACATTCTTGCAGTCCAGATGCCCGCCGTCGGCTGGGCACTGGCACAGTGTGTGGCAGCCGTCGTCAGCCCAGAAGGACCCCCCGGCGGGGACGTGGATCCCGTTTTGCACGCAGCCGCAGGCGTTTGAGGGTACACATGCTACCCCACTCAGGACGAAGCCGGGGTCGCAGGTGCAGGTTTCCACGCAAGGCAGGGTACAGTTCGCTGGGGCTTGTGGATCCAAGCAGGTGGCAGGACAGGCGCTTCCGCACAGCTCATAATGGCTGTTGTCAGGGCAGACGTAAGCTGCAGACAGTTAAGCGTGGCGATGAGTTCAGCTACACTGCTTTACCTCAACTGTCTAGCTGCACTTTTTGAATTAGCACTTTTTTAAAAATGCAGTTAGAAAGATAACACACTAATAACTATTAAAGATTAAAATGCAAAGAGAAAGCGAACTGATAAACAACAAAGTTTAACACAAATTCCCAACTAAATTGAATTAAATATAAGCGAATAAACTTCATTAGATGTGATTAAACAAATGAGTAGCATTAGAATTCTATTTTGAACTTCTAAGAGTGTCAGTAGTGTCAGGTCTAACAGTTAATTTGCTGCGATTTTGATGGGCTAGACCATGAGACAACTGGCAGACCATGAGACAATTGTCATGAATAAAAATATCTTAAAATCAGTTGTAAAACATACTGGTAGACATTGAAGGGTTTAAAAACTGGTCTCCCTCCTTCTGGTGTATGTGAAGCTGATAGACATGTAAATGCCAGTGCCTAAGAATAAATACTGCTTCATGTTATGTGCATACTGATGTAAATAAGTGTAATTTATTTACTTTATACCAGCCAGGAAGTGCTGGTATATGTAAATTAATAAAAGGATCCAGAATACAGCCTTGGGGGATTCCACAGGGTACTGAATGACATTTGCATGTCCAACCACATATTTGGGATCTAAAGAATGAGTAAGGGAGGCCAGCCCTGATCGAAACCGAATGTCATAGTCATCTGTATCAATGGCAGCAGTGTTATGTAAGAGAACCAAGACAGACTGGTTCTGAGTCACCATTACTTCTTCGATCACTTAAAACTTTGTAAGGTGCTATTTTAACAGTAATGAATAAATCCATCAGCAATGAGCAAACTCTTCATTCTATTCGGATGTGTGGCAGCTGGGTTAACATTTAAGTCTCCACTAACATGGCCATCTGGGTTTTTGCATTAACACAGTAAGATATGTACTATGAACGCATTTCTTGGTACTCATGGTACTTTTGACAAGATGAACAATTACTTACTGCAGTTGGAAACGCTTCTCCAGTCTGTCAGCTGTGCTCCAGCTCTTTGGCAGATGCTCGCATACACTTCAAGAGCCTTGCACATGTAGTACCAGAACCCATTAGCCATGCAAGTGTCAAAGAGACAATTCTGCAAATAGACATTTGGGTCAATGACAGAATTGCAGTGGCCGAACGGGCCGCTTGTGGAGTTCAGGATTCCGCACTGGCTGCCTCCTTTCCACGTGCTCAGCGCTGCCTCGTCACAGCGGTGACACAAACTGCCAGAGTCATCCACACACTGCGTTCCGGCCATCTGGTCGGAAACGTTCCAGCTGCGGCCAAACTCCGCTACGCCGGAAGCCCCGGCGCCAGACGGAGCGGTTAGGTCATCGTTCGGATTGCCATTGAAGTTTCCACACAGGCCACACACTTTGCCCATGAAAGTGGCGGGCAGGCTCACCAGGAGGTAGCTATGCCAGTCGTACTGCACAGCTAGCCCAAACGACATCTGGACGATGACGTACATGCCCGACTGTGACACGTTTACTCCGGCGTCATCGAGTCGAACAGGAAGACTCCAGACCCTATGGTCAATCTGGAGAAATCACATGATTAAAAAAAGTAACAGACATGATAGATTGCAAAACATGAAATTGCAGCAGCATCTTATTTTGGGTGCTGATAGTATTACTGTAACCTGGTTATAAGCCTAGATGAGACAACTCTGGGTGATATTAGCGGGCGTTTAACATACTAAGCATGCTTAGAAATACAGGATAAACCCAAGAGTAGCCAAGCTTACTCACATTTAACAGCTCAATAAATGGCAGATACACTGTTATTTTTTTAAATAGTTTGCGTCATTATGATCTAGATTTCATAGTGAACCTATTTGTTGTCACATTCAAACCTGCTGCTGACGAAGACAGCGGTAAATTAAAACTATAAACATGCAGTTCATGCATTTTACACTTGTGTAAAGGGAGGCCATTCCTATTTTTCACGAAACTCCGGAGAAAATGGTCTTTGAATGAAACCCCTGCCAGATCATGCTGAAGTACAACTGGTTTAGTGCATCCTCACCTTCATGCATCACTTGACAACATAGGCACTATATGTGGCAAGTTTTTTGACCGCCTGATATGGAACGATAAAATACCCGGTCGTTTGTATTAAAGCTAAAGCTTACCCGCACTCGACCTCTCTGTGAACGATCAATCGTAATGGTCATGCCTCCGACGTTCACAGTCACAAGAGTGACAAAGGACATGCAGATGTCACCTCGGTTCTCACTTTGAGCCTGAACCTGGAACGCTGGAGCAGTGCCATTGCTCTTGGTGATGATGTAGGAACAAGTGCCCATGAAGTCAAAGTACTGGCCATCAAATGTTCGGTAGTGGGGATCTCCCATCGCCCAGCAGGTTCCAAACTGAGGTCGCATCACACATGTTGGAATAAAAGCCAGCAGTTGACATTCCTCATCCTTACTGCATTTGGCGACGGAACAGTTCACGGGTACTGTTAGAATTGGGAGGCAAGAGTCAAATCAGAATGTTTTGGCAGCGTTCTATTGATTTGCATCAATATAATACATAACACACTCAAAATATGCAACAGATTATACACTGTTACTGTTATAAGGAACTAAAATCCAAAGGTTGTTATTGCACTTTGAAACACTTTATTGCCCCACAATACACTTGCATTCCAGTATAACCTGGACTTTTAGATGACGGCTTTGCCTTCTTCTATTGATTCATCTTATTATCGTTTCCGCCAGCGGAAAAGATGCAGTGTAACATAAATGTGCTGTCTCACATTCCCAGGAAAAGCACAGGAAAAGGGCAACTCCTACATACCTGGCTTTGTGCATACGGCTGCTGCTCCGTATCCGTTCATCAGTGCCAGTCCTATGCTGTAGAGTCCTAGGGGTGCGTTAGCATGGCTCACGCTGTGTTTTCCTACCCCTGGCTGGTAGACCAGCTCAGTCCAGGAAAACCCGCTGGTTTCCACTGGCCTCCATTGGATGGTACTAGGTAAGGGTGTGCCATCAAACTGTACCCCTGCACTGTCCTTGGTTGGCACAATTATTAGTGCTCGGTTGTCAAAGCCATCTTGCCCATTCAGAACATAGGAGTAGCCGAAGCGATTGTTAGGCACCAGGTTCACCAGGAAGGAGTCATATATTACCGACCATGACACTTGCACCCCATTGAACAGCAACAGGACTTGCACACCGTGGTCTGCAGTGATACTGAAGGCTTTTGGAAATTGGAGTTTATATTCAACCACCTGCCCGACGTCTATTTTGTTGTTCATTGTCAAAGTGTCGGACCGGACCATCACGTTTGTTAGCTGCGATGCCTGGACGAAAACGCTGTCATACTGGCTTTGGATGGCCAGAGGAGGCACCAGGAAGTAGGTGCCCCAGCTTGGCACGGGCAGCAGCTGCTCAAAGACGTGGTTGCATTTTCCGAACTGCCAGGTGCAAGTGTGGCCCACGTACACGGCCACGGCAAGCTGTGCCAGTATCCGCGTGCCTGTCAGGTCGTCATCGCTCTGAAGCTGCACGCTCACATACGGGTCCACGTCGACGGCTAGCTTGCTGCCGGCTTCGTACCGGGTGCCCTCGAACTGAACGGCTGCTTGAAGGAAAACGGTCACTGTGTTACGGTTCGGCCCGTTGACGAACATGAACTGTTTTTTCATTGTCAAAGGAGTGACACTCGGAGTGAACACGATGTAACTGACTCCCCACTCGCTTGTGGGATAGACAACAGAAGTGTCCGCGGTGTACGACTTGGAGTTCAGCGAGGCCACGCATACGTCGTCGGTAGCCTGGATCAGGATGGTGCTGCTGGAACGCTGGCTACCAAGCACCTCCACCCCAGTGGGAAGATTTACGGTGGCCCCCTGGCCAGCACTCAGCTGCTTCTGTTGAACGAAGCCCAGACTGGGCACGCTAACCTTCACAGTACAGCTGGAGCAAACGGCCGTGATTTGAAGCTGGAAGACCGGGATGTCATAGTAGGCAATGTAGTTTTGCATAAAGGCTGTAGCAAACTGTTGGCCTGCGTTGTTGGCGTGGGCGACACCTGTTCGCAGGGAGATAAGTAGAGAGAGAGTGAATGAGAGAGAGAGAGCGCGGAGGAGAAAGAAAAAGCAAAAGGTCTGCTTCTGTTCCATGTGAAATCCCTACCAGCATGTTAAAAATACTCTTTGCCCACTTCATAATGCTTTATTATTTTGAAACGAATGAATAGGACACCTTCAAATGGACATGAGACTGACTAACCTATAAAGCTTTTTTCACTGCCAGTAGAGGACAGAAAAATGAAGTTTCAGATTTTTTTTGGTTTTCCCAAATTTGAGAACATTTCAGTCAAAATCAAATGCTATCTTATAATATTATTTATAAGAGACATCTAAATCACTGCAAATTATAGCACAACTGTCCAGTAGCATTTAATAAGTAAAACTATTACAATTATTACTATTGTTTTGATATTAAAATCTGGAGTATTGTTATTGAAGAATATTGTTACAAAAACTAATCAAGACTTACCCCAAAAAGGCAATGTCAAAAAACAACCCAGCAAAGCTGTAGTCCACATTATTACTGCAAACAATACCAAAGAAATGAAGTTACAGGGCTTCTGCCTCTCTCTCTCTCTCTCACTCTCTCTCTCTCTCTCTCTCTCTCTCTCTCTCTCTCTCTCTCTCTCTCTCTCTCTGTCACTTTCTGTCTATGTCTTTCTCTCTCTCAAACTCTGTTTCTCCCTCTCTCTCTCTCTCTCTCTCTCTCTCTCTCTCTCTCTCTCTCTCTCTCTCTCTCTCTCTCTCCCTGTACATATATTTATTTATATGTACATATGTAGAATTTAGAACTTTTCACTTCGCTTGCCCATCTTGACTTCTGTCCAAAACGTTTCTGTCCAAAACCTGCCATATCTGCCTTACTAAAGTGTCATAGGAGCTTTGGAAACATTCAAAGGAGGAGCACTGACCCATGACAAAGTATCTGCTCTCCCGAGATATTGTCATGCACAGGATGAAATCTGAACAGACTAGACTGCATGCCTATGTGCAATGCATATGTACATAGGATACTGAAAATAAATAAACTTTAACAGCATTGCAATTCAAGTATTCTACATACCAGCAACTTTATCATTTTGAGGTGAAAGCTGGCTTGGGCTAATTTACACACTGAAGTTCATATATTAAGACTTGAGAAGAAATACACTGACCTAAAATCTCTTAACATGGATTCAATTTCAAAGTATATTTGTATAAATGAACACACAATCTGCATTAAGAAATATAACCTATTGTTAATTAATAACTGTATGCAAAATTGTTCATTAAATAAATTCATAAGTTCATGAAATGAATAACTTCTGATCCTGCCTGTATTTCCAGGACACATGAAAGTGGTTTTAAAAAATTATTTTGAGGTGAGTGCTAGGTTGTGTCCAATTTTAGGAGTCAATACCCTGCTAGGTTTTGAGAGTTTTAGACTTGGGACGAGTTTCAACACCTCATGTAATCATAATTTGAGGTTGACAAGATGACAGACTCATCAGCTTTTGTGGGTCATTTGTAATTTTATTAACATTTTAATGTAAGTACAATCAGCCAAACCACTTCTTAGATTGCTTGCTCTTACAATGCATCCCAATTAGTTCCATTAGAAATACAGCAAATGAGAGACCTTCTGATTACAGCTACAATGAATCTTTGACCACATTGCCAAGGACTGGAAAACTTTCGGCATCGATTTAATCTTGTTAATCACAAATGAAGCATTGGGGAAGTCTTTGAAAATACCATTTAAAACACTGGTCCACCAACATTTTAAAGTAAAATTCCATATTCTTTAGGATTATCGGATTGTTATTTTGTAACGTGGCCTACAAGACATTCGGTATATTTTATCTTGCCTCAGTCTTGTTCCTTTCTATTAGCGTTCTGAAAATCAGGAAACTGATGCTCCTAAGGAAATGGCTGAGAAAGATCTTGAGAAATCGGTGAACCATTACCATGAGCCCATGAGAATGAAACAATTTAGATGCAATTGTGCTTAGTTTCATAGCCTAGTTAACTAGTGACTTAATTTTGCAGCAAGATTTCAATCAAATCCTTCTGATATGTATAGAGCCCAATGCAAACAGCACCAAATTTTTAACGAGCAAAGAAGCATGACCCAATCTCCAATTGAGAATGACTTGTAAATAAAAAATACATATAATTACATCCAAAACACAGCATTGAAAAAGGCAATAATGCAGCGATTAAATCTCCGTTACACTGTTTACATTTTCATTTGGGTTAGGAGAAGGGGGAAGTGTTTTTGTCATGAGAGGAAGAATACAAATTGAAATTCAATCACTATAGAATACGTTGTTCTAACTCTGCTAAATGCTGGTTTAAAAATTGGGGCGACACTTTAGGTAAAGGATCCTAGATCAGGCCATCAAAACACATTCATAAGACAATTCTACCAAGGTGATGCATGAACATTCATAAATCTTTTTGCAGACAATTATGATGACAGAATATACCATAGTCCACTATAAATATTACATAACACAGATGTATGCCATGTGGTGACACAGAACAAGCTAACCCTGTGAATGTCTTATTAAGGATTTATGAAGAGATCGTTTTAGCTTACAAAAATGTTATGCGTGCCTTATAAATGTGCATTATGACTTGAGTAGCATCCTTCAGGTGAAGTGTTACTGACAGTTGACCAGGAGTATTCTCATTATGGTCTTACTCCTTGGAATACGCATGAAACTGTTGTACTATCAAGAACGTCTGGCATCCCCACATCCTAACAGGACTGTACGGTCTACACACAGGCTCGAGCTACTTTCTAACTATCATAACGCAGCCAAGACTTGGGAATGTTCTCTATGTAAAGCCAATGAAGAAAGGTATGATTTTCGAATACAAATCAGCCTGTTGACAGCGATGCAGAGAAAATCACTAACTCTTTCTACTGCTGACATCTGCCCAAGGTATTGTTGGTTCCAGGACAGAGGGGAGACAGGACACTATCCTGAATTCATGTACGATTCCCTATGACGTAGCTATTACAAGATGGTTTAGCTGATGAAAAAGTGCTTGTTGAGTAAAGTGTTGATAGTAAAAATGATTTTGGCTCCAGTTTTTCAGCTCCGTCACTGTTTTTGGTGGAAAGACCACAGAAGGTCAGTTAGGTTTGGTGACTGAACAACTGCTATTTGTGAGAAACGTCATTTTCTGAGAGGAAATCCTAATCTTGCTCCTTTCTAAAAATGATTTCTGAGCAAAGATGTTCCTTACGCTGCAGGATAACATTCAGTGATGTGTTTGTTTTTAAATGCAGTGTCATCACAGCAAAGATACCAAAATATCTCGCCATTGTGCTAGAACTGAAACGTGACTAACAACGAACAGAAAACTAGGAGACAAATTTGAACGCCACACCTCAAAAGACCAGGGCTACACTATCATGGGTCCTTCAGTGGCAACTCTTCAAACCGGAACTTAAACTGCTCCACCTTTACAACGCCATTTAATTAAAGACTATCAGTTAACGATGGCATTCAACTACTGTATGAGAAGAGAGCCTAACCGGTCCAGCTAAACTACAGACTACTGAGCGGACCGCGTAGTACGTGTCAAAAAAATAAAAATCTTAGAGTCGGTGTCTACCTAAAGATACATTCAGTCAAGTTACTGTGTTGTCGTCTTGTGCTGGTTTATAAAACAGTCCGTTTTCTTTCAGCCATGTTAAGAAATTGTTTTTCTCTCTCTGTGTGAGCAGCACAAAGTCATCTTTAAAGTTCAATATTCCACACGTCGCATTGAAATGAACGATAAAAACGTCTATTGTAGTTATTTTTCAGTTATATATACATATTTGTCTGTGACATTTTAGTTTCATTCAAAAGCAAAAAAAAAAAAAAGAAAAACAAAGAAACCCAGACAAAGAATGAAAAAAAAACAAAACAAGAACAACACAAGTACATTTACAGTATCATACACCAAATTCAGCATGCTCTTCTCTAAGTTAATGGACTGAACATTACTCTAATCTTTCTTCTTTTAATAATTAAAAAGAACTTTAGCACTAATCGGTTAGGTTTGTGGTATATTTGCAACAATCGTTCGATTCCGTGATTCTTTTCACATGAGTGTTGTTGATGTAGTGGTGTGAGAGATGGCCAAGGGAGGTGTTCCCCAACAACTGACCACTAATCTCCTTCCTCCCATATGAATTAACAAAGAGATCTTAAGAACGCAATCACCCGACCAACATTTACATTTTCGTGAATGGGCTTCTTAGTTTCGGGGCTACATTTATTTTCCCTCACAGATACACACACCGAGAAATAAAAAATATACTATTTCATCCATTTCACAGTTCCGCACAAAATAAACCTTTTGGAAACGGAAAAGAGAAAATAAAAGTGCTTTCCAACATGTTTTTAAACACATATTTAAAGCCAAAGAGGGACGCTGAACCTACCAGTCTTGCTCTGCTTTCTGTGTGATTGCATGAGTTTGAACAGGCCTGTGGAGCCTTTTAAACACACCTTCCACTTTTCCTTATCCCCCAAAACAAAAGTCAATCATTTCTGGGGAAACCAAACTTATATATATACTCCCCGTTTTTCTTATTCAATTTCTCTCTGTGTTTTCGAGAGTGTTTGGGTAACGTTTTAGTGCAAACTCCCTATAGGCGTGCCATGTTGGATTTTCAATTTGAACATTGGTCATGGAAATGTACATACAGTATCAGGGAGGGGAAGGTTGCTATGGAAACCCCCGCTAGTAAACAGGACGTGAGTGGTAGGGGTGTGGTCATTCGCCTTAGTTCATTTGCTCAAAGAATTTGTAGGTGGGGTTTTCGTAGCCGTGGTTCTGCATCTTGTTGAGCTGTCTCTCCTCTGGGGTGAGCATTGGATCAACCTGCAATAAGAGAGAGAGAGAGAGAGAGAGAGAGAGAGAGAGAGAGAGAGAGAGAGAGAGAAAATACATTAGAATTTTATTTTACATATTTGTCATTAGTAACTTCACTCTCTTTTTATGAATTAATCTTCTTTGCCTGTGTAGAGTTTTATGCTATGTGAAATATGCTCCAGAATGAATCCTTGTTAAGACTAATGAGACATGATTTTCTGGTATTTTCTTCTCAGATGTCAAACTGAAAATATGTTTTTAGGCTACATTTAAAAAAATAAATAACTTGAAACTGTTCCTGTATTGTATCAGTTCAGAACGATCCACTCATGGGCTTTAGATATATAAAAAACCCATCGAATAAATGTTAGGATTTAAGCATCTGCTTTTTCCAGTATAAACTGGTTACTCATCCTAGAGGTTCAGAAGCACTTTGCTAGCACAGCTGATGAAGAACCTCTGTCTTAAACATCCTGTTTCTCTAGAATCCTTCTGTACTACACTACCATTTTGACTATGGCTCTCTCTCCCTCTCCATTGATTGATTGATTGGGAGGGGGTGTTCCTCACCTCAACGATGCCATGGCTTATGGTGCCATATGGCTTGCGGCGCACCAGCAACAAACTGATGACCATCACCATGGCGATAGCCACGGCGACTACCAGGAGGCCCACCATCGCGCCGCGGTTGAACGTCTCCAGGACATCTGGCTGCTGAGAAAGGAGAAGGGGAAGAGACAAGGAGAGAGAGAGAGATAGACAGAGAGAGAGAGAGAGAGAGAGAGAGAGAGAGAGAGAGAGAGAGAGAGAGAGAGAGAGAGAGAGAGAGAGGGAAGCGCAGATAAATGGATGGATGCTGATTCGATTTTTGATACTCTGGCATCTTACACTTCCCCGCTCAACATATCTGTACATATCTCTTTTATCTCATTAGCTATTTATGTGATCCACTTGCTCTCAGTAGGCCAGCAGGAGAGAACCTCTGTCAAAGTAATAGTTCTATCATATTTCATAGATTATACTTTTAATAAACTTACTAGCTCATCTCTCTGGATTCCCGGAGACTTGTAGACCACCTGTTTCAGCTCCACTGAGGTGTTTATCTGAAGATCACAGAAAACAAATTGCTAGCTAAAAAGCCTCAATATTTGTAGCTATATCCAATTTCATTCTTCTTATTTTAGACTCAATTCAACAATCTCATTTTGCACATACAAGGATCATTTTCCAACGAAGAAAGAGATGAAAAACAAAGCATATCTGCGTTTTCCTCTGACAGACATATTTTCAATGGATTTTTAACCTGCTACTGACCTCTAGTGGTCAAATACTGGTGCTGCATTGTCATGAACAGACAATTGATTGAACTGACCAATAAGGTCCAGCATTTATTAATTTAATAAGGCTTATTGAGTGGGGTTATGTAGCTGTTACCAAACGGCGTGTTCTTACCTTCTCCTCGTATTCGTAGGTTGGACCTCTCTCAGACGTGGTGTAATCATACTCGTCTACAGCAGACACTGCGGGCAGGGAATAAAATTAGCTGTAAAAAACAACACTCCGAAAAAGGCAGCTCAGTATGGAGGTGTGGTATAGGGTGAGGAGTCTTACTTTTCTTATTGCTCGGCTGCGGGTCTTGATTGCATTGCGGAAGAGAGACAGCGCATAAACACAAACACATATTAGCATGGGGACGCTACTGAGTGAGCCTTTGGCCCAGCCAATCAGGTAACCACAACGGCAAGGTGAGCCATTTCCTGTTATCTACAGGTCGCTGCTTTGCTTTAGTGCGAAACCAGCACCTATCAGCGGGTGCGACGGGATACCTATGCGGGGTGGGTATGGGCGGCTCTGGAAGGCCCTCTCCTCCTCCTCTTCATCATCCTTCTCCTCCTCACTCTCCGCAGGCATAAGCTCCTCTGTGGTGCGCGTCTCCGAGAAGGAGGTGGTCATGAGCTCACTGATGTCTCCTCGCTCTGTCCTTAGCAACTCCTCTGTGCACAGAAAGGGGAGAAAGGAGTGATACGAGAGAAGAGGCGTTTCACAAAAACACAACATTTCAATAAATGTTTAGGTAAACTTAAGAAACCTTCTAATATTCCAACAAATATATGTTTAGTACATCTGTTGGATGTTATTAGGTTAGATCTTTTATCTTCTTGCAGCAATTTAGCCTACTAGCCTAAAAAGACACTCGTAAAAGACGAGATCCAGAAGGACCGGGTGAAGGGGGTCGTACGGATCTCATCGTGGAGCTCCTCAGCCAGGGTGGGGACCTTGTAGAGCAGGGCCAGACTCTGGTTCATCCTCTCCTCGATCACATGGAGGTGAGTATACACCTGCGTGCATGAAGAGATGCTCCAATTACGTTACAAACAACATGGCATTAAAAGATCTAGAATTTCCAGCAGGAACTTCTGTAATAAAGCCAGGGAAAATGCCTTGTTTCTGTGAGAGAAATGCCTGGATATGCTTCTTTTTTTTTTTTTTGCCAAGTGCGTTTGGAAAAGGGACAGTGTGTGTTTCAGACAATATTGGGGATTTTCTGGAAGTGAAGCCCACATTGTCGCTACCGGAACACGATGGGTCAGAGGAAACGGCTATCGGTAGGCTTTGCCTGACTCACCGCACTTCCTGTCACGTTTTAATCTATGTTCAATTCGGCAGGAAAGACACAAGAAATGAGAGGGATCACCACCCTCATTAGTAAGACTACAAGGTCCTGGGAAAGTGTCATCGGTCAAAAGGAACTAATTGAACATACGGCACACCGCGTCATCATACATTAAGTTAGAAGGGAACTTCAGCGACTTGCTTGACATGCCAGATTAACAAGAATTCCACAGAAGGAACCGGTGCGATTGTGCTGATGTAGCCAGAGCATGACCCTTGATCTTAACGCCCAAACACGTACTGTACGTTTCAGTGCGCAAAGTTAAAACTCTTGCAAACTGCATTTTAATTCGAAAGGCCGACGGGCGGGCCCATGATGGGGATGAGGATGCAGGGGCGTGAAGATAGAGGCTGGTCAAGGACAGGGCACCTGGAACTTCATCTGCTCGGCCTTCTGGGGGTCCACGGACTCGATGTGCAGGTAATGATGCAGCGTGTGCCTCCGGTCCTTCTGCTCTGCAGCCATGTACCGCTTCAGAGCCTGCAACACGTGCTCCGGCTGTGTGTGTGTGTGTGTGTGTGTGTGTGAGAAAGGGAGAGAGGGAGAGAGTGCGAGTGTGGAGAAGAGAGAATGAAAGAGTTAGCGAGCTTAAGTCTGATATTATGCTAGACATCAAAACTCTGCTGAGAACACTTCTATGCATGCGCGGTGACAGAAGGCGGAGTCCCGGCTGTTGCCGCGACGCACCTGTGGGGGGTCGCTCTGCACGGCAGTCAGGTAGCTCTCGAGCGCCAGTCGGCGGTTGTTGTTGAGGGTGGCCACCACGCGGGCCAGGTGTGTCTCCACCAACCGCTGCCTCTCCCCTGCCACCTGTTCCTCCAGAGTCTGCAGCACAGCCTGGAAATGCTGAGAGGAGGAGAGAGAGGGAGAGAGAGAGAGAGAGAGAGAGAGAGAGAGAGAATGAGAGAGGGAGAGAGAGGGGGGGAGAGGGAGAGAGAGGGGGGGAGAGGGAGAGGGAGAGAATGAGAGGGAGAGAGAGAGAGAGAGGGGGAGAGGGAGAGAGAGAGAGAGAGAGGGGAGGAGAGAGGGAGAGAGAGAGAGAGGGAGAGAATGAGAGAGAGAGAGAGAGAGAGAGAGAGAGAGAGAGTGAGAGGAGAGAGAGAGAGAGGGAACGAGAGAGAGAGAGAGAGAGAGAGAGAGAGAGAGAGAGAGAGAGAGGGAGAGAAAGTGCATGATAAGAAGGTCAAACCCAAAGGTTGATTCCCTGCTGCTCCTGGCACATCCACAGCTTCATGCATCTTGACTTTGCATGCGTCTGTGGAAGTGGTACGTGTTGCCACAGCAACCTTGATAGTTGATTTACCTCATTTAGTGCCTGACGGTCTGATTTGGGCAGGTTCTTGGACTGGTTATCGGCCTCTGCCCACTCTTTCATGATCTGGCACGCATACACATATTGGCATACCATGAGTTACGTGAGCTCATTCAAGTTCAGATATTGGATATGTTGTAAAATAAGCCATAAGCGTGGTATCGGCTCCAGGTAAAACGCAGCTTCTCCTCCCTCACCTCATTGATGCGTTTCACCCGCCGCTCCTCTAAATCCATCTTGGCCCGGAGGAAGTTGGCGTGCTCGCTGTCGTCACTGGGCATCTCGAAATAAACATCCACTCCATCTGTGGGGCGGAGAGTTGGCACTGCCATCAGGGAAGAGAGACAGACGAGCAATCAACCGATTGGCCAATCAGTTCACGGGTCAAAAGATGAGGTGGGAGAAGGAATAGAATACCAAGGCACTGAGCGAGGAAGTGAGAGAGAAATAGAGAAAGAGAGGAAGAGAGAGAGAAAGGGGGGGGGGGGTGAATGATCAGAGGGGATCAATGCAGATGCAGTCTGTGAGTACTCAGGGTTATTGAGCCTGAAATGAAGCTGAGAAAGAGGCGCAACAAATGCACTATCCAATCTATACTCTGTGTGTGTGTGTGTGTGTGTGTGTGTGTGTGTGTGTGTGCGCGCGCGCGCGTGTGTGTGTGTGTGTGTGTGTGTGTGTGTGCGTGTTTGGGTGGGTTGTGGCTATCTGCATAATTACGCATGTGTGCGCTTTGCCCTGACCTTTGAATATCTGAAGCTCTTTAACAGATATTTATTTATACTGTATCTATCATAGTCAAACTATATGTGTTTTTTTTTTGTGCATGTGTGTTTGTCTGGCAGCACAAGATGCCATGACAGTGGAAGGACCCGTGTGAAGGTCCGAGTGTAAACTGAGAGTGCTGTAAAGTTAGGAGAGCCGGGTCAGCTGAGTCAGAGTAATGGCTTCAGGCTGCATCCTGACCTGCTCAGCTCAACTACAAAGATACCCCTGCCACAGACACACACACACACACACACACACACACGTACGCACACATGCACGCACACACATTTTTTGCTTCATCAGCAATCTCTAACACTAGGACACGGTAATGATATGAGAGCTATGCAGTGCGAATGCATTTCCAGCATATTATCTTCCTTAAGGAGTCTTGGATGCACGGGGATCAGGCCAGCCATCAGACCTTTTCGCCACCCTGCAATTTAGTGGTGCTACACGCGTTCCGCACTGCACGCTTCAGTGTGGTGCTGTGCGTGCGGGTGGGCGGCACTCACAGCTGTCTCCCCGACTCTGGGGCTGCTGCGTTGGGCCCTTGTCGGCCTGCGAGCCCTTCTCGTAGTAGAAGTTTTCAGCGTAGTCCGAGGCCTGGTAGGGACCAGAGTCGATGGAATACTCGTACTCTTCGGGGTCTTTCACCGCTGCCTTCTCCTCTTCTTCGTCATCTTCCTCCTCCTCCTCCTCCTCCTCCTCCGCCGCCGCCTCGGCCTGCTCCGGCTCGTTCGTCTCCTCCTCCTCCTCCTCCTCCTCCTCTTCCTCCTCTATGGCCTCCTCTTCTTCCTCCATGTCGTCCTCCTCTACGTCAGCTTCGGGGGAGGGGCTGGGAGTGGGCGGAGCCACCTTGACACTGAGGGAAAGAACAACAGAGATGCTGCTGGGATGCGCGGCATGGCTACTGCTCTAACTGTGCGTCGTCCCAGGGAGCTATTCTCTGTGCCTCTCACTCAAATTGCTCTTCACTGCAGAAATGTGTATGTTTGTCTAAAAAACTTTATCAACGGAAGTTATAAGGCCATAAAAGCTACTCTGAATCCCCGCTGTACTGTCTGTCTCCATCAGTTAGTGGGAACCTTCTGACACATGATGTGCGAATGTGGTTATATCCATGACCTCTGGAAAAAGATTTCATCTGTACTACTTGGTTGGTGGGAAGAGAAATTCTCATGGATCCAGTTGCACTACTGCCTAATGATAATTATCTTAACAAAGACGGGGGGGGTACAGCTTGCTGGCTTAACATCCGCAAAAAAGCAAAAACAAAAACCAAAACAAAAACAAAAACACAACTCCCCTGAGATCCCCCCGCCAAACATAATCTTAATGTTTAATCTTAATGTTTAATGGTTATGGCAGTGTAATGCTGTTATTGGCCACAGCTAGAATCAGCAAAAACAGAGCATCTGTTCTGGAGAAATGTTGGCTGCGAACTGGTTGAAAGATCGCAACAATTTACATGAAGTGTCTTTTTATGGGGTGTTTGAAGTACCGACAATGGGTGGGAGAACTACAGGGACTTGGGGCGGGGGGGAGATAGTCTGCAAAATTACAATCAAGACCAAATAAAATATTCCCAATCTTGGTACTGTTTCCAAAAGATAAAGTTGGTATCTAATTTACACAAATTGTAAAAATCTAATCATTTAACTATGTAAAACAAGGATATATTTTCACCAGTTTGATATTATGGATGCATATATTAGAGATTATGGATGCATATATTATAACTGCATATATTACAGATTGTAGAATCATAGAGAGTACATGTGTAATCCCAGCGAGTAAGCAAGGAACAGGGGTTGTTTTACCTTGTGGTCTCTTTCTCCCCAGCCATGGACACTAGGGGTGGAGTCGCTCCCTGGGCAGGGTCCCCACCCTCTGTTTCTCCACGCCCACTCGCCCCACCTCTTCCTGGACAACAGACATACTCCACTCCCCGGAAACGGTCGCCACACGGCAGCAGCATTCCATAACTGTGCAGCTCCAAACTGTCTGCCGTGCATGCCTACAGACAGATGGCCCCAGCAGGAGGGAAGGGCAGAGAGAAATCGGGAGAGACAGACAGACAGACAGACAGACAGACAGGGAGAACAAAGAGCATTCGTGAAGGTCGGAGTTTAAGCCGAGGTCCTCGGAGGGAGAGGGCCGAGAATGCGGTGGCAAAGCTAGAGGTCTGTTTAATCTGTTCTGGGCACTGGACACTCTATAGCCCAAAGCAGGAACAAAGGGGGAAATGACCTAGAAATGCTAGAAATGTGGCATGTGAAAAAAAATTAGAGGAGAAAGAGAGAGGGAGAGAGAGAGAGAGAGAGAGAAAGAGAGAGAGAGCGAGAGAGAGAGAGAGAGAGAGAGAGAGAGAGAGAGAAAGAGAGAGAGAGCAGGTGGTAGTCCAGGGGAGAAATGGGAGAGAAATGACAGAAGTAGGATAACAGAAGTTTCTGCTCTTAAAGAACATCTTAAAGAATGCTCCAGAAAACTCGAACTGTCTTTCCACATAAACATGTCAGCGGACAAAAACTCGTACTTAGCCACCGTCACACGGTATTTACGGCTGGTGATATTTTATTCGGTCTCTTTACTGAATAGCAGAAGCCTGCAGTGTTCTGAGCGATTATTTCGATTATTTCCAGCGTGCTGGCTATAAGTGGTACCGCCAACGTCACTTGGAGGTGACCTCACCTCTTTGGCGATGTTGTGCCAGTACACGTAGCTCTCACAGGAGTCCATGCGCTCTTGGTGAAGAAAGCGACAGCGGTCTGGAACCAGAAGGGCCTCACTCACATACTCTCCAACTGCAGAGCGAGAAAGAGAGAGGGAGCGTTAATAGTTATTATTGTTGTTGTTGTTGTTGATGATGATGATCGTCATCTTGTTATTGTTACCATCAATATTACAATATTTCACAGCATATAGCCAATGTCAATGTCTACTGAACTGAAATGAACTGCTTGATAGAAAAATAGACACAGAGAGAGACAGAGAGAGGCAGGTTAGAATAAGACCAATGACAGAGGCATGGCGTAAAGAAGAGCTTCAGAGGGCAGGCAGAGCCAGAATGACAGTGAAGAAGAAAATTGTGCTTTCAAATTTCAAATCAAGGCACAAAATGGTAGAGTAAAAGTGGGAGAGAGGTAGCAGCAAATGCTCGGAGACCGCAAATGGCCCCTTGAGCTGATGCGGCACATTCCCTGGCGAAACTGTGATGTACACCGTGCAAGCAGAAATGAAGGACAAAGGCCAGTTGGAGGGAAACAGCTGTGGATGCAAATTCTCCTCTTTCATCATCATTAACAGCGAGCCATCAGACGCACTCAGTTTCAGACTATAGTCTGCAGTCCCCTCGCTAGATCTTCAGGCCCGAATTTGACATTTTACATCAAAAGGGCGCATAAGGGGTTGAGATGCAGTCTGTACCGGCCTTGAACGGCATATGACTGTACTGCAAATCAAGGCCGTCATGTCGCATAGTTCCACCGGTCTGAAATCTGTGCAGATTTGACATTAATAGAGTTTATGCTTCCCTTCTGTTATTGAAGTGTTTTAATACATATTCCTGAAATTATGATTTATGATGTCTAGGGGTGTAATATTTGGTTTGGGGCCATGCTAACTAGACCTGCAATATGGTATTGTCCCAAATGCTATGAATTGTGGTCTCCTACACTGAGAACACTTGTTCGGGATTAAAGCCTACATCTAGGGTTGGGGAGGGGTCAGGGTGGTGTGCTGGGGTAGGGTGCGGTACGGGCGGAGCGCCTGGTTCGGGCCTTACCCAGACAGCGGTAAGGGATGACGATGAAGGGGCGGGTGTGGCAGTGACCCCACCCCTTTTTGCACCATGCGGGGATGGTCACGGGGGCGGAGGCCTCCTCTACGTGGGAGATCTGCAGACCCGGGTACATCTGGAAGAACACACGCGCGCGCGTGCACGCACACACACGTGGAGACGCGCGTGCACACGCGCGCGGGAGGACAGGAGTCAGGGAGAGTGGTAAGGGATGGAGGGATAAAAAGAATGGGGGGGGGCAGAGAGAAAAAAGTTGTGTAAAACACACAGAGAGCAGTGCAAGGCCACGCTCACGCTCACGAATTCTGTCCTTGAACGTGCACTTCAGCTCACGCACAGTGCAACATCTCCTCCCTGCTAATTACCGAGCACAGCTACAAATCCATTTACGCTGCGACGTCTAGCCATGAATGCAAATTCGGACCCAAGCAACTTGCATGAAAATCTGCGAACCCAAAGGAAATCTCGCCTGAAGGTCTACTCGAGGTATATTCTCTTAAGGCGTGCCTACTCGACGCGTGTATGAAAGCAAACTCCTTCCATGTTAAGGCTGTTGCGATTGTAGAGTGGCTATTTTTAGAGTTTACTGGGGTGGAGTACTAGAGTTAGTCATCGGAGCTAAGACTGCAGTATCCACATATTGTGCATTCCTATGCCCATAGGAGCAGGCCTAGACATTGTGACAGCCACTGGGAACTGATCGCGGATCAGCAGTTGTGTTTTCTGATTTATACTAAATACTGACCCAGGGTTTGTTATTCAATGTGCTCACTTCTTGCATTTCTAGACGTTTGACCAGCAGGTTATGCTAAAATTTCTTAACAGGTAACGACCTTCTGTATCTCCCAGCTATAAGAAATATTACAAGCCAGGATTATATCCATAATGCATCTTTTTTAATTAGAGCCCCTATACTACCACATTGCAATGTGCTTGACTGTATCTTTAAAACTTAACAATTTATTATTATTGTTGTTTAATTAGAATGGCATTTACTGTTTGAGATTAAGAAGGTGGAAGATGGGGCACAATGGTTCCATTTTCACAAAAAAAGTTTTTAGCACAGAGGAAAGCGCTGATGGAGAAATTCACGTTTCCTCAGGAAAAACATCCCAATATTTCCTCATGAAGTTTACCGATTCTGCTATATAGGTTTCCACGTATATAGATAGGTCAGTGAGCACAGGACAAGTTCAGTCAGAGAGAGCACACACACAGTTAACGTAATCTATCAGCGCAGAACAAACACAGCCACAGTAAAACTCCGCGTATTCAAGCATTCCAGGTGACCTTCTGCGATATGGCGAGAGTGAGTCATTAAAGTCATTAATGCTAGTCGCTCAAACGCAAGCCCGTTCATATGAAGAAACCGAGCTATCAGATTCCGTCACTTCAGAGGCATATGGCGAGGGATTATTCTTCTCCGCTCGCACTCTGGCAGCCCGAGAGCTCTCCGTAGGCCGACAGCCTGCTAATCTGAACCGCATCCAGCGAGGAAATGACATATTCTTTGGCTACTTCACTCCATTAAGTCTACCATGCGATAGCTCTCCACGGGACTGGCGCTGACGCCTAGCCGCATATGTACAGCATGGCGGCGCAAGCCGGCAGACGGCCTTGCCCGGCAAGAGCTCCTCGGCCGAGCTCACACGTTTTGGGCTTCGGCTAGTCGGAGTGACTCGGGATGCTTTGTTGCGAAAGAGTTGTTGTTGTTTTTTTTGCTCCTAGTGTGTGTGCTAGACGGATAGTGCAGGTCTTACACACACAAAAAAGCAGTATGTTAGGAATTCACAATACTGTTGTGATGACGTGAAAATCTTGAAAATGTACTGCCAGGCAAAAACAGGCTGATTACTATGTATATGTCTTTGTGTATGTATACACACACACACACACACACACACACACACAATAAAAAATTATATATATATATATATATATATATATATATATATATATATATATATATATATATATATACACACGCATACATACACACACACACACACACACATATATATATATAATATATATTATATATGTATATTACACACACACACACATATATATATATAATATATATTATATATGTATATTACACACACACACATATATATATATATATAAAATATATATATATATATATATATATATATATATATATATATACATACACACACACACACACACACACACACACACAAGTATCATCACTCATCCCTAATTCCACTAGATGAGATCAGGAGGGAGCAGAAATCCTCGTCAGAAGGCGTAAACGCTGTGGCTTGTTAGCTGAGCAGTGTGCTGTTGCCCGAGGGGCGCTGTGAAAATAACTCTCCCTTGTTGACTGATGGTGCAAATCATCACTATTTTATTGCCTGCCTAATTCCACAAAGGTTATTTGCTCCCAACTGGAAGCTGAACTAACACCGCGCTGCATGTAGATGATATTCCGGTTTGTCCATTGTCCAGGTTCTCATAGCTATGTTAGGCATAAGGCCTCAGTGCTGATGTATGTGTGAACGGGACATGAGGGATTGGGTACAGAGCTAGGAGGGGAAGGATTGGGTAGAGGCAGGCGGGGTGGAGGTACCTCTTGGCAGTAGGAGAGGATCTTGTTGGGCTGCGTGAAACATCCCTGGCGGCCCTGTGGATCCGGTTCCCACTGGCCCGTCTCGGTGTTCATGTGTAGGAGCTGACGCCCGCAGAACACTGCAATCTGAGGCTCCAACACCAGGGGGCCCCCACCCACAGGTCCATTCACCTCGGTCATGGCCAGACCCTGGCAGAGCGAGCAAAAGAGAGACGATCAGTGTTGCTGGACATCAGCATGTTTCTTTTTAAGAAAAGAAAAATAAAGAAAATATTGCCATCCCAGACAACTGGACTCCATAAATCATGGCTCAGAGAGGCAGGATATTCAAAACAAACAAAAAAAAAAGACAGGACAGATTGAACGTGTTGTAGGATGAGAGACAGGAAGAAGCAGGCAGAGAGATATACAGAAGAAGACAGGAAGGAAGTGAGTGCAGTCCTTATCTGTTGCTGCACAGGGAAAAAGATAGAGATATAACATGCTGAGCCATTATTGACTCTGACAACAAGCCAGAGAGGCAGTCTCACTGATTACTCTAAATGCTGCTTATCCATCTCTAATCAAACCACTGTGAGTGAGCCAGGGCGTGTGTGTGTGTGTGTGTGTGTGTGTGTGTGTGTGTGTGTTTGGGTGGGTGTATACACATGCCTCTGGCAGAAAAGATATACTGTGAACTTGTAGACCTCTGGATGGAAGCGACTATGGCCTGATCAGTTTGGCACAGCTGCACAGACCTCACCTTACATATTGCAAGATAAGCTTTCTGTGTGTGTGTGTGTGTGTGTGTGTGTATTTATGAGTGTGTGAGTGTGTGTGTGTGTGTGAGCAATAGATTCTTTATATGTTGGAAATAACGGGATTCCTTAAGTCTTGGATTCTTCACTAAACCCAGCAGAGAAGAAAGCCACTCTGTCCAAGCAAACACGGGCAATCCCTAAAGCCTTCCATTGGACTGTGTCATCTATCAATCACTGACTATTACCTCTCGCTACCTTCCCTCTCATCTGCTTAAGGGACCGTTTGGATAGTAACGGATTATTATGCTGCAATTATTTACTGTGTAATTTCTCAGTCAAATCTCTTTTCATTTGGGGCAAAATGAATAAGCTGTTCCCTGACTCGCTGAGCCTTTTATCATCCTCAAATCGCTGTCTACAATATTGGAATTGCGGCGTCATCATATAAATCAGGCTCTTTTCCTGTCTTCTTCTTTATTATTTACCCCAAATCCTCGCCTGTACCGCAAGCCCTTATAAGCCCTTTTCATTGTGCCTGCTTTATTTCTTCCCTTCCCAATGTTCCACTTCTAGTTCATTCCACTCCTCCCCTTTCCCCCTCCCCGAACCCTCTCTCGGATGTTGCTATTGATCCGGAATGTACTTGTCGATCCTGGACGGGGGCCCGCGGGACGCCCGTGCAGTCAGGGCGAATGGCAAGCCTGATCTGCAGTCAGGTGCTAATACATGCTCATTGACTGCTAGGCCACTTTTGTGCATCGACCCAGCCCATGGAGAAAAGGGGAGGGACAGAAGCCACTGGGCTGCTCCTGATTGGTCAGCGCTCGACTTCCCACCCTCCCCCTTCGCCCGCCTACTCACCGCTTTTCCTTCTGGGATTTTGTACAACAGTGCTATAAACAGAGGCATCTTAACATTTGGCTACAGGGAGCACATTTTAAGACACTAATTTTAGGCTGGTCCACGTGGGTGGGACTGTGAGAATTACAATATTTCTACACTCTAACAGGAGAAAAATAGGCACCATTATTGGAGGACCTAAAACAATTGTATTTCATATGGAAAATGCTATTATCTGAATTGATAACTAAAAAGGTACATGTTGTAATAATCACTAGCCTTGCTATTGTCACTCTGGTCAAGATCACCTTTGGTGGCGT
Source organism: Electrophorus electricus (assembly GCF_041902795.1). Taxonomy (NCBI): domain Eukaryota; kingdom Metazoa; phylum Chordata; class Actinopteri; order Gymnotiformes; family Gymnotidae; genus Electrophorus; species Electrophorus electricus. The sequence continues at coordinate 17,206,667 of NC_137513.1, forward strand.
CAAATAATGTAATAGTGTTTAATACTGTTTAGCTAGTACAAGAAGTCAAAGTTGCCTTTAAATTCTACGTTTCAAGTGTAAGTGCATTCATTGTTACTGTGACATGACACAGGGTTAGAATCACGTGAGGAAATTACTGTGGGTTACTGAAAACTGGCTCTAAGCTAGTGTTGTCAGCATTATTAATAAACACACTCTGGAAAATGTGAGCAGGGCTAGTGTCAAAACTGAATGCAATTCTGCAAGCTGAGAATGGCCGCCATTAGAAAACCTGCCATTTAATTGTAGCTCCCTGGTAATAGCACTTTGAGGTTGGAAGCCCCACTTAAGATGAAAGTCTAAATAACTACACAGAATATTTTCCGTATTTCAAATGATTAATCAAATCTCCATGGACATTTTTAATTAGCCTCAACAGAAGAAACATCTTTAATTATGGAACAGATCATTCTGAGAATAAAATGTTTTATTGGATGTCTGAACAATAGCTGCCTTATCACAGAAAACTATCCAGGAACATATCCGAAAACACGATTAGGATTGTGCCTTCTAAATGGGTTTGGTCATTTTGGTGTAAGAACCCCAAAAGGGAGAGAACGCTACAAAGATGCAGGCCGCCAATATTCAGGGAGGCAAAGTTTGTGTAAATGCTCAAACTCGTGAGCATGCTATTAGCTGGTTATCCTAGAGGCATACTACCCAAACACAGCACCCAATTACAGCCTACACAAGGCTGCCCGGCTTCAATCTGGCAACACACCTCGAACTCTCAACCCGCCACATTTTTAATCTCCAGCGACAGACAGGGGCTGACAGAGAGGGAGATGTGCCTGATGTGTGCGCAACCAATCAGAGAGGATTTGCCTACAGGGGGGAAATGGGGATATGGAGTGGGGGGGGGGGGGGGGTGTTAGGGATGAAGGGTTGAATGAGAAAGTGATCAAAGGGAAAAACCCTGCCTCTGCTCGCCCAGGCTGCAGCGTTTGAAGTTCTAATTAAAATTTATGAGAGAAATAAATATATAAAGCTGAGGCTGTAACTATACAATCAGCAGAAGGGCCTCACAGGAGAAAATACATTAGCAGGGAGATGAGAATAAAGGAGGAGAAACACCATTAGGACTACTAGGAAAATTGTCTCCTGTGTGTGTGTGGGGGGGGGGGGGGGGATGGGGGCTTGTGCACAGGTGTACGTGTGGGTGTGTTTGAGTTTGACTGACAGACCAGCGTATGTGTGACGTATGTACGCCTTTACCAACGCTACACAGACTGCGCGCTCGAGTGTGTACGCGCTCATACCAGTAAGCGGCTCATTAAAGGTGAGGAGTGCGCTCTAGTTCAGAATGTAAACCCACTTACTAAAAGGTTCCAAAAGGGCCCGAAGCCTTTACTGCATTCCTGTGCCAACGGTGAGCTTGCATGCGCGAGGCGAGGGTTGGTTTGCCTTGGTCGGAGTACGCCGCTAATCTCTGAAGAGGTCATCTAACGGCCCGCTGCTCGTGCTAATCGGGGGGATCTGGTTGCTGGGCTAATGGCTAAATGGATGTTTCCCTTTTTTATGTGCAGGAGAGAAGTCAGTGCCACATAGCTGACTTCCGGATATTTGAGAAGATAACTTGCCTCTCTGCGCAACGCCCCCTCCTCCCGCGATCCAGAATTCCTTTCCTCACACCAACGCACGCATACACACACACACACACTTAAACATGCACAAGCACACACACACAGAGGTCGGATCAATACTCAGGCCTGCAGCTCTACGACAGCGTTTCTGCTATTGATTGCAGTACACCAGGAGCCTTGGGGTCTGATTTAATGATCACATGCACACACACGCAGCAATACACACATACAAACACTTACACAGACACGCACGCACATTCACTTATATACACATGCGGATGCATGTGCGCATGCACACGTGCACACACACACACAAACACACAGACATTACGCCTGTCTCAGATCAAGGCTTAGATTACATCAGGTGAAGGGCAAATACATGGCTCTGTGATACAGAGCCCCATGTATTAACCCCATTCTCAATCTCGTCCAGAGCGACGCTGCTATTCTGATCCAAAATCCCTTTGATTTTCGCCACACTGAGGTTGTTATATTACTGAAAAGGAAGAGTCATATTTTCAATGCTGTCTGTCATGTAATAAATATTTTCTGGGTTTGATTCAACTTTATAAGGCATTGTCTCATCGCTGAAATCAAAATGATTCCTGAATATGTTTAGACTATTCACATTTAAACTAGACAAACCATTAGCAATCACAACCAATGCGACTGAACTCTTTAACTTTTAATGACCACTTCTATCTTCAGCATGGTTTTCCACAAAGAAGTGCAAATTCTGTTTAGAAAAGATTCTAACCTGTTAGTTAATTTCACTTAGTTACATCTAATTCAGGTGAAAAAATGTTAAGGAATACAAATGTACCTTTGACAAAATCTGGTACACATGGCACTTTGCTATTAATAAATAGGAGAATAAGGATTTTGAGAATAAACAGTGACCCAATAAGAATCTGTGAAAACAAGAGTCTCACTTAATACATTTATGAGTTTGTGACCCTGCTACCTAGCTATATGACACCAATATATAGTCTCATGTTTTACCAGCTACAGTGGCAACCATTTTCATTTTATTATCCTGAGTCTTCATTCTTTATAGGTTAAAAAACACAAACAAAACTTTACTTATATATTTGTCCATGTGGTATTTTCTATGTGAATGATTCTGGCATGAGTTGTAGCCCTGTGCTCTTCCCTCAAAATGACAGCAACTGTACATCATTGGTTTTACCACTTTTCTAAGCACCAATTGGCCTTCAAAAGCCCACCTAATTTGAACATATCACATACATCAATCTTGCCCAAAGTCCAAAACGCACAATTCTCAATCCTGTGTCCATTATCTTCAATCCTGACCCAATGAAACACACACACACACACACACACACACACACACACACACAAAAGGATAAAAGGAGAGTTACAAGCCTGAAAAGCAGTAGTTCAGCTTGATCATTAATAATGCCATGTGAACATCATACTCGCCTTTTTCCTACTTTTAACCGCTCACTCTCTTTGTTGCAGGATGACCTCATGCTTAGCGATGATGTAATCAAGAAACCCTGCCAGAGAAATGCTTGGGGGGGGGGGGGGGGGGGTATTCTGTCATGTGTCACAAATCTTTTAACTAATCAACCCCGTTTTAATCAATCAGGATGCCCCGTGATAAATTCAGTGTGTGAGTGAGAGAGAGAGAGAGAGAGAGAGAGAGAGAGAGAGAGAGAGAGAGAGAGAGAGTATTTGTGTGTCCATGGCCTCTGCTCATGATACACGTACTCTGCTCCATCTGCATCGCTTGTTCAGGGAATGATCTCATAGCCTATGTGTCATGCTGGACAGGACGCTGTTAGTCTTTTATGCAGCAAACAGCATCACATCACTGCCCGCCTCTTCCCTGTGAAGACATCCAGCACAAGCCCCTCGGCTTACTCTCGGAGTAAAACCCCCTCAAGATAAACCCCAGACATCATACGGACCAGTGTTGGCACGTGAAGCATTTTCTTGCCGTTTTTCTGTAACCAGTCCCATTCTGCTCCGCTTGGTTCTAAATAACCTTGCCTTTCCGTGTTCCTCGGAAAACTCCTCACGACTGAACGAACGAAGAATTTCTGTGCGCACACTTGGTTTCACTGCTGAGATATGGGCATGGCAGAAGATTTGGGTAAAGGTTTCACCGTTGAGGGTTTAAACCCCGCCTGACTGTCCAAATCTTGGTAAGTTCGTGTATTTATAACACTTGATGCTGGCTTCTTGCCGCTAGTTTCAGGTGCACTCTAATGTAGATCGCCATTAACTGAACATTGATTACAGTTCCACAGTTACAGCGTCATACACCCACACCGGCACACAAAGCACAGAACTCATTTTATATTCCTATGAGAAAAACCCCCCAAAAAAACTAGTATATGGACCACTGTGGATAAACAAGAACACATGCGGCCTTTCTCTCGCGCACACAGACACGCACTGTGCTTGTGTTGCTGTAAGACAGATGGCCTGATGGTGGGTGGCGGTCCTGCTCCCCTAACGCCTACCCTCCTGCCTCCCTGATCCTCCTTCTCTTTTGTTTCTGCTGATCTCCACCTTCCACCGTCTGTCCTCCACCCATCCCTCGCTGCCCCCCCCACCCCATGTCCCCACCCTTCCCACCCCACTGCGACTGCTACGGGCCCTGCAAGATCGCTGTGCATTCGTCATCGTAATCACGTCAATTAATTATTCAGCGCTCGGCTCGGTTTGCCCGCCAGGCCTTGATTAGGAGTGCGGCGTGTGCAGGGTGAGCGGCGTGGCGCTCGTCCGAGTCGTGCCAGGCCTGACGAAAGACCCCGGGGCTCCGTATTGGTCAGAGAGCGTCAGCGTCGCGGCTGCCGCTAATTATGCGCCACCTGCTGTTTGCTCGTGTTGATTTGCGCCAAAGGCAAGCCCATCGTTAGACTCCATGCCTGCCCTGCTGCTGATGCTGGGTCCCAGCACCAGACACGACAGAACAAAAGGACAGCCGCATCTCACCGGCCCCCGCCCCGCATTTCTGATCACCTGTTCGCACTGATACGCGGTACTGACCCGGGGATCTAAGCCTCGGGTCACATCGGACCATATTAGCCGAGCCGGAGCGTCAGCTGTGTAAATGAGGAAGCAGATGGCGGATGATCTGTGACCCCCCCCCCCGCCTCCCGCACACCACCCCTTCTCCCCCCGCAGGTCAACCTGGGACAGCATCTCAGAGGCACATGCAACTGCGCCCATTATAGGCTGAGAACCAATGACATCCAGACTTGCCATCATCAGACAACTGCAAGGTCAACATGACCGAACTGGCTTTACACCCAAACAGTTACAATCATTTATGTCTCTTACCCTAACTATGCAAGGTAGCTAACAGGGGTTCCACATTTTTAGGCCATAAATCAGTTGGTGTATTTGCTGCTACCAGCAGGTTTTCACTGGGAAAAGTAGTTATGGCTAGGAATAAGGCACATGGAGCGGGGTTAGGGGTGCATTACACTGTCAGCAGCACACACACTAACCAGCTTCCTTGATCTGGCTTGAGCGGTTACACTTCCTCTGCTGTGCTTTGGTATTTGTGAGGAGGGCTCAGAGATAAAGAACTGATCTACACTCTTGGAACTTTAGAACCCCATGAAATGAATATTACATCTTTTTTTTTTTTTACTTTTTCTAATATAAACCAATTCCTTCTACAAATTCAGAAGCACTTTGCTTGCGCAGATGATGAAGGACCTCTGTCCCAAACGTCCCATGTTTCTGGAAACTTTGTACTTCACTACAGTTTTGACTACCTCATATCTCTTACTACAGTACACTACAGTTACTCACCTGGAATCATCCTGTATATGTATAATAAGTGTATTATATATATATATATGTTTTTTTTATGCTAGATGAGGTGTTTTGATTCATGAGATGAGCTTTGTGTTTGTGTGTGGGAGGAGACGTTATGGGCTGAGTCACGCACAGCCCAAAGGTTCCCCCCAGCGTACGTCATGACGAGGCCGTAACGCGAGGCCAGGATGCTCCCACGTAACGTCCCCTTCCAGCACCGCCATGCCTCCCGCCCACCCCTGCACTGGGATTTCTCTCCAACACGCCTCCACCTCTCACAGCTACAGACGGGTGGAAGGCGTGGAGCCTGACTCACTGTCAGGCCCACTTCCTTTGTGGCAGCGTGCCGAGGCATGCCCACGAACCCGCGCTCGTCCTCGCTGACATCAAAACAACGCCGCCGTGTTCTACCCGGGGTCCTAACTTTATCTGTTGTGACAAATTCAGCACACAACGCACAAAGACATGTCTTAACAGATGAAGATAACAATAGCTCTGAAAATAAAGCTTTATTATTTTAGTCCTTCTTCTAAAATATGCAGATGCATGACTAAGCATTCTATTTGTAACACCCCACAATTCCCCATCTTGTCTTTAACATTGTCGTCCATCGTTCAAACCGAGACACTTATTACGGAGCCTGTCGTTCATGTCACATAAATGAAAATTACTTCCTTTTTATAGAATAATTGCGACATCAAGGACGACATCAGCAAGCTGCCTGCTTCTCTCTCTCTCTCTCTCTCTCCGCACACAAAGGGGCTTTTTTCCCCCCAATTTCAATTCAATGACTTCCATTCAGAGCGAGGCATGGTTCGTTCTGCGGCTGCTTGATTAGGTGCACACTCTGCTCTCCAGGTCTCCCTGCCGGAGTTCAACAGCCCTGCCAGCTCTCTAACAAGGTTTCCTACGTGGGAAAAGCCCCTCAACTCAAAGTCTGTGGCGACATGCAACCAGTGGCTGTGCAGAAACACAACTAAAGCAGGAAACGGCACATGAAACAGCAGACTCATTAGTCGCATTAATCACAGCGCCCCTCCACTGATTGCTGGGGCTGGAAGCATAAGAATATTATACTACTGTTTCTATCCTTATAATATTACTGATGATACTAATATTACTTCATGGTACTAATAATAATACATCACCAATATATAATATGCTGCAAAATCAATCAAACAAACAAATCAAGCCTTTTTTAAAAATGTTATTATCCACATTGCAGTGCACCCAGTCTGCCTGCCTCTACCTCGAACCATGATGTGACTCATTGTTTATCACATGGTACGTAGGCACGGTGCTTCATCACGCGTGAAATGGTTGTGCTGTCGCCTTCTATCCCAGATCACATGCTAAAAGTTGCCTGCCCTTTTTTTCACCTCACCTTCCTCGAGAAGACAGAGTTCTTCCTCGGTGTCTTTCCACACACAAGACCCCAACTCTTTTACTCTTCGGTCGCATTTTACGCCGTTTTCCCAACTGCTAACTTTCAGTTCCAAGCAGCAGGTTCTTTCAGCAACTGATTATGCGATGCTAAACATAAGAACTCTGGCACTACATTCATAAACTAAAATCTATTTAATTTCCCACTAGCTTATTCTAGTACCAGGCAGTGCTAATTGCTGCTCTGGGCTTTCCTTGGTAACACTGCAAGCCAGTATTTCAGAGAGATTTCCCAGTTAAGATTAGCTTTTATCCACCTCACTTCTAAATGTCATGTGCAAACGTATGGCATTAAAGGAGCCAAATACAGCTAAAAAAGAATCTAAATGACCGTGTTCATGTTATCCTTAAAAGCACAATAAGCATGATGCAAACTGTGTTCTATGAAATATTAAGAACCTTGTCAAGTATGTAATTTATTTATCAGTGGATAAAGGGAATTGCTAAACAAGGGCTGGCGATAACAGCAGATGAAGAGGATTTTGATGGTCATAGATCAGTTGTCCAAGTTTCCAGCTTCGGTGGGGGAGTGTGAAGGCACCCTGCTGTTTTGGAGGGAAGGCGGTGTTCCCTGTGCATTCCGACAGAAAAACCAATTATGGAAACTTGCGTCCTCCCCCGGTTTTGGCCCGAGCCTGAGTGGCTCGCTCGTATTTGGCCTCACCAGCGGTCGCTTATCCCACAGAGCCACTCGGTCTTCTGCCGGCTCCGCCACTCTGTGAACTCGAACGTGCGAGATGGGCTGTTAGCATTTATGGAAGCTGGGTGGGAGTGCTCGGCACATATGACAGGTGCCTCGAGGGCTTCTTGTGGTACTCTCTGTGGTTTTACATTGTCTCTGAGCCAGCGTAATCCTACGCCAACAACATAATCCCTTCCGACAACGTTTGCAAAGGGCCTGCTTCGGCTGCCTGTGTCCTACTGCATCGTTGAACATGTGTACTCTGTCAGACCCATCCCTTAGCAATCACTGGAGGCCCCCGTGCTGAGATCAATGGGAACAGATCTTAAATGGGAGATTTGTCTGGAACACCATGAGCCTTTTTTGTGAGTGGAGACAGCCATAAAAAAAAGCATTCATATGTGTTTGAAACCTCTCTGAATTTGCAGTTGCCGACAAAGGTTCATGCAGAAATCTACACAGCTAAAGCCCCGGTTTTGAAATGACATCTGCTGTATTCTTCCAAGTCCAGGTGGATGCCAGTGAAAACACAGTTAATTCAACTTGGGGAATTTTTGCAGTGCAAAACAAAGGAAGAGATAAATCACATAGACTGTAAAGTAATACATGATGTCGGGTGAATACAATAGATTTTTTTTTTTTTAAAGGAACCTGAAGCGAGCTTACAGATGCAGGGGATACAGATTCTTAGTATATTTTTGAGGATATGAAGATTTAAATACAAAAATCATATCATTTTAAACAGAAACTCTGGAGATGTTTTTTAGCACCATCCAAAGGAACCATGAATATCCCATTTTACCATGCAGGCCTGTTAGCCAAATTATTGTTTTTGGATTAACTTTCCCTTAAAGTTACCATAAGCAATGTTAGCATTTCTTCAGACAGATTTAGCCAACAAAGGGGCACACCCCCACCCTTCGCTCCCGATCCTGCACTTTCCATGCAAACATCTCCCCGAAACTCCTCCCTGTTAACCCTTCCTTTCCACGTGTCACCTGTGCACCTGTGCAAAATGATAGCCAGGGAGAAGTCTCCTGATTGGTTAGTTAATACATTTAGTATTCATATTAGAATGGTCTAATCGGCAAGTTCGTTGCTGATCCCAGGACAGCTATCAGGCTGTAGATATTAAAAAATCCTCTTCTATCATAGTAAAGCAAAGCAGCAGACCCAGCGGCAGTGGTATTACATCTCCACTCGCATTTATCACTTTCCTTTTATCCTTCACGCGGGCGTCACAAATCTGCATCCTCCTATCATCTCGGGGCCCATATGTGTGGATGTGTGGCTTGGCAAATCACTAATCCCACTTTGGAAAATCGCATGCAGTTCTTTGCAGGTTATTGCAGATTAGGGGATTGCGTGAGATTGGATTTGGGGGATTAAAGCCGACTCCGAGCCTTTCTCCTGCCCGGCCTTTGCTTTCTCCTCATCTTTATTTTATTTTTATTTAGCTGTCTCAGTAAACGCGCAGGTGTATGGCTCAGGAAATATGTGCATTCAGGACATGGTCTTAATGCCACTTCATCTATTCAATGAAAGTGCTGAACACCCATCAAATGATTTCCCTCTAACTGAGAGATGGCTAGAAAGGGGTTTAACCCCCTGAATAATCAATTCTGTCCCTGTTTGCAGCTTCGATCCTCGCCATACACATTCAGCCGCTCCCTCGGGTTCGGTTTCCCTTTGGGGTTTCAGTAAGATGGCCTCCCCCATCCTCCCCTACTTTCATATTTGTTTCTCCTTCTCTGCCTTGGTGCCTATACACTCGCTTACTGAAGCTGCTGCCACATCTCCCCCTCGAGACCCTTCGCTCGCTCCGTTAAAAGAAGCAGCGGCAGGGTGTGTGCTCATTATTGTCTTTTTTTTACTTGCCTCTTCTCTCTCTCGCTCTCTCTCTCGCTCTGTCTCTCTCTCTCTCGCTCTCTCTCTCTCTCGCTCTCTCTCTCTCGCTCGCTCTCTCTCTCGCTCTCTCTCGCTCTCTCTCTCTCTCTCTCTCTCTCTCTGTCTCTGCATATCTGTGTGGACGTGGCTGGTTGCTGGGCTTGTTTTCGGAGCATGTGGTGCATCTCAATATGGGAGCACGGCACAACTGCAGTATGGCTTGGTCTAGCCATACCTCTCCAAGAGGCCCCACCGCATCAACCAAGAGAGCAATGCTTCATCCGCTCTCTTCTTCCAACACCAATGGCTGTTATCTGCATTTTCAGAATGCTCATGCAAACAGCATTCTGCACAATGTTATACGCCTTCTTGCTGCGTCCATGCAAATTCTTCTTACAGGATAAGTATAAGTTCATGTATAAATGCATACATAAATCTTACGTACTGTTTTTTTTTTTTTTTTTTTTTATCCATTAGATCAAAAGAGAAAACACTCATTTTATATGATGACTGTTGGGTACTGTTTAAATTATGTATTGATCAAATGCTGTAGTCAGGGTTGTTTGCATTCTCAATATACTGTTTTCCTCTTATGGGGTACTCGGTGCACTGACATACAATCTTTTTATGATTATCCGTGCGCCTGTGTGTATTTGTGTGTGTGTGTTTGTGCGTATTATCTGTGTGTCTGTCCATGCTATTTTTGGGGCAAGTGATTTGCTCTGAAAAAAAACAAAAAAACAAAACATTCAGGGGACCAAGTCCAGGCAGGAGTGGTGGAACTGACAAAACTCAGTCTGGGGAAGAAGTGGGCAGGGGAGTCTAGGGGAATACAACATCTATTTCACCGCACCCAGGGGAGGACGAACCTACGAGTGTCTAGTACAAAAGTGGCTAGTACCCTCGTTTTGCAACGTCTGTCTTTTTTTAATCCTGTACGGGGCAGTTTATTAACCCAGCTTGTTTTCCACAAATTAGCCCAGCTGGCATAAAACACTGCGAGACAAGCAGCAGCGGCATGTGTGCTCGATAACTCAAGCTTCGAACGCACCTGAACATGTACTCCAAGCTCACAGCTCCTCCTTGGGCTTATTCGCACCGCTTCTGCTAATTGAGAAACCTCCAGGTCTTCCTCTGCCATCCACTGGATGGCACTTCCACGCCAGCTCAATATCACAGCCTAACCCCTGTGTATAACCCTTCAATAACACAGCGAGGCATCAGCCAGGGCGGGTACAATTAATTTATGCTGAAAGCCCGTTTCCTAGCGGTGGAAAGCTAATGTGCTAGCGTCGCAAGTCCCGGGAGCTGAGCGGCGGAGGTTGCGAGGCACCGGCTCGCTGCCGGTGTTGGTGGGCAACCCGCTTATGGCAGCGGTTGGGCTGCTGGGGAGGGCAGGCCCCCATGCCGCTGCTGCCTTTGTTCACGTCCTTGGGGCCTAATTACCATCCTGCCACATCACGACAGCCCTGATGACACACGCGCGCGTTTTACATCATGCCCGCCCGTCGACACACACACACACACACACAAACACAAACAGGCATTCTGTCTGTCTAACCTACATCACGCTTTCACTTCAAGCCCTTGTGCATACACTTTATCCCAGTCTAGCCCCCTAGCCCGCCCACCGCTACCTTCACTCTTAAGCAGCATCACTTGGCCGCAGAGGCCGGTTGCTGTGGCAACACCTCCCACCAGAGATGGCTACCTTCCCTGTTACCGTAGCAACCAGTTCCCTGCAGGATTACAAATGAGGCATCTCTCACTCTCTCTCCCTTTCATTTTCTAGTGCTGTCATTCTCTCTCTCTCACGTTCTCTCTCTCTGTCTCTCTCTTTCTTTCTATCCCTCTGAATTCTAAGGCGGAATGATAACATGCCTTTCTTCCTGTTTTATATCCAATAGGTCAGTCCTATGGTCCACTGAGGGGTGGTGGAGCAACTACCTACATTTGCATATTGTTTATTTGCATATTAAATCACCAAGTGCATCATAGGCAAATGTGTGACATAGCACAGAAGTCATGATTCATACTGCCAGCTGACATCTATCTTAGTTTCTTTTAAATGCTGTATATTCTTTGAAGTTTGCATATATGCCGTAACTTGTTCGCGCAAATAGTTTTTAAAAAGCATTATATTGTGCATGATTTATATATGTTCAAATTTCATTAACAAAAACAACAGTAAATTAATTGGACACATTGCTGTAATCAGGATGAGCCAAAGCAACGTCGCTGCTGGTCCAGTGTCTTACTGTTCAAATTCACAGACAAATCTCTGAATGCATGAACCAACAGTTAGTGACATAAAGAGCTTATTTTTAAAATACTTTAAAAACATCAGTCTACAGTTAACAGTACACTTTCTCCATCTAACAGCATACTAGGCTAGTTGTGCTCGGAAATTAAGTATTTAAAAATAATGCTCTGTAAATAACATTTTAAAAAGCTTTACTAGTTTGTGGTGCATTAATCATGACTTAATTATGATTATTTGCGCAGCTTCTCTCTTTGATTAGAAAATCTTCTCCAAAGAAGTGGCTGCTCTGCTCTTGTGAAAATCCCAGCGCTGAATGAACATCTACTGCGAACGAACTCTCTCTGCACCCATCTATGTTCAGCTAGTCGTGTTTGGTGCACAACTGCAGTGGAGTTGCTGAGAACACGCACCTTTTGCTTTTTACCAATAGCTTCTGGAGTTCCGTCGGCCTGTACATAATGGCACCGTGATTTCATCATTCTGTCGTGTGGTGCATATTATTTTTAAAACCCTTCCCATTTCAAAAATCCCTTCTATTACCTGAAGTCTACTGACTGTTTGCATCACATATAAAAACCTAGCTATACTTCAAAAAAGAGGTATGGGTGAGGTGTCTGCTTTTCACTTTGTCTGGCAAAATGTGACCCATAGCAAGTGACTACTGGGCAGTAAAAAGACCTTAAAGTTTTACCCCAAGCCTTTAATTGTCAAACTAATCTATATTAACAAAGCAGCTAATCACCAGAAAACCACCATGGCAGACCACCTCACGATAAACCCTTCTGAGATCCTGAAAGACAGAGACAAAAAAAAATTATATATATATATTGGCCCTTTGAATACATGTAAATAGATAAATATAAATAAATCATGTTACACCGACCCAGGCATTTTGATAAGAGATCTGTTTGACTACATTGACTGGAGTAATAAAACAGAGCAACACAGATTTATTTCCAAAAAATTTTGTTCTTTGTCCTTGAACACCAGAATGATGAGTCCACAATCAATCAAAGACTCTGGAAAAGAAAGTCTCATTCTGACTCAGCGGAGAAGAAAAGGTCAAAGTTCACTTCTCTTGCTTGTTTTGCCTGAATGCTTAGGTGGAGCGGTTGGGTGGCCAGTTGGGGAGGTGCCCAGTGTGGGATTTTGCTTCGGCTATGGCGCTGACGTCTGCAGATGGGGTAAAAGTGTGTGAAATGCAGAATGCAACGGCGAGAGACTATGGGGGCCGGACCTCCGATTTTAGGCCAGACAGTCTGGTTTTTTGGCTCCCTGTCCTCTGTCCTGCAGAACCTATTTTTCATCCTTCTGGAGCGAATGAGCAGTTTCTTTCTGCTAAGCAGGATTATTTTATCACATACATGTCAAAGCAAATACCTCAGCAATAAAATAAAAATAACAATGCAACAGCAATAAAAAATAGCTCAGCATTTAAGGTGCTGGGCTTGTAATAGGGAGGTTGTTGGTTCAAACCCCACCACTGTCATGTTACCAGAGGAGGATGCCCCCCCCCCCCCCTTTGAGTGTTGGTTCCCCTCGAGGTTTCCTCCTCATGCTCTTTAGGGAGTTTTCTCTTTTTAGGGGTCAGTGAAGTGTCCCCCCTACAAGAGACCTGGACATGGGGTAATGGCCTGAGCAACAAGGAGAAATGCTACAGAGAGCTCCGCGAGGAAGGCTGATCTATGAGGAGGGGACAGGACTGATAGGGCCAGTGGAAGATGGAAAGAGGGTGGGGGAGAAAGTGAGAGACAGAGAAAGAGAGAGGTATGAATATTTCATAAGAAGACAAAGTGGGAGCATGAAAAAAAAGCAGAAGGAAGTGGCAACGCAGGGCTGGGGGAGATAGGGAGCAAAAAAAGGGGAGGGGAGGAGAGGAGAGGAGAGGGGAGGGGAGGAGAGGAGAGGAGAGGAGAGGGGAGGGGAGGGGAGGGAAGGAGAAGGGAGGGGAGCTGTGTGTTAAGACTGGCCAACCTGATTCAACAATCAGGAGTCTGGTCTTTTCTGAGGCCTTACATAATTGATAAAGCTGCAGCAGCCTGTCATATTTTTTCTGACATCGTGTGTGTGTGTGTGTGGGGGGGGGGGGGTCTGTGTGCGACCGCTTTACATAAAAAAATGACAGCTTTTGGGGTGGGGGTGGGGGGTACAACTGACACACATTTCTCCTGCTGCTTCTGCAGGGGGACTTGTTCCCATTGGGGCGGGGTACAGAAACAGATATGCTGGTGCCGTGGCTGTGGGGCGGAGCTATCCCATCCTTCCGAGGAACACCTGGCCACCCAGGAGCCTCCTAGCCCGACCGAATTTCTGAATTGAGTGTCCCTTCAAACCGAGTGAGCCATGCGAAACGCCCACGTACTTAACAGCAGACTTGGGCCTTTGTGGCTCTGTCTAATGAGTCATACATTAGCCAGCAGGGGGGTTGTAGGAGCTTTTCAGAAGATCAGATGGAAGATATCAAATAGATGCTTTAGTTTATCCCCTACCGCAAACCACCCCCCTCAACCCGGTGGTTGACCCTGTCCAGGCAGAGCAGGGTAACTGTCTGAAACCGAAAACACTGATGAAATGATCATGATTAAAACTTCTTGTTGTGTAGGCTTTACTTTATAACGCCTCCCATCTTTTTTTTTGCTTTCTATACTCTACTAGGTGCCCTAGCTTACAATACCCTGGGACCGCTGTTCCAAATGCATCTGCAAACATGTTGGCTTCTGAGCTGGATAAGGCCGCTGAAACACCCTGGGAAACGGCCCGATTATTTAAATCTGACCCCCAAGGGCCACAATCCGATTAAGTAAGGCTGGAAGAGCTGGCGTCCTGCTGTCCTCACGCCAAGCCGCTATCGCACGCCCGAGCACTCGGCCGCCCGGCGATAACTAAATCACATGCATACTGCCGCTGTCGATTTGTCTGGCCTGCTCGTGCTTTGCAAGAAGGCCGCCGCCAGCACCCAAAGGGGCCCAAGAGCCAGAGGCTTCGTGCATTCAAACTAGGCTAAACATCCAAAAGAAAGCAGCGTTTTCAGTCCACCACTAACCGACAGCAGGCCAAGAGGGGTTTTTAAAAATGTATTTGTTTATTTCCCCTTCCCCCTTACTTAAAAAGTCTCACCAGTCTCTCATAGCAAAAGTTTTCGTCTGCTAGTGTGGCCCACGGCGGACCTGCCCAGAATCACTCCACTTTCTCCATCATCCATCTTTCCTTGGCTGTGGTCCCCAGCCTTGCTTCATTTAGTGCAGAGTTGCCGGACAGATGTGCTTCTGTGCCCATGGTGCTGACCAGCCATATTTTATAAGTCAATCAGGTAACAAGAGGCCCATTTGTCTGACTAATCCTGTTGGCGCAAAACAACGGGGACAATGGGCAGCTGTTTACCTGTCAGAATAAGGCTGAGGTACAGATATGCAAACAAGATGAGCATATGCAAATAAGATTAACATATGTAAATAACTTACATATGTAAAAAAAAAAACGACAAAAAACAATACAGAGACATCTACTAAGGCATAATTCCTCGCGTTCGTTGCTCTTTTGTGTAACAGTATCCCTTGGTGCTGTAATGAGCATGTGCTGTACAGGCTCCCGGCGCTCCTCCTGACATCACCCAGCAGCACAACGCCGAGTGGTGCGGTGTTCTCTGACAGCGTTTGAACAGTCCGAGCACGCGGCCCCGGGCCCCGAGGTTTAGGGTTTCTCCTCGAAGGCTAGCTCCTGCTCGTCCTGTTCTCCTCACCACCCCTCCGCTCCCCTGCTCCCACCTCTTCTTTGCTCATCAGCCTTTTATCTGTCAACATCTTCCCTATAAACCTCCTCTGTCTGTGTCCGTCCAGCGTGGCCGCCCGTCTTGCGAGTAGCAAGCCGCAAGCTGCTCTGTGCAAAATGTCAGAATCGTTGAAGGTCGGAGCTTGCTTTTCTTGCCAGATCTTTTGCATTCTCGATGTAATCCCTCTTGCTCACTGAAACTTACACGGTCTGTGTGGCCAAATCCTTCCAGGTTCCGCATTTCCAGTCCCGTGACCTCCTGGAGCGGGATGGCTCCTGCTTAGGCTCTGCCGTGCGGGCCCTGAAAATGGCATTGTGGGTAACGTATCACCTGGGAAACACCAATGGAGATGTGCCCCGCTGCTTAATTTAATGAGCTCTCGCATTTGATTGGTTGGCTGGGCCTGATGAGTGTACCGCTGGAACCCTCTGCTGTGAACCCGTCTGTACCGCGGACAGGCGGCCTCAGCATAACGACGTGGGAGCTCTTAATTCAAGAGCACCTGGTCCCTGATCCCCTCACAAATGTAATAAGGAGATAACTGCTGTCGACAAGATAACAGCCTAACTGGACTGGTGACGCTGCCTGAGCCTCGGTGCGCTGGCTTGCCTACCCGAACGAACAGACGTGTGTGTGTGTGTGTGTGGAGGGGGATTGTGTTGGAGGTGAGGTAGGTGGACTGCCGACACGGCATTTCATACCCCGTGGCCCATGCGAACAGCGGCAAGCGGAGCACGCTGGAAAACACTGGCGGAAACCTGATTATCCTGCAGCTTGGAAATTAATTAGACGAAGAGAAGAGGGGTGGGGGGGAAGCTGGCTGGCACGAGCCCTCCAATCCGCTTCTGCAGATCCCCTACCCTCTCTGGTGGGGGAGGGGCAAAACCGCTGAAAGTGCAGAGTGCCGCCCACAGGGCTGGACGGCTCTGCCTCCCGCCCCCTCTATCTTCCCACCAATCAGCACTCCATCACCCTAATGTGACTTCCCACCTCTGTTTCTAGTGCTCTGCATGTCTGTGAAAGGGATGAATTGGGTAGTTCTATGACGTCAAGGTAGCTGGACTGACATATTTTTACTAAAGGTTTCTAAATCTAGTGTTCTCTCTGGCTAAAAACTACTAAAGAGGTTTTCTCTCTCTCTCTCTCTCTCTCTCTCTCTCTCTCTCTCTCTCTCTCTCTCTCTCTCTCTCTCTCTCTCTCTCTCTCTCTCTCTACCCCCACTAGAACATGTTAGAACATGTGAAGATATATAATCCAAGTGCGTGGCTCTCTAGATGGTGTCGCTGCTACCTCTGAATGTTGTCGTGATTTTGTCTTCAGCCCGCACGAATGCGTGCCGCGCGCGTTCTGGGCTGTAAGATGACTTTCGGTTTCACAGGTTGTGAGACATAATGCGCCCCTCTCAGTTCCGCACGGACATTGCCATGGATGGTGGGCGTATGCTTTCTTTGCTAATGAATCCTGCAGGCTTTGCACAGGTTGTACAAACAAAGCGCATGCATTCTGCCATTCTTCCGTTCTATCGTTCTACCATTCTACCATTGTTGGTTCTGAGATGGTGCATGACTGCACCCCTCCAAAACAGTTGAATCCTATCCAGATTATGCTGACCATTCCAGGGAGCATTATACCAACACTCATTATAATATCACACTAATCAGCTCTGGTTATGCCATATAAACAGTCTATATATGATGTATATGATGTAAATGCAAGAAACATATTCTTTGAGGGCTGCTTATATAACTTATATAACTTATATAGCTTATATAAATTGTCCTCTAGTTACTCATATATACTCATATAATCATATACACGTATGCTTCGGAGAATAGTTTTTTTTATAATGCTTTTCTTATAGCTACCATAATAGTTTCTATACATTACAGAAGCTTCATCAAATGATCCTTTGACATGGCAAAATTAAAGCTGAATAGTGTAATAATACAACACACACCACATCAAAATAGCACAAAGGAAAAATGGCAGCTGGCACTCACAAAGGCACAGGAGCAAAGTTCCCCTCAGCCCTCCCCAGCTAAGCATGACGGTCTGGCCATTACGCTCAGAGATGCGAAGAAAGGAACGTGAAGCCCATGAATGAATGTGGCTGTGGTGAAGATCACACACTCAGGCTAATTTTTTTTATAATAAAACATGACACAAAGCCAGGCGTAAATTGCGAAGGGCCAGGAAATTGCAGCCAGCTGACTGCATTTCTGCCACGTACTAGCAGGGGGTTCTGTGTGTGTAATCTGGACGATATATACGCAACGTGCACTGTTGCAGAGTTCTTCGCTGGAGCGATAATCCCACTAATACTCTTACTACACTGGAATAATTCCACAATAACAAGATGGGTTTACTGCTAATAAACTTTAAAAAAATATATTAGTAGTAATAATAAATACACTAATCCTCTTAGCATCAAACACACGACTTCTCGGCGTGCCAGCACTTTCGAACGGCAACTGGAAAAGGGATTTGCACCTGATCCTGTTTAGGCACGAGTGCAGATCGTGCTAAAAGTGCAAGGTGACTTCCAGGCATCTGGCGCTGTCCCAGCAGTGCTTCTTCAGCAGGCGCTCCCCAGTGCTGACGCAGCCTCACCGGAAAACCCAAGTGTCACCAGATAAGGCATGTTCAGATGAAGATGAATCTGCAAAGCTTTGATTGCTTGCTTAGAAACAGACTAACAGTGTGTGTGTGTGTGTGTGTGTGTACGCGTGCGTGCGTTTGAGTGCACTTTTTGCAGTTACTGTTCACCGATGGCACTAACATTGTTTTATGCATCTCTAAGCAGACTAGCTAAGCTTTTCTTTTATGCGATCCAACAAGAATAATTCAATTTGTTAATAATAGTAAATTATTTTGGTCAAAGTAATGCAGGCCAGTCTTTAGCCTTTTAGCCACCTCCTGCTTTCACAAATGTGTACTATTATACTGCAAGGCATATTGGATTCACAATATGTAACAATAGAAAGGCAGGATAATATTTTTATCCATATCGTGGAGGCCTGAATTCCATCTTTTATTTGTTCGTTCTCAGACCATTAGCGGTGTATAAACTGTTTTTGATCTCCGTCTTGTTTTTCACAACAGACCTATTGTATTTTATGACCCGAATTTAGCGTCGACTTTCACCGCAGAGTCTGAAGTGACGCCAGACGCCTTCAGAGCGGCGTGAATGCCTTTGCTGATGAGTCATCCCCCCACTGCAGAGGAGCGGCGGCCGTCCGGGCGGCCCCGAGCTGCTGCCGCCCCTCCCAGCTGAGGAGCCGGCACGCCGGCTTTGGTGGCACTAGTCCTGCCGCCCTGGGCCGGCGGAGGTCAGCCGGCGGCCCAGCTGCTCCAGACGCCGGCGGGGAGCCACCGCCTTGCTCGGCCTCCTCGTGTGCGTGGGGACCTGCCTTCCACCCCACCTGGATCCCAGACACCCACCCACCCCGCTCACCCCACCCGGGTCAGTTTGGGTGACTACGGCACGCGCGCAGACCCGCGAACCGGAGGCAGAGCCTGACGCCGGCATCCAGCAAGAGACACGACTGAGTCAACCTCTCTTTCTCTCTCTCTCTCTCTTTCTCTCTCTCTCTGTCTCTCTCTCTCTCTCTCTCTCTCTCTCTCTGATCTAATCTCCTTAGTGCTGTAAATGTACACTGCTGTCACCTGAGGACAGCACTATGATGAATGCACACTGGCCTATCTGCCTTAGGCTATTGAACTCATGGCAGCTCATAAGAGGCACCAAGCTCCACACAGTCTGTGTATGTTGGAAATGAGTTAGCATGGGCTCTGGGTGCAGGTTTTAGTTATATACCCTGCACTGGTAATGAGTGATCACTGCTCTGTCCTGTGCAAAATAATTAATACTAATAGCTATATATCATCTCTGGTAAATGTATATAAACTCTGGTGTTCAAATCTAGTTCCTAATATTGCACATGGTGCTCAAATGATTCTGACTGTTTTCAATAAATACTTCAAGGACAGTTAGCAGTTGGGGTCTTTGAGATACAATAACAGCTAACATATGTTATTGGTTACATCATGTGTGATGAGCAACAGGAGCCTTTGAGTTCAGAAATCGTGGGCAACTTCCTTTCTGCCCCCCTCTTCGGCAGGGCGAAGTCCCGTTCCCACGCACAAAGCCTTCCTGCTTCCCGTGTTTGCTGTGTGTTTAAGACGTGCTCATCTCAGCCTGTAGCAGTGTGCTCTGATTCTTCTGCCTTGTCATACACGTTTGCACACCCCCTCCCACCCCACTCTAACACACTCGACTCCATTCTCTGCCAACCTGGCACGCTCACAGCTGATTCAGTGGTGTTAGCGGAGAGAAAACTGTTAAATGTGCAGTCTCAGGGAGACGGACCAGGCCCGGTACTGTAAAAACCACCGGGCTGTACCGGCGTTCCGTTATGTGTCTTTGCCTGTTTTGTGCCGCCTTGGGTTTTGCAAAGTGCGGACTCGACCGTATCTCGATAGCCCACGATAAAAGCCCAGGACGTCAGCTGTGTGTGCGCGCGCGCATGCGTGTGTGTGTATATGCATGCAAAGGAGCATCTCAGGTGCTGAAGGTGCCAAAGGTTTTTCGTCATCGCAGACATCAGCGGTAGCGGAGCATCCGTTACTGGCGCAAGAGCAAACCTTAATCTGAACAGCCCTGAGGGCCAAAACCACACACGCTCCAACACGCAGCAAATCAGGCAGGCAAAACCTCCATCAACACTTTTCCTGTGACAAGACAAGAACTATGCATGACGTTAATACGGATGGGGAAAGATTGAGGATTTGTAGAGCGCTGGAGCTGGGAGAGGCGTATCAGAGCCTTCCCGGTGCACTTGCATCCGCGCGTCAGCATCCCGTGTACCTTACACGCTCCGGTCGCTCCGTCCAGACCAGATCAGCAGTTATACTAACGATGTACAAGCCTTCACCTAACTCTCACAGCGATTTAATACAAATGGTCTGTCATATATCAAACAATACTTAACTCAGTCTCTGTTCGTTAAGAGAAATAAAAATGAAACATTGTTATTAAAGAAACGCACACGCCCCGCCCTGAGATATTAAAAAGCCTATCCATTTAGATTCATTCTCTCTCTCTCTCTCTCTCTCTCTCTCTCTCTCTCTCTCTCTCTCTCTCTCTCTCTCTCTCTCTCTCTCTCTCTCTCTCTCTCTCTCTCTCTCTCTCTCCACCGATTAACGACAAACAGATCGTTCCAATACACCCACAGGACACAATGCAGTTTGTCTTTTTCAATCAATTAGTAATTTGCCTAAGGTTTAGTTAGTTGCGCAAAAAATTCGACAGATCATGCCAAACGCATAGCCCAGTCTACTTCCTCGCCTACGTTGTAATCGTCCTTTTAACGCGCAATAAACATCCACCATAAATTATGCCATGTATCACAAATACGCCCTTGAATCTTACCTCAACATCTCTCCAGACGCAGCAGGACAACAAAGTCATTAATATCAACGCTGTGTTAGGTCCCATTCTTCGTACTATATTCATTTGACCCTCTTTGCTTTATCGCTTCTTCGTTAGCTCGACTAATCTGCTAAATGGTCTGTGCATGAATCGGAGCTGCTGCGCGACGACGGGCTGTCTCGGCGGTGCCTGGCTCCGGTATCTCCCGTGTCTTGCGCCGACCTCCCGAAACTCTCCAATGGCAGTGTGCGCCGTGAGGCGGTTGCGGCTCCGTGCCAGCCCTCCCCTCGTTGCGCACGATAGTGCGCTGCGTTTTGTAGATTGAGAGGGACGCCTACTGGACGAAAATAGTGGATTTTGCGTGCGCGTCCGGAGAATAAGCGCAGCCCGTTTTTCTGCGTTTGTTTGTTTATTTATAACGGGGCGCAAAGACGTTATTTGCGTAATTGTGTAATTCGTGAGATACCTAGTTACTCTAACGCTTTAAACAGAATCCAAACACTTTACAAATCTATAATGTGGAGCTTTCTAAAAATCGTCTTTGTCTCGTTCGATATTCTGGGATTACATGTTTAACTGAACCGAACTGAACTGAACTGAATGTAACGTAACTAATTTGAACGGTTTTTCTATCTTAAACGAGGTCTCTTATATAAGAGCATTGCCTTTTTCTTAAATGTTGCTCCTTCTGGTTTACTTTGAGCGGGAATGGGTCGTTTCAGACAAAGGATCTATTTAACTCAGTTAAATTCAGTTAAGTTTAAAATTTTCGTAACACCTTGGGATAAACAAGTGTACAGTATAAAGAAAAGTTATTTCAGCAGAGGTGGTAAGCTGAGCATGTGCAATACTACTTATTCGAGAAAAATACTGACAAATATGCAATATACCCAACGAAACAGAGACAAAGCAAATGTAAACACACTGTACAAATAAGACACACAAAACAAAAACGTAAGTATAATACTATTAATGCAATACACGAAGAAACACAGTTCAATATACACGACGCAGTTTCTGCATCAACATCATGACCGAATATATTTTATGTTGACCTCGCCCGGTATAGCAAAATAGTATTCAGTATAGAGCAACAAATTCCACACGCCAGCCACAAGGGGGCAGTCGGGATAGATACAGAGTCAAAATAGGTTATTGCATAACAGTAATTTCCATGCTGATTTTATGTCGTTTTTCCATACGTCCCTGAAATTATTTTGAAAAAGAATAATAATAATAATAATAATAATAATAATAAGAGAGAGAGAGAGAGAGAGACTGTTCTGCTCAGATAACGTGTATACTCCCTTTGGACCCAGTAAACTACACATATTTTAGCATATTATTGTGGCATCGAGACACTGGGGACTGAAATCTGTCACCAGCAGGCAAATCGGCATGTGGGGGGTCCCGGTTCCGGTGGTGATGTGTCCATATCAACTGTACGTGTTCTGGGTTGCGCCTTTACAGAAAACGCACATTCTCGGCCATGCTCGACCTCGAGATGGAAACGCCGGGGCTTAAAGACGAGATGGGGCTCGTCTTTAAGCCCCATGGAGGCCGTTGCTTAGGAAGGCTAAATGGGTGCTCTCTGTGGTCTGGTGGTCTGAGCTCCCTCCTGTCAGATCCGGGTTCGAGTCCTGGGTTGGGTGGCTGCCTTTGGCCTTCGTTACCCAGACGAGACGAGATGTGGCCTTTGTTTTCCGAGGAGGAAGCTATTGACTCTTGAGGATCCGGATGTGGTGTCAGAGTTGGTGGAAAGCACCGAAGGCAGCAGTGATAAGAAAACAGGAGGTTTGTGTGCCAGTGGAGCAGATAAGTCTTAGCAGAGGAGCAGAAACAGGGGCTATGGGAGCTTCTTCGCCATTATAACAACATCTTTGTGGCTCTGGAAAAAGATTGTACATGGACCGAATAATTTCAGCACAGGATTAACACTGGTGATGCTGCACAGATTCAGCTCTGCCCCCATTGTTTAAAGGCTGCAGAGCAGAAAGTGCATGAGATGGAAGCTGTGGGCATTATCGAGCCATCAAACAGCCCCTGGGCATCAATGGATGTCCTGGTGAAGAAAAAGGATTGGACCATGTACCATGCCAGCTACGTTCAAGCACTTCACGGAGTGAGTGCTCGCTGGCATCCCCAACGATTGGTGCTACGTTTATCTGGATGACGTACTAGTCCACACTGGTCTACAGCTTTGATGACGCTCTCGCCAGTCTGGAGTGGGCGGTCCAGGGTACCAGGTCAGCAAACGTCCGGCTGTATTCAATGACATGCAACCTCCACCGGTGGTGCCTGTGCTTCCCGGGTCATGTTGTGAGCTGAGCCAGAATGTAAACTGACCTGGGAAAGGTTGATATGGTGCATCTGTAGTCCATGCCACAAACATCGGCGGGTTGCGGAGCTTCCTGAGTTTGGCTTCGTGTTCCAATGCTTCATTGGCCGTCATGGCTCGGCCACGCCACTTCCACCCTCACCTCTTATGGTGTCCCCATCACCCTCGTCGCTCCCAGCAACGCTGGAATTGATGCTGTGGGCTGAGAGGTGTTCCAGAGCTCTCCTGGCCGTGTGGATGGTTCCAAAGTGGGAGAAATGCCAGACAGGACAGTTCGAGAAAAACTGCTTTGGCCACGGTTCGTGGGCCGGCTGGTGCAGGGCGGTTCGGTGCAAGGAAAAAAAAAAACCAACACACACAATGCGGCAGTTCTACCTGTTGCATTAATGTAGATCACACAGCAGTCGCACAACCCGGTTTGGTCTCTCTACTCCGGCGCACCTACGGAGACTTCATATGTTCTACGTGGAGATAAAGAGTTCATTTGTGCGCATGTGGTTGGTTTGGTGGTATCCTTACTCCATTTAATTAGTGTCGGTAGCGTTTATGATGTGTGTACTTTTGGTTAACCTTCCCCCGAGTTCCCCATTAAATCTTTTCTTGTTGTCATTTACGCCGTTTAATTAAAGAACGATGGTACTGGGAAGAAATGACGCGTCATGGTCCTTCTTTATTAATAGACTGTCAGTAATTTCTGCTTAATTGTTTTGTGTTTTTAAAGGGTTGTTTGCTGGGAGTTCCGGTTCTATCAGTCATTTTTCATGTTTGGTTTTGACGGAAGCAAAGCGTCTTCCTTTCGTCCTTCCCCTGCCGGTGAAACGATTACCTCACGTCGAGTTGCATTTGGTTGCTAACCTTCCAGAATCGGACTCGCTTTTTTTATTTCAGTCGAAGTGACATGTATATTTCCAGAAAGTTTGTACTGTTCGGACGCACCCAGTAATGTAAGAAGTGGTAGAAAAGTGCAGTGTTAACAGAAGATTCGCCGTGTTGAGCGAACTACACTTCGTTTCCAAAATCGCCTCTAAGGACCAGAGGATTTATTTGTAAAAGAGATCGTGGAGATATTGTGCCTGTCTATATGTTTCGGACCATTAACTGGTTAGGCTAAGCTGGACAACATGAGCACTGCGCTGTATGAAAACGTAAGTCGCTGATGCTAGTTTACTTTGACCCTGTCACTTTTTCAAATCTTTATTCATCTCCCGTTTCTTAAACCGAAATTTTGTTTCACATTTTGGGTGGAATTTGCAATTTTGTTTAGTAGGGACACATGTTTACAGAAGCTCCCAAGACTGTGAGCAATGAAACAAGGTTAAGTGATATAAATAAAGTGACATCTGTCGTACTGGTTTTCTCTCGTCTGTTCTGAGTCTAAAACGCCTTCCACTCTTATCGAGAGTCAGGGTGAATATGGAATATGAATATTTAAGTCCTGACTTCGTGTCTGATCTCGCTGCGAGCTATTATTTGTCTTTTCTCAGAGGCTACAAACAAATAAACCTGTTGATCGCCAGTGGAACCCGGCATTCTCTGTCACTCTGGGACTTTGCGTGGTAGAGATGACGAGGGCGCCCCCTCCTGGTCATGTTCTTTAGCCCAAACTCAGTTGCGACAATATCCAACAGATTAAAATTAAAAACCACGTTGGACCTGTTTCATAATTGTTTTCAGTTTCAGAATTCTGGTACTCAGTGTGTTATTTGCTTGAAAAAGTTCAGTCATTTTCCTAAATCAGCAATGTGTCTGTGCTGTGATGGATCTCATCACTGATGACAAGACTCATGTACTAAGGAGAAACGTTAATTTTGTGTGTTATCACTAGTTTCAGTGTAGAGTACAGCCAGATCGATCGATTAATGTAACACAGATTGCTTCTTATATTTGTCATGAATCCAACTCTGCACTTCTGTGCAGTTGTGAGTGAACATTTGAGTACTTATATTAACAAAAACCTTTCATTACGTAAAAGGCCTGTTAATGTTGGATATTAGTAATCCAGTTGATTCTAAACATGCTTCCCAGTCCGGGTTACCGGTGTCGGATTTAAATTTAATAGAGAATTTCACCATTTCAAAATATGAATAAATCCTGTTATGAAATACATTACCCTATTACTTGTTGCAGTTGCACTATTACTTGTTGCACACTATAATATTAATGTAATAAGGACAGTTTCCTGCTGCTGAATTAAGGCTTTGCCCTTGAACCTATTTAAGAAATTATTAACACAAGGCCGAATGTTTTGGCTCTCGCTTTTGTGCACTCTCTATTGCCCGTGCCCTGTGCATGCTTCGGAAGATGGCTGTGATGTCTCGAGTCTTTCCCGTGCATTCGGGATATTGCTGATGTGCGGCGATCATCATCTGTGAGGGACAAGTGGGGAAATTCAAGGCCGCTGCTGTTCCGCTTCTGACTGTGCGGTGCCACGCTCGCATTCATCTGTAGACATGAAACTACAGATGTTCCAGTGCTCCCCATGCTTCGTTTGATATTGCTATGTTATATTTTGTAGCTTGGCAGATGGGCTGTAATGTCTTAAGCTTTGTGTCTTGCTCTGAAACAGCAAAGGGAGAGATTGTTCCAGGTTTTGGCAGCAGATGAAGTGCTGTCAGTCGATGGAGCTATTACACTATGTTCCCTAATTTCCTGCACAGCATATTGGAAAGGAGGTTAGGTCAGGATATGTCAATAATGTACAGAATTGCCTGAAGCTTTCTTTTCATCTGTTTGGCACACGGTGAAGGTACAGACAGAGATCATGATGTGTCTAATCAGCAGACAGACATTATTTATACAATCTATAGTGCCTTTATAAAAGATCGAAAAGCCAGTGAACAGCGGCACTTATCATTCATGGCACAAACAGCTTGGTGAGTAGTGTTCAACTGAATTAAAATCAAACTCTAGATTCAGTCACAACCAGTGAGCCTTTGAAAGGAATGCAGTGGTCTATTAGCATATTGGTCCCCATTCAAAAGCTACACCCAAGTGGCGTTTGTTACTGAGAAGGTTATAACAGCAGGATGGTGTGAAGTTAAGAGGAATATATAATTTCCTCTTTGGGTATCATTTCCCTTTGCGTATGGTTAGTTGTAGCTAATGCCACGGTGAAGCCGAGAGAAGTTGTTAGGAGTGAAAGTTGTTGGCCTCTGGGTTGGAAGAGGGTCATGTGACCAAGTACCTAGCATTCCAACGGCAAGTATGAGTAGTAATTTTCCTGTGATTTTAGGCCTTGAAGGGGGCTGTTATTGTGCTTTGCCTGAGTTTGCTGTTTGAAAGTGGGGATGCTAGAGGTGGAGGTTCATATGAGATATGGCACCTGAATTAAGTGGCCTGGAAACACAGCAGTAGATATTTCCCCCTTGGTGGAAAATATCTGTGGTATGGCTGCACAATATAT
Source organism: Electrophorus electricus (assembly GCF_041902795.1). Taxonomy (NCBI): domain Eukaryota; kingdom Metazoa; phylum Chordata; class Actinopteri; order Gymnotiformes; family Gymnotidae; genus Electrophorus; species Electrophorus electricus. The sequence continues at coordinate 17,233,306 of NC_137513.1, forward strand.
CATTGATGATGACATTTGGAATTCGCAATACTGAATTGACATATGTAAATGAGCTCTGTAACGAATTGTTAATTTTTCATCGTGATCGATTTCTTGTTTACCACTTTTCTGTGGGAGTTTTGATTATCATTACATTCACATGTAACATTCATGTGAATAATTTTGGTCAAAAACTATTCACAAGAATGGTTCACTGGTGCCTTTTAATAAATCACAAGCCATGTCACAATCAGGCAATATAGCATGATAGTGGAGTGTTTTAGTCCATTTGTCTCTCACAAGTTCTCTAATACAACTTTAGCATGTTGTGTGTACATGGCAGAACAGATCACATTAGGCTGTGCAGATGTAGACGTATGTGGGAGAGGTGGAATTCTATGTCAGCTTGCCTGTTTAAGGTCTTTGCAAGACTCAACATGTTTGTTATGATCAGGGACATATTTAATAATGCTCGACTTTCATTCTCTTTGAATATGTCTTTTCCATCTTGTCATGGCACAACTTACAATCTATTCTGAAGATATTTAATTCATTATATCACTGAATTTTAAATTAAACTTTTTGTAAAAGACTTCAAAAATGGATGAATGAAAATGCTCAGCCTGCCATTAGTTTCATAATTAATTCTCGTTTGCCATTTTCCTTATTTTTGCACACATAAATCAATAGGTAAAGGCTTACCTAATTAATTCATAAATAATTTAGTATTGTTCAGTAATGTGTAACTTTGACAGATCATGATTACTTTACTCCTGAGAGACCAAACTTAAAATGCTTCCAGTTTTTCGGAAATGGAATGTTGAATCAAATGGAATGGTATGGCGTTGTCTCTGTTCTGAACAGCATACGATTTCCTTTTTCATGTACACTATTACACTGCTGATCCTTATGGTGTCCTAGATCCTAGTACTTTCATTATTGTTAATAGAGCATGCCATTATATTAATAAATTTGCATGTATTTTTAAATAAGATACTTGCAGTGTAGCTAAACAGGTAAGGGCAGAGCTGCAATTTTGAGAAATATTTTCAGCTGGCCTATCAGATCTTACCTTTTATTTGAAGTAGTGAAGGTTGATGGAATAAATGCAAGAAATGTGGTGATAACGTTGACTGTTTCTGTCGACATTTTTGAAGTAAAGCAATGTTTTGGGTTCCAGTTCTGCTCAGTTTGCTAAAGTAGCTAGAGATTTAACTTCACCAATGTTGGCAAGTGACCCAGTCAGCTAAGATAGTTAACCTAGCTATTGTGTCGCTGAAGCACATAGCAACGAACTTTACTTAGGGTTGAATCTTAAAATATTGTTGGTTACATTAAATAAAATAATGTGAATAATAAAAGGCGATTAGTAAATATCTCTACTTGAAGGACTGATTGTGGAAGCGATGAGTGAGATGCTTCACTTAAATTTATCTAGCTTGCTAACTTAAAATATCTTACATTTACGTTTAGCTAGCTAAGTTGCTAAGATTTATTGTGAAGAAACATTTGTTTAACTGCAGAAAACAGTATATAGAGATGAAGGCACATTTTTCCTTCTGCATGTTCATGAAACACTCTCTAATGTACTAGACACGTGTTTGCTCATGGCATTGAGAGAGGGGGCGTGTACTAACAAATGTGGGTGGGGTTTGGCTGGCGCTACTATCCCACCCACAGTCTCTACTGCGCATGCTCCATCTCAAATGTGCCTCAAATGCGCAATGCAGTCCCGTTCATCGAGTCTGTAGTTCTAATTAAAGTGCCACTCAGCCAAAGCATGTGCGTCAAAGACGAGGCATTCATTTTTTACTTGATTGATTTGTCTTGAACAGAATTGCATTGAACTGAATTGAATCTTTGATGTTTTCCCTGAGGTGCAGTTAATTCCTGGTTGTATGCATTTCCTGGGTGACACACACACACACACACACACACACACACACACACACACACACACACACACACACACACACACACACACACACACGCGGCAAACATTATTTTCACTGGGCATGTGCAGTTACACATACCCGTTTAAAAAAAAAGGAAAAAATCAGAAGGTACTACCAGTAGTATGCCAAAGGTAACTAATGAAATAGTAAGCAACTGTCAGGCCAACTATTTAGGGAGGCTTCGTTGAAATGTGGATGGGTTGGAAACTGTCTGCAGAGACAGACTTTACAGCAATGCTAGACTCTTGCACTGTATCTGCACTGGAGTCTCTAGGGCGCCACTGGCCGAATTTTGCATTTGGCTATGAATATTGTTCAAAATCTGAAAATTGTTGGTTTTATCCATGCTATCCACAACTTTGCATAACAGTGAAGAAGTCAGTACTATGCTATAACAAATATGGAATTTTGCAATGGTTTGAAAAAGTGTTAAACAAAGTGAATCTATCTTATATTCTTTGCTTTGATGATGGTTCAGCAGACTGGTGTTCTCTCCAACAGCTTTTTACTGGATGCCTTTTTAACAGTCCTGGGGTGGTCAGTACCTGGCTGCGAAACTAAAATTCTTGTTGAGAGGACTTTTTTTTTAAATTGTTTATTGCTGTAATTCACCTGGTAACATCAAGGTCATGGGTTCATTTCAGTTTTTGTCTTTACTTTAGATACTTTAAATGTCTAAGATTATTAAAAGTGGACAATCATGTGTGTGCAAAACCTGGCTGTTTCTACATTTCCTTGTCTATTACAATTTGGTTTTATGAAAACTCCTGGACATTTGGTGAGGTATACATTTAAGTAAAAATCCAAATTTAGTTTTAAAGTCATTCTCTCTCACTTCCAACTGTATCAGGATGCTAAAACTATTTGGTGGTAGTGATGGGACTAAAATCCCTCCAGAGGGATGAGCGCAACTGTAATGCCTTAAGCCTAATCTCAGTTTGGCCATTCAGTGCCCTCCCAGTAGAGACTAAATTAAATCTGCATGACGAAAATCAGGAGTGCTTATTTTGTGGTAAATTTGTGACGCAGAGATTTTGTTCATTAATAGACAGACAATTTTTAATTCCCCTTTCACACTGTTGTCAGAAAGTTTCTGAGACCTCACTACCATTTTGTAGTGGTTTAGTCAATGACTCTGAGTTCCAAAGTGTACAGTGATGGACTGATTGACTGCAATTCTGAGAAATGGCCTGGTCATTGTGTGTGTGTGTGTCTGTGTGTGTGTGTGTGTGTGTGTGATTGGGGGGGGGGGGGGGGGGGGGTGACTTGAGCCAGGAGACATCATCACTGAAATCATAAATGGAAAGTCTTTTCTCACTTTGCTGACATTAGCATTTTGTTCCACTTGATACATAGCATTATTGTAGCCAATTACAGGAAGTGTCCCCATGGAGAAACTAGGGGTGAAGTGCCCTGTTCAAGGACCCAGTTGTGGTGCGCTGGGCTAATTCATATGATAGTACATCCTACAGACTTGGAAAATGTTTGTGAGGAACAGTCAATGGTGAGTGTGTGCGTGTGTGTGAGAGAGAGATTCTATTTTGTAAATCCATGGCTTATCAACTGGATTAAAATGGTCTATTTCATAAAAGCCTTTTATAATTTTCTGCAAATTCTAATTCTAAGCTGTCTATGGATTCGGAGCTAGCTGACTGAGGATTGGAGAGAGAAATCCTCCTTTTGGCCAGCACCCACAATCCTTCAGTGGCACAGTCCTTCGGTTAGACATCTGACAGACATTGTTCTGCTTGCATGAATCTCAAGATGATCTAAAAATTCTAGGGTAGCATAAACAGGATGGCAGTCCAGAAGGTGTTATTGAAACCCATAATAATATGGGTTGGTGCTGGATTCCCTTCACACATGCGTGGGCACTTGCGTGCGTACACACTTTCATTAACACACCAGACCAAGCGAAAGCAGTCGTGGATGGCACACTTACACGCCTGCCTTCACAAGCGCATGACTGCCTATTTGCTGAGCGTATCTACTGAAAAGTCATATTTGCCTGAATAATGAGTCAGATTTGGATGAAAAACTAGAGGAGAGAGCAGAGTGCGGTTCGATTGGCATAGCTTTGTGGCGATTGTGTACCCAGCAAAAACAGTGTTGAATTAAGACCTATCTGCTGATGTTGAATCAACCCTTTTTTTTGCAGTTGCTGGTTTTGATAAACATTTCTCTTGCCAAAACTAGCAATGAAACATCCTCTGCCAATACAATAAAAACAAATATGAATCTTATTATAAACTATAGAAATAATTACCCTTTCTGATATGTAAACACCATAACACCTCAGCCTGGCCTAAGTCTTTTTTGTTTGTCATTTATCCCTTTTTTAAAAGCTTGTTTAACAGGTTTGGTCTCACTTGGGCAACTTCCTGACACTGTTCCCGTAAGCCACTCCCAGCCAGTGAATTTCTCCCAGTCTGCAGCCACGTTGGCTTGTGGCGCAGCAACAACGTCCCTCTATTGGACCTTCCTTTCAAACAGTGTAGTGGGTCAAAGCATCACCACTGTTTTTCCTGGGGCATGCATCCAGGCTCCAGTTTAGGCCCTCTGCCATCGTTCCATGGCTCTTTCACAGGGGTGTTTGATGTTGCACATTTACTCGAGGCACTTTAAGGGTGATCCATTTTACGAGCAACTTTTATACCAGCTCTCTGAGCTCAAGCAAATGTATGCACTGTGTCTGGCCACATTGGAGTGTAGTACAATTAGAGTGCGTTAAGAGGCTTTGTTTTATAAAGAGAGGAAAGGAGGAGGAAGAGAGTGAGCCGGAGAGGAGGAATGAAAGGATCAGAGAGACGATGAGAGTAATAATTCTTTTTATTAACATACTAAACTTTTTACAACACAAAAGTTTACAAAGTACTTTATGCAGATAAAATCCAAAGAGAAAGCCAATAAAACTGAAAGCGAGTGAATCATGAAATACTAACAAAGTTCAATAAGAAAAATCAAGTTAAAAACATATGCATTAGAAAACAAAGTCCAATGGGATTGCATGACAAAGGTAGCATGACACTGAGAGAGAGCAGAAGAGAGCAGTTGATGGATGTATCTGAAAGGATGGTCTCCCTCTGTGGTGAGGCTGGCGAGTGTTGTACAGGAGTGCTTATAGTACCGCGTGTGATGGTTTTTATTAAGCCCTGATCAGCGTGACTGATTGCAGAGACTTACAGCAGGGAATGACCTGCTTCCCCAGTGACTCACTCAATTCTCTTCCATGATTGCTATTAAAAATCCCAATTAGGCAGCACTGATGGCAGCTGGCGCAGCTTTAAGAATGGCTTTAATTGCGATGAATTATCACACGCTCTGCCTGATCTGAAAGGTGCGGTGCTTCTGATAAATCGATTTAATCCCAAAGTGGTTCTCCCTCCCTAATGATCCCCTGGCACTTGTCAGGTCCCTCGACAGGCGCATAGTTACTGATCACTAACTACTCTGATCACACACGTCTCCCACCGTGCTGTGTGTGCGATCTTGTTCATGTGTGGGAGAGGGTGAATGGGAAATTGAGGTGTGTTTTGCATGTTTTGGGGTGAGAGGTGTTTGCTGTAATTCTAACTGATCATGGGCCTGTCTTTCTATTCTGCTGTTACCACTGCAGTAGGAAGGGAGTGATTTATGGATACCTAGAGGTCTTTTAGTGGAGTCAGCTCTCTCTCACACACACACACACACACACAGTGTGTGTGTGTGTGTGTGTGTGTGTGTGTGTGTGTGTGAGAGAGAGAGAGAGAGAGAGAGAGAGAGAGAGAGAGAGAGAGAGAGAGAGAGAGAGAGCGAGCCAGGCTGTAGTATTGTTCAGGTTCTGAAATGTCTATGGAAGATATGCGAGCTTTGAGTTCTGTTCATTGACTGTTCTTACAAAGGCCTCACATAATGTTCTGCTTTTCCCAAAGACTGTTTTAGCCACTATTCACTCCAGACTCCAGCATGCCAGACTCCAGCTATTTTAACAGATGAGTACTATAAAATTCCCAGGAGTGCTCATCTGAAAAGAAATGGAACGCAAACTATTCCTATGTGATGGCTGTTGCTGACTCTGGTATTTAAGTGTGCATAAACACATTTGTGTGCATGCATGTTTATGGTGGGTGTGTATCTGTGCGTGCATGCTGCTGTATTCGTGTGTGCTTAGTGAAATAGACATTGTACATATGGTACAACCTTAGTGCATCTACTCTGTGACATGCTCTGGACAGTGTTTCCCTTTATCTGTATTTTATATTTATTGTTTACACTTATGTTCTTTTTTGTTTCACCGTGGTCCTTATGATTATTTCATTTCACTGCATACCTATATATAGCTGAAATGAGAATAACAAGCCTCCTGACTTGACTCTCTGTTGACTCTGAGAGCATGTGTACAGTATGTCCCATTGTACTTGTGTATATAGTCACAGAAAACAGGTTCCACCAGATCTCACGATGCCAGTGATTAACCTATCAAACTTGCACCTGGTCGTTTCCACACCCACATGCAGCCGACCTGATTTGAATCAGCCTGGGTTGGCCTGCACCCTGGATGGAATGCTGCTCTCCTGCGTGTTGGTTTTTGCAAAACGTGGGTTTCAGGTAAAAATTAAGCGTGGAAATGATTTCATTCTTTCCTCTGTCAAGCACGCTTTTCAATGTGGGCAAGTTGGCATCAGTCTAATATTGTAATCGCTGCATTAACTCTCCCATTTTTCAGGTGAGCACACCTGCTAATAGCTGTGCACAGACACAAATCACTGTGCTCTTCATACAGTATAAAGTGGACACATTCTCTCGGCGGTGGTGCAGCAGATATGTGAAGGACAGAATTTAGATGACTATCAATCCCTGGAGTACTTTGAAGCTCATGTTAATGAATAATGATGACTAGATCTGTACTGCTCTCCTGCCAAGACTAATCAGAATAAAACGTATATCAGGAATTTGTCATATTTGGGTGAGAATCTTTCTCTGGCTTTTTTACTTATCCTCTCTTTCTCTCTGTTTCTCTCTCTTCCATCTGTCATTTTCCCCAGGGTCACGGGGAACATGAGAGCATCACGTTCTTGTCAAAGCACGAGAAGGGGCCGCCGGAGCGTAGGAAGGCGGCCGTGGTTGTGGTAGTGCTAGTGGTTCTGCTGGCCTTGGCTGCCATGGTCGCTGTCCTCGTCTGGTTCTTTGCCGGTACGGACCGCACCCCCCCTGCACCCCTGTGCTCGGGGTCACCCCGGCTCCTAAGCGCTAACGGCCCGTTCCAACTACCACCGCTCCAGCTCATCTTGAGAGTTAGCTGTACCTGAACAGGGGAGCTGAAGAAGGGAGAGCGCTAAACAACTCCCAGAATAGACATCCGAATGCCGCTGGCTTGCTGTTCAGGTTCATCCACCCCATCCCAGTGCATTCGGGGACATCAGTAGTTTTCTGTCCGAGCCTACAGCTATGTTCACACCACAAACCAAATTGCTCATTGCCCATTTACTGCTCAGATTAATTTAAAAAAAAAAAACAACTTGTAGCATTGTCTTTTTAATGTGATTTGACACTAGTCTGCTATGGTGACACTCAAGAACACCACATGGCATGTCTATCAAGATGAAATCAAACTTCATGGAAATTGCAATGGCTAAGCTCCAATTATTGCTGACGTTACACAGAAAAAGGGCAGTGCCAAGTTTTTACACGAATCAAACTATCATGAAAATTAATGTACCATAGCTCAACATACACAAAACTCTTATCTGTAGTAGTGAATACAATCTAGGAAGGTGTATGACTTCAAATCTTCAATCTAACAAGTGCTCTGTCTTAAATCATTCTAATTTAAAATACTCCCCCCAAAAGTGGAAAAAAGATGTTTGGTACTTCAAATCTTCAATCTAACAAGTGCTCTGTCTTAAATCATTCTAATTTAAAATACTCCTCCCAAAAGTGGAAAAAGATGTTTGGTTCGTTCTATCACTCCTTCATTCCATAGCACTGTAATACATATGGCCAACAAAACATGTTCTTTCAGTTTCTTGACCGCCTTAAATTCCACATTCCGATCAGACTGTTCAGACTTAGGTTATATTGCTAGTTACATATGAGCTATATGAGGTCATGCATAAGAGCATTCGGTTTTTGTATTACATATAAAAGTGGCCCTAATCGGACCTGAAAACGCAGATATGACTCATCGGGTAATTATTTAAACCTTCAGCTGCTGAGGCAGATGTGCTAAGAGCAAGATCCCCCGGCCACACACAGAGAACAGTTGGCTGCAGAAAGGAGCCGGCTGCGTCTCGGTAGGAGACAAAAACAGTTTCCTCATCTCGTGATTACGAGCATGCAGGCGATAATGACATTAGCAGGTGGAGATCTTTTATATCATAAAACATAAACAAACAAACAACCACTGGATCCCACTCAGCCTCCCCAGCTAGAGGGAAGAGACTTGTGCAGGAGCGCGTGGGCGCGCCATCGCTAATCTCGCCATCTGGCTCCTCCCTCTCCACAGTCAGGCTCCGGTCCCCGAACAAGGGGAAAGACCAGCAGAGCTCAGACATGTGCGTGTTCAGCGGCCACATGCGGCTTGTCGACGTGCCCTACAGCGAGGCCTACGAGGACCCCGCCAGCCCTGAGTTCAACAGCACTGCCAGCGCCCTGCAGGATATCGTGAGTGTCTGCGACGTCCCCTGCTGTTCTCAAAGTGAGGCTGTGTGGAGGCTGGGTCTCAGGCCAGTCTTTAGGCCCTAGTCAGGCTCTGAAAAAGACCGATTTCAGTCTAGGGTGGGGTTGAATTAAAGTCAGATTGGCAAATGCTCTGTGCTTGAAGCTGCCAGTTAGACTCTGTCCAACAGGTGGTGCTAGCGAGCAAGCCTGATTCCGAGCTATCAGAAAAAAGCACCAGGTGCTGAAGAGAAAATGTACCATTTTGCTCAAGCTCTGTTGAAGCTTTTTTTGTTTTGTTTTGTTTTTTTTTGAGGGCAGCAATTCAGCTTTTACAATGAAATACCAGACATGCACCTCAATTTCTCTTACCACCCACTACCACCTTCACACCTGAATAGCTACTAGAAACATTTGTCTTGAAACATTTTTCTTATTTGGTACATATGTGCGCGCGCGCGCGCACGCGCACACACACACACACACACACACACACACACCCTTCCTTTCGCACTTGTATACACGTGATTCAAGGCTGACTTTCTCTTTAATGGACTCCATTATGTTTCATATGCATAGCCAACTGTGTGTGATGAAAACATGAGGTGAGGTGATCTTGGCAAGTCCGTTAGTTATTGTGTTAGAAAGCCTGGGCTTGCCAGGCGCATTTCTACATTTGAAACAATTTGTGACTACAAGAAAATCAAGCTGCGGCTTCAACAGGCTGCTAACTTTTTAACAATCAAGCAAAGGTTTTGTTAAGACTATGATATACTAACTGGATTGTAAACTAGTCTTTTGGTTATTTAAGGTATCTGCATCATATACTTTTCCCTGCTTTGAATTACTTTTAGTTGCTGCAAAATATCCCGTTTGTTACAAATTCTGCCTTATAAATGAAATAATAATGATAACAATGCCTTGCTAAATGTCACAGTTGTAGTTTTGTTGTGACTATTTCTGTCCAAGTGTGCGCCTGTTGTTTTGTCATTTGATCTGTGGTGTGTGAGGACCTTTCAGAGTGGCTTTGTGAATGACGACGTTTGATTTTTACACACAGTCCGCTGCGCAGCAGATCTGCGGATGCTGATGGTGTTCTGTACCAAATTCACGATGATTGATATGGTTTCCACGCCGACACTGAGCTGTGGCATCAATCGCGTTAATCTACCTTGACGGTGCCCCCTCCATTCGCAGTTGAAATCTGATATCAAAATGATTTCTGCTTTCTTGGCATGTTGCCTTGCGCAGAACTATTGTAGCGATTTAATTTGCTGCACGTAATCCGAAAGCGGTCTGATAGACTCTCACATCCTGTTTTTGAGTCACTGGTGATCTGGTAGTTTATGTAAAACTTAAAATCCCCTTACAGTTGGGCAGTCCTCACTAGAGCCTGATCTCACTTGCAGGATTATCCGTTATTTTAGTTACAGAGATAATTACAGAGATAATTTACACCGAACCCATATATGTGTTGGCTTATTTTTCTTTAGTGAACATCTGTCGATGGCCACGAACATTTCGACGTCTCCGTCTATTTAGACTTTAACGGAAAACCTCTCGATTAGGACCACACTTACAATGACGTCATACGTGCAACCCCTGTATTCACGTTACTGAACATTTGAAACAGGCCACGTGAAGGCACAAAGTGTATGCAAAGCCAAAAGCGTTACAGTCTAATGATGTATGTCTTGAGGCGAAGCAGACGTATATTGTTAGACTGTAGGATAGCTGTTCTTGGTGTTAACCATCTTTCCAACATGAATTTAAAGCAATTATACTTACTTTCGCTTTTCCTTAGGTTTTCTTGAAACCATGTGCGCTATCGGACCATGAAATTAGCAATAATGCATTACCACAAATTCTCCCCTCTGGAAAACCTCTCTCTCTCTCTCTCTCTCTCTCTCTCTCTCTCACTCACACTCACACTCACTCACACACACACACACACACACACACACTATTGTCTCTCAGCCGCTGTGACCACAGGTGGGCCAGTATGCTCTTTGTCTAACAGAACCCATCGCTGGGTGCTGTTTGCTGCCATCTCCAGTGGACACTGTCCTGCCTTCAAGCACGAAATCTATTCCCCTAAATCACAGCCAAAGCCACCAGACAGAGTCATATTTACAGGCCTCTTAACGCCTCAACCAGCAGCATCCTAGCTGAGTGAGGACTATGGCATGAATGGTGCTATATTTCATATGAGAGCACACTATGCATTTCGATTTGAATTCAGCAGTAGACCCCGTTAATCAGTTTAAGCCAACGATTAGAGCAAACCATAAATTTTAAATCCTTGGTCAGGTTATATTATACAGCAGAGGAGAAGGGCTAATGTCAGCAAAATCATTTTTTATTTCGTTGTCCCGCTTGTGAGGTTTCTTTATTTAATGTAGGCCCGAGTTTGACCCGCATCCTACATAGAAATAGAAAGCTTAATTTTTTTTAAATTCTTGTATCAGATTTATGGATTTTATTACCAGCCATGGCTGAGCTGTTTAGCATAATTATGCATATTGTTCTTGGAGCTGTTGTGTCTTTTGGTTTTGGATTTCAGCTAAAGAAGACTTTCTCCAAAGATCCTCTCCTCTCCAAATACCACAACAAATCTGTCATCTCCGCCTTCAGGTAATATTCCCACGTGCCTTCTCCTTCCGGGTCTGTCCTGTAGCTCACGTTTTTAAATTCAGGAAAACGCTACACTCTTCCGCCGAGATATCCCGACTGGCGTCCGAGTCCGGCTCGGACCGTCAAATGCGCTTCACCTTGCCTTGCGATGAGGTAACGACTGCATGGTGCACGCCTGAAACTCTCTCTGCGTGTGTGCCGTCTGCAGCGACGGGATGCTGGCATACCACTGGACGCGCTTCGTGGTGCCACCAGCGGACAAGGCAATACTGCCCAAGCTGACAGAGGTGCTCGTCCTGGACGTCCTGCGCCGTGGCATCCGGATGGAGGGCAAGCGAAGCAGTGTGCAACCTTTCACCATCACGGACGTCACCGCCTCGGGTACCGGCTGGATGTCTCGAGCGTGCACGTGTGTGTTTGTGTCTGTGTGTGTGTGTCAGGCTTTGAAGCTTGAAGAAGAGGAAACCGATTTGTTCTCTGGCTTATGAGAGTGTGACACAACGCAAACGTGCATATAGAAAAGATCCACATGCAGTTTTGTACTACGAATAAGATGTCACCTGAGCTGGATATAGTCTGAAAATCTTAGCATGGTAATAGGTCAGAACAAGTGTGGCGGCTATATCCTACTCTCATCTCTCTCTCCTCTCTCTCTTCTTTCATTCTCTCTTTTTCTTCCATTTCTTTCTCCTGTCATTCTACTCTCACACATCTCTTGTTCTCTCTCCTTCACCCCCTCCATCTTTCTCTCGTTTGTGTCTCTGTTACTCTTTCATCTCTCTCTCTCTCTCTCTCTCTCTCTACAGTTACAGACCCCCGGATGGCCAGGGACCCCCAAGCCCGTGAGTCGAGCGTATCCCATTTCAGTTGCTGCTGCTCTGCAATTTTCCACCTGGCTTATCAGCCTCTCTCCTGACACTCTTTGAAAAATGGCCACCCTGCGCCATCTCTCCATTGCTTCCACGCTCGAAACCTTATGCACACGTTACACTTTAAGTCTTCTTCTGGCTTACGCTACCTTTTACCTTTACCAGGAGCAAACGCTTAAGCACCCGCACATGTTGTGCGAGAAGACGGATCATATTTTACTATTAATTAATACAACGTCCACTACTACTACTACTACTACTAATAATAATAATAGGCTCAGTAATCTGATGCTTGATCTGATATTCCTAGGACCTTGCATCGCACGGAGAGGAATATTATTCTAATTCTCTAAACTCTACACCAGTTCTCAGTTCCTCACACTAGAGCCCTATATCTGGATTCTACCTCAGTTCCAGGTGTCCCATACTGTTTCCAGCTAATCATTGTCTGCGTGGTTAACTGAACGTGGCATATGAAGTGTGGAGGTTAGCTTGGGCAGCTAAACGCTGCAGTAGGGAAGATCCGTGGGCCAAATCGCCAGCCGTAGGCATTTTCCGTTCCAACACCAGATTTGCTTGTTCTTCCGGCATGACGGAGAAAGAGCCTCTCTCCCCCAGAGTGCATCGTTCGGCTAACGGCCAGCGGAACGACCCAGAACTTCACGTCTCCGGGCTACCCAGAACAGTACCCGCTGCAGACGCGCTGTCAGTGGCACATCCGCTCACCCCGAAGCAACGTCATCCTGGTGAAGTTCCCCAAGTTCTACATGGCGGACGACTGCTCTAACAGCTACGTCTTCATCTACAACTCCCTCAGCCCAGAGGAGTCTCAGGCCATCACACAGTGAGTGGATGTCATTTTTTTTTTTTTTAGCATGCTGCAAAATAGTTTCTTGCCTTTCACTATGTCCCTTTATTTATTGTAGACCCATCTTCCCACAAAAGGTTTGCTTTAACATTGACCTTTTTTGAGGTTTTGTTTGAAGTCTCCATAGGTATAACCGAAATTACTACAATTTTTTTATGAGCACATAACAGGTCATACGTGGGTTTATGTTTATATACTCCATTTATGTCTGCCAATCTTTTTTTGAAAGTCAAAGTTCATTACTTTCATTAGGAAAACCTACACTGAATACTTAACACCTTGATGCTAGCTCTGGCTCATCGTGGTTTTTAGGGTTTGAAGCTTTGCAGGTGGTTGACTTGGGTCGTGAAGATTCTTTTTTAAATTCTGTCAGCCACATTCCGTGTGTGTGTGTGTGTGTGTGTGTGTGTGCTCACTCAGTGCTGGGTCTGGACTCAGCCTTAATGGTGGAAAAAATTCTTTTTGTTCCCCTCTCTGTATTGCCCTCATTTCGCGTTTCAAATATTGGTTCTCAAGCTGAGTGTGAAGCTTAGAAACTCTCAGGCTTAAAGCAGGAATTGGACTCTGAGATAAGAGGCTGTTTCAGGCCTGATATTTGGTTTATGTGAGCCGTAGCAGAGCAGTGTGTAATGACATCATTATTCTTCATGGACATGTTTTATCTCTTGCTCTGCCCATTAAATTACTTGTTTGGAAAGAATGGAGAGAATGTCTGATAACTGGTGATTAAAAGCTGAATCTGATTATATGTATTACAGTGCGGCATATTGTGTGCTAGGAGAGAAGATTGAAATGCTGGTGACATGTTCATCAGTAGTTGAAATCAAATCGACTTTTCTCTCTTGCTTTGATGATCGGTGCCAATCTGTTCATTTTCCTGAAGGGTAGAGATCAGTTTGTTCAGTGGTTCTCAGTACCAGAGAACACAAGCACCATGTGGAGAACACAAGCACCAAATGGTTGTGTGCAAAGAATATGACCTGAACCTGTCTGACGGTAAATTGCATGAGCATTCCCCTAAAAGCGTTTGCTCACACATGCAGGTCATCACCAAAATTCTGCCCAGGCAACCGTTTAGCTAATTGAAAGATGTATTTAAAATGCAAAGATTGCCATCACGCTCACTACGAACAGACCCAAAACATTCAACTTCAATAGTGTATGAAGAGGAAGGTAACTTGACTGAGCAGGATCTCGGAATGCCACAAACGTTTGCCGTAAGAACTGCAAATTCAGGTGTTTGAGAGAGAAACTCTAAACCGATAAAGACTGAGATGTACATGTAGAGTTCTGCTGCTACACAGTGTGCATGACGTAGGACGGGAACCGTCTGGTCCACCTAAATCTGGCCCAAAGTGCAGTAGCGCCACATCTCACGCAAACGAGTAAACGGGTAAAAAAAACACCCGCAATCTACATTTCTAAATGAGGAACTGCGTTACTGTTAACGTCGCATTAAGTCTGGAGGTATGATGTATGAATTTGGCCTTTTATTTTTTCGTCCATTACCGGCGCAGTAACGGTAACTCTGCTGATACCACACCGACAGGAAATGTGGCCAGCGCCCTCCCACTAACCCCCTGGAAGTTGTCTCTTCTGGAAACATGATGCTCATTAACCTGGTCACCGCAAATGACCAGAGGAAAGGTTTCGAGGGACAGTACACTGCCATCCCTTTGAGTTCAGGTAATGTTCCACCACCGCTCAGGTTACACACTATCCCCACTTTCCTTTTATCCTTTCCATATAATGCCCTGTTCCCTCTTATGTAATGCCCCATCATCTTAGGTAATAACCCCTTTACACAGGTAATGCCCCTATCCAAAGATAGCCCCTCAGGTAATGGCCCATGAGGGCCATGTTACACCCCATGTCCTGAGGTAATGCACCATCCTTTGAGGTAAGGCCCTGTATTCAAATGTGATGTCCCATTTCCTCAGATAATATAATACCCCATATTCAAATGTAATGCCCCATTGCCCCAGGTAACTGCTTATATTCTAAATGTAACACCCCATGTTCACAGATTATGACCCATCCACTCAGGTAATGCCCCATAATCCAAAGGTAATGCCCCGTTCCCTCAGGTAACAACCCCATATCCTCAGGTAACACCAATTTCCTCAAACGTAACACTTATATCATTTCAAACCTCATTTCAGCGATCTTTCCGTATCATTGATACTACTCCTCAGATCTATTCATCTGTATGTGCTTCTGAATATGTCTACTAGAAGTAATTACAAGCTAATAATGACATGTAGGTCAAAAGCTCTACAATGTCATTGATCTAACAGGTTGACTGCCACTCTCTTTGGATAACAAACAGAGACAAATCTCTCAGTGACTGACACACTTGCATTTCAATGCCAATTACAGTGGTTCTTATCCTAATCACTAATTGCATCTGTTGATGCAAGGGATTCATGTCGGAACACGATACATCTGTCTGACTGTTGACCTAATTGATTCAGTTACACGAGTCTCCAGTGATTCAGAACCAAACTGAATTGGAAATGGTTGTATGCAAATATTAGGCACATTTACATTTGGTGGACACTTTGGATAAAAGCGACTTACAATTCTGACTGAATACACCTTGAGCAATTGAGGGTTAACAGTGAGGGTTAACAGTGGCAACTTGGCAGTGGTCAGGCTTGACTGGCATGCTGGCATCAACAAATATAGTAGAATAGGTAAATGTCTATCAGTGGTGTCTCAGCAGTGTGTCTCAGTAGTGACTCTCAGTGGTGCCAACAGTGATGTCTCGGTGGTGTGTCTTGGTAGTGCCTATGAGGAGGGTCATTTCTCTGGGCTGCTACTGTGGCATTGTTATGTGGCTTGCCTGAGCACTAGCGCTCTGTCTTCCCAGTGAAGTCCTGCGGAGGTGTTCTGACCAGCCTGTCCGGTAACATCAGCTCTCCATACTATCCCAGCTTCTACCCTCCCTCGGTGGACTGCACCTGGACCATCAACGTAACTAGCACATGTCACACCCCAGCGGCTTCAGCCTAACGTTAAGACAAGTCTGTTTCCTCAAGCTTCAGGGCACATGTTGCGCGATATGGTCTGTTTGTTTGACAAAGTGAACGAGTAGGATTGCCTTGAAACACCAGTATAATGCAGAAAGCAAAGCATAATATATGCAGTTAATGTTAGTGGTGCAATGGAAGGTTAAAATTCAAATGCATATAAATATGGTCCTTGTTAATGTCTATATAAAATTTTGTATAACGTATTATAACGTATTATAATGCATTATAACATGTCCGCCTGCAGGTCCCTAAGGGCATGAACATCCGGGTGAAGTTCCTCATGTTCCGGATGAAGGAGCCCGGCGTGAACCCTCGGGTCTGCAACAAGGACTATGTGCTGATACTGGGTACCAGGTACGCTTCCGCCTCTCGGCCAGACCTTTCTGGACTGGTGCAGAGCGGTGCAACGCGGGTCCTTGACTGTTCTGCTTCCTGTTTTTGGGCTCTTGCGCATTAGGTATTGTGGGGAGAGATCTGTACTGGCCCTCAGCAGCGCAAACAACAGCATGGTGATCCAGTTCCACTCGGATCAGTCGTACACGGACAAAGGCTTCCTGGCCCAGTACAGCGCCTATGACCCGAAGAACCGTGAGTTGCTCTGACCGCGGATGCTGTATTTCGATCGGGACAGCCTGATTTGTCGTCTGCGTCGGTTCTGACTTGCGTTCGGCAGATGCCGTGCGCTAACTGGCAGAGGGGATCAGCCCTGCTGGTCTGAATCCTGAGTAGCTGGCTTGTTTTCTTTGGCGTTTGCGGACTGGCACGTGCTCGCCCGCTGACTCCGCCCCCTGCCATCTGTCTGTGCCCTGTGTGCAGCTTGCCCTGGGCAGTTTGCCTGCTCCACTGGGATATGCATTGTCAAAGAGCTGCAGTGCGATGGCTGGAACGACTGCGGAGACATGAGCGATGAGAGGAAGTGCCGTAAGTGGGAGGGGCCTGTTTCCGGGGGCGGCGGTGCCAGAAAACGCTGTAACTGATTGGAAAGTGATCTCTTTTTGCTTACCGAGGTTAAGGTTATGTGTAAATGTAGGTGTTGCATTACATACCTACATTAATAAGCAAATACCCTACAAAGGTGTGTGTGTGTGTTTGTGTGTATTTGTTTGTTTGTTTGCTGTGCATTTTCCATCCCAGAATGTGAGAACGACCACTTTCAGTGTGCGAACGGCATATGCAAGCCCAAGTACTGGTTGTGCGACCAAGTGAATGACTGCGGCGACAACAGTGATGAAGAGCACTGCAGTAAGTGTCTTCGTCCTCCTCCATACAGCAGTGAAGTGCTTCCTCTAATCTGGGCTAGAGTCTTATGTATGGAGCTGCCAGGCTTCCATTGTATCATATGAACGGGAGGTTATTATGATAAAGAGATGATGTTGATAAAGTGATGATAGCCATATGGTTCCTTTCTCTCTCTCTCTCTCTCTCTCTCTCTCTCTCTCTCTCTCTCTAACTCCTTCTTCCTTCCCCTCCAGGCTGCAAGAAGAATCAGATAAGGTGTGGTGACGGGACGTGCTTGCCTCAGGACGTAAGCTGCGATGGCAAGAAAGACTGTTTAGATGGCAGTGATGAGGTCTCTTGTAAAGACCGTGAGTGGACTTCCATCTGTTGCTGCTTTTGGGAAGATGAAGGGTACAGATCGTGCAGGGAACACAGCTTTTATTCTGCCATTTTCCAAAGTGTCATCCAGTGTTACTGCAATTTCAAAGAATCGTACGGTAGAATGGCTATATAGAATGGCCTACAACTCATGATATTGGAGTTAAAAAAAACCCCAAAAAAACCCCACAATGAGTTCTGTGAGCATGTCAAAGACATCAACAGACTTCTGATGCTCTGTTGGGGCAGCGGGGGGGTGAGGGGTTGTGTTCCCATTATGTTTCTGGTCTGGATTCACCAGAGGAAACAATCACACACAAACCTACGGAAACAGAGAAACTGAAGCGGAAGAGAAGACTCATTCTGCAATCAGGAAATGTTCTCCATAGCTGTGATTAGCACGCCCGTGGGACATCTCGCACTGGATGGAATACTTATGTTACGCTATGTTTAAGCGTGTCTAGTCTTCTGCATTTAGCCTGGCTGGCTTGTACAATCCCACAATGCCTCTCATCAGCTTTTAAGTTTTACACCCAATAGAGCTCAACACGTAGGTGGAGAAAATGTGTGTTTCTGTGTCGGTTGGTGGGTGGGTAATTGGGGGTGTGTGCGTGATTAAAGTGTCTTGAGATCTTTTAGTTGCTCAATCACACGTCTCTCTCTCTCTCTCTCTCTCTCTCTCTCTCTCTCTCTCTCTCTCTGTTTCACTCACTCGTTTGTTTGTTGTGTCCATGTAATTTAGGGGTGGTAAGTAACCGCACCCTCTTTTGATCAATGCGTCTGATGGATGGGGACACTCTTGCATTGCCATGTTCAAACACAGACTACCCAGCATCCCTCTGACACCCAATTCTGTTCCCTTTACACATCTCTGTGCGCCTCCTCACCAACTATCACCCCTCTCTCCCTTTTCTCCTTCCACTCCTCTCTCCTCCCAGCAACAGGAATATGCTCGGACTTCACGTTCACTTGTAAGAGCGGCCAGTGTTTGAACAAAATCAATGCGGAGTGCGACAAGGTCAGCGACTGTCCAGACGGCTCTGATGAAGAAGGCTGTGGTGAGTCGTGCACTACAGTCGTGCACTACAGTCGTGCAGTCCGTCTCCCAGTCCGCCACCTTGATTTAGTTCTTATGTGGTGTCTCCTCTATGCTCACAAACCCATTTTAACCTCGCGACGGGCTAATTTTAACCTCGCGACGGGCTAACAGTGGAACTTGTACTGTTTTTTTGATAGTCCTCATGGTTACCAAATCCAGCTTTATGGGTAGAAATGTCTCTGCAGTAAATTGCACAGGTCTAGCCAAACACACAGCAACCTTTATTAAAGATTTGAGTCAAATATCCTGCCCTTTTATGCCAATTCCAGCACTGGAAACGCAGTCCGCGCTGAAGGTGCAAAAAGGCTCGTGTTGGTCAGCACGTTCCAGCGCAGCGCCCGGCTTTTGCGTGTGCTAAAAGGGGAAATAACCTTTCAGGTGGTCAGCAGCAGAGATGCAGAACTTTCATCAGGTTCATGTCAAAACTGAAGGCATGTGGGAGAAACCCCCCCCCCCCCCCAAACAGCCTGTATTTTCTGAAACAGGCCTCGACAGGTTTTTTTTTCCTTCTCATTCAGTCGTGCTCCATTGTGTGCAGTGATTTTGTTTGTGGTTTTTTTTTTTTGCATTCTGTTCTGAAACCGTGTTTGACCTTTCTGGAGTGCTCATCAGTCACGACGTGCTTTCAAGGTCCCCGGGGGTCGCTGAGGTTTTCCACCTCCGTTTTGTTTCCCGTGAGCCACTGTGCGTGTTTTTTTGCTTTGGTGTTGCCGCGTTTTCACTGAAACTTGCTGCAGACCCGCAGATGTTGCCTGAGGTCTTTGTGTTCTTACCACTATTACTGGTCTTTACTGGTCTTTAGACTGTTTGGTGGACTTTCGACTCTATGCTGGACTTTTGGCTGTTTTTTGCCAGCTGATTTTCTTTCGCTGTCTCTCTTCCAGTAACTTTGGCTGTCTCTGCAGCTCCATAAATAGATAAATGCAATCCGTACGGATGTATCACTTTAGAAACGTAGGAACGAGAGCCTTCCAGTGAAAGCACACACACATGCTGCTGTTACGCTTATGCGGCATCGTGGGTGTGCCACACTGCAGTGTTGGAGAACCGTGCGAAACTTTATTAGATGCACTCGCCCTCATTGTTATTTCTGCTCGCTGTGTCTCATTTCCCAGCATCCCTTGCTGTTTCAGACTGCGGCAAGCGGCCCTACAAGCACAACCGGATCGTCGGCGGGCAGAATGCGGACGTGGGCGAATGGCCGTGGCAGGTCAGCCTCCACTACCAGACGAGCGGGCATGTGTGTGGCGCCTCCATCATCTCTGACAAGTGGCTGCTGTCTGCCGCCCACTGCTTCGTCAGCAGCGAACCCGCGTGAGTGGCCGCGGGGAGGGGGGGGCGGGGCTTGTCCCGGGGTGTCGGTCCTCGCGCCTCAGACAGCCTCGCTCATTCTAAATCTATCTGCTGACTTTGCTTTTACCTCTGCATGGGGACTCTGTCGTCATTTTCCTGCTTTTAGAATCCTTTGTGTGCGAGCGTGTGAGGGCATGAACGCACGTGTGCTTGCATGTGTGTGTGCGTGCATGTGAGTGTGAGTGTGTGTGAGTGTGTGTGAGTGTGTGTGAGTGTGTGTGAGTGTGTGAGAGTGTGTGAGTGTGTGTGTGTGAGTGTGTGTGTGAGTGTGTGTGTGAGTGTGTGTGTGTGTGAGTGTGTGTGTGAGTGTGTGTGTGAGTGTGTGTGTGTGTGTGTGTGTGTGTGTGTGTGTGTGTTTGTGTGCGTGACATGAGCCTTAATCCAAAAAGGCAACACGGGAAGTTAATTCGGCGTGCAGCTGTAAGCTTGTAATTTACAGGACGCTCCAGCAGGTGGTGTACTGGCCATGCACTTGCCTTGCAACCCTGATACACCAGTTCTTTCGCGGCACATTTTGTTGTTTTCACTCCCTCCAACACACTGATCTTTACTAACTCTGCTAATCACTAAGGCCCATGTTATTGCTGCATTAGAAAAGGCAGAGTGCAAGGGCTGATGGGAATGGCAGTGGATTGTCTACTGACAGCTTTGCGACCCAGGTCTTGGAGAAAAACGATGCTCTATAATCTGGTGAACAAGAGCTGGGGACGATTCTAGCAGAAAGCACTTTTTCAGCCAAGGAAACATGGAGTCTGATTTTAAGACAAAATATGCTCTCGATATGATATCAATATTGACTGGACTGTGGCCACTCCTGGTACATCCTCATTGTTGAAACTTTAAGGACATCAGCAAGCTACTTATAGTAATTAATACTACTAGTAAATAATAAATAGGTATATAATATTTCAGGAAGCTACTGCAGTGCATTGTGGTTAAAAATATAGAAGTAGTTAATATTTCAATTATATGTAGGATTAAATATGTCCTACAAATTGTAATGTAGTACACAAGTTTTCCAGAAAAAAAACATTTTGGGAAAATCCTTCATGCTGGCAGAGCTGATGAAGGACTTCTGTCTTCTGTTCAGTTTCTCTGGAAAACTCATGCACGACACTGCAATTTTAGTACATCTTTATAATAAAAAAATCAAACAAAAATATATATATTAAAAAATCTATAGAAAACAATGACTGAATCCAGCAGTGTAGGCTGGACAGAAATGTGCTTGGCCATTTACCTGAGCAGTGGAAAGATCAAATTTGGGCTACTGTATGCTTTTGACTCCCAAATTCATCTCCTAGAACAGAGGGCATTAGAGCTCTGTGTAGATTAAAATTAGTTTGGGCTGTGTTTAGACTGAACTGTGGCTATGAGTGGGATTAGGCTGTATTGAAGCTGTGTGTAGGTTTAGGCTGGGTTTTGTTTAAGGTTACGCTCCAGGATTCTTGGGTTAGATAATCTCCCCACAGACTGAGTTTATACTTAAAGTGTAAAATGATCGGTTTCTACCACATTAAGTGTGTTTACATGATCAAGAATAGTCCAGCTACTAACAAAAATCACGCAGCAATAATGTGATCAAATCCACAGTCCTCTCTACATAAAGAGCCTAATGTCAAAACCAAATTTATACATGAGTAATCTGAACTGCATCTGAGACGCCAGTTA
>NC_137513.1:17260000-17387500 GCF_041902795.1 Electrophorus electricus
AAGTCTCCTTGAGAGGAGTTGGGCTCGAAAGGGAAAACCCTCCTCCTCTAGGTGACACCAGATGGTGGAACTTTTGATTCGAAATTTGCAAAAGAAAGACTATGCAGAGTGAATAGAACCCTACACAGGAGAGCTACAAAAGGCAAGCCAGGATCAATATTAAAAGCCTGACAAAGATGTAATCCATTGTTTTTTTCATATGCAGGGTGCTACTGTAGAGATGTATGAAAATATGGTATGTATAAAATTCTGTATGAGAAGAAGATAGGCAAAAAAAAAAAACAGCTTCATGCAGGTGGGCATTTCTCACTGCTAGTTATAAATCTATACTCTTTAAAGGCAAGCTTAGAATACTAAGAAAAACCAGGTTAGAAGTTCGTGCACTGGTCAGCCGTTTGTGCAGCTATAACTCGGACGGTTGAGAGGAGAACGAGACCGCTCATGCAATCTCGAATGCAGACAAAGACTCGAGAATTGAAGCCTCAGGTTTTAGTGGGTTTGGGGATGCAGCAATGAAGTAAAAACGTGGGAAGAGAGCGGTAAGCTTGATAGAGCTGATATTGTGATCTAACAAACCCAGTTTTGGCTGCTCTGGAAAACCTGTGTTACCCTAGAAGGAAAGGAAAGAGTTTTCTGCAAAATCCATGTTCTAAGCACCTGCTTAGTTGTTAACGTTGGTTTTTAAATGTATAACAGTGCATATAAAATATGTACCTTATACGTCCGCCCTTACAGGCAACCTACGGCCGTTTTGAAATGTCTCAAGGACAAAAGTTTCCCATTCGTTCATTTGCGCAGACGTAAGAATTGTTTTACACTGTGAATGTGGTGGGTTAAATACATCAGGATCCCGCAAAAATGCCGAGAGAAGGAAGCATAACCTCGTGCCACCATTAGATCATTTTAACGCCTCGGACTGCTCTGTTCTCGAGCCGTTTTGGCTCCGTTAATGCCGTCCAGATGAATGAAATATGAATGTGACCCAAATGAAACGCTGACTGCGGCTCTGTGTCCACCCCACTCTTCACAGCGGAGCCCTGCGCGAGAATGAGAAACGACAGCGCGGGGGGGGGTGTAATGCCACCCAGCCCCCCGGCACCGCGCGCGCAGAGACATGGCGTGCCAGTTTTGCTTGATTCTCAGACAGCGGGAGGCTAGGGAACCTCATCCGTCTTTATTAAAAAGCGCGCCCACCGCCGCGGGAATCGAAGAATCTACAAAGGCAGCGATGCTAATTTATGTACTCGTCAAACTCCATTTCGCCATTATTGTTTGCCCTTCTCCCACGTGACTCCTCGCAAGGCGCGCCCGTGCGTGCTAAATCAAGCCGGTCGAAGCTGCTTTTATTTGAAATGATTTTATTTAAATATAAATATGTGTACAAAGTTACAAGCAACAATAGCTCATTTTAGCAAAGAAAACCTTAATACATAATATTTTAAAAAAAAAATTAAAAATGGACAATTGTGGCTTGAAGGAAGAGAACTCTCCCACATAAATGATGAACTCAGGCCTAAGGGTAAAAAGATTGTGGACGAAATAAAATCACTTCGGATATATATTTATATACATTTATAATATAAATGTACTTTACAGTAGAGCAGCTTACAAGCTGTACATTAAGGCTTATATAAAGTATAAAAATAAGGACAAGCAATGTTGTGTTTGTCGACACAGTTCACTTTGTGAAATTTCATTTTTTCCCCCTCCCAACAGAGCCAAGCCACCCTGGCCCTGAGGAAAATGGCAGTACAGGAACCCAGTCTTCTGGGTTGCCATGACCCAATTGTGTTTGGTGCAGTAAAGCAAAATGTGACATAAGGAATGAACATGGAAAGAAACGTTTGGCACGTTCACATAGAGACACGTAATCTGCATGCAACAGACATGAAGGAGAGGAGTTTCTCCTGTCGTTTATCCAGAGCACTGTGTTTTGATTTTTCTCTTTTTTTTCTGTAAACATTTTTCAAGATACTTGATTGTGTTATCGGATGACCAGACAAGTCTGCTCGGCCAGTGATTCACAGGTGCACGGGGACGGCTGGTAAAGTATCACTGTGTATCCTGAAGCTCCTTCAGCCCACCACCACCCACTTCACTCGGTGGAGGCACATTCGAACAGGTGCTTCTGGACAGCACTGCCCCCACCCCCAAAGACCATTCGCAGGCTCGGCTTTTTGGGGGGCACAGTTTCAAAACGACGCCACTTTCGTCTCTGGCCTGCGTGTTGGTTTTTGGCTGGTCATTCTCTGCTCCCCTCAACAGACAGAAAGGCACTTAAAGTGCCTCATTCACAGCTTTCAGAGATTTGCATTTGGCCAAGTTCTTTTTTTCTTCCAAAGCACCCTCTCACGAGAACAGACAAACAACCCGAAGAGCGGATGAAGGCTTGGGAAAAAGACCCAGGGCTCCCACTAGCTTTCTTCTGCTGTCATGCTCAAATTCTTTTGTCGTTGGGCATTCCTCATGTCATGGACAAACAAATGTGCTTCAGCATGCCATCAAATAGGACATTTTTTTTTGTGTACTTTTTGCATTTTTTAAATTGTTAAGATTTTTTTTGAGGATTGTTGTCCAGCATAGAGTCCTACATTTCTCATTTACAAAGGTTAGTTCATGTAAGCGGTTCACAAAGATCACAATTGCCCCCACCCCAACGAGCTCCAGAAGGGGCACTGCGCCTATCAACTTGTGGAAATGCAACAAGTCGAATGAAATAAAAGGGTGTCAATCATTCACCAGAAGGTTAGGTTGTAGACAAGGCTAAACACAATTAAATTAGGTTGTATAGTCAGGAGACAACCATTAAATGTGAGCAGAGAAAAGACTCCTTCAAATCCCATATTCATCTAAGAAATGGCAACCCCAAGGACGGCACCGACATCCGTTGTCTGATTCCCGACCCAGCTGACTTGTGTCCCTAAATCGTGTTCTAGAGGGATTTCCAAACTGAGTCTTTTTTTTTTCTCCTGGTGAACATCCCATAGTTGGCTCCGGTGGCATAGTTCACACATGAGTCTGCATACGCTGCTGGGCGGGGCGCCCGTAATCAGACTGCTGGGAGGAGGCGTAGGAGAAGCGGGAGGAGCCGGACGCCTTGCCGGCCTGGTCCGAGGGCTCGTACGGCTCCGCCTTCTCAAAGGAGGCTGGCTTGACGTAGCTAGTGAAGGCGCGGCCGTAGGGGGCGGGCAGGTAGGCGGAGCCTGAGTAGAGCGTCTCCTGCGTATACAGGGCGGGGGTGCTCTGCTGCTGTGGAGGCGGAGGCAGGGGCGTCTGCTGCTGCTGCTGTTCGTAGGCGGTGCGTGGCCCTGCTGTGGTGGCGTAGCGGTTGGAGAAGTCATAGAGGCGCGACTGGTTGGAGCTCTGGCCGTACAGCGGGCTGGGCGAGGGTAGCTGGGAAGGTGTGTAGACGGGCCGAGAGTTGGGCGTGTATTCGGAGAAGCCGCCGCGGGTGGAGATGTGGCGGTCCTCGTGACCCCGCACATTGTAGTAGCCGTTAGTGGGGTCCTGGATGGAAGAAAGACAGGATGTATAGATATTACATACTCGACATCACTCTGCATTCTGTTGAGAAGATGAAAACACACGGCTCATACTCTATGTATGTACTAAGTATGTGGACACCAGACCATCACCCCTATATGACCTTGTTGGAAATCCCTTTCCAAAACCGCAGGCATTCATATGGATTTGAGTCGTGGAAAAGCTGTCATCTTTGAACAGCTCCATGTTTAAAAGATAACACCAACGGCTTTTTAGCCACGCCTCCCTTCTTTGCACTCTTTTCGGATTCCTAGTTAACTGCCGCGGGTTGTCGTGACGCAATCTTGCGCGAGCCGGTTATGGAAAGACATTAGCATTATGGCTAGCAGCTAAGTAATGCTGAGGTTGACAGCAACTGTACCAGAACTGGGCTCTATTCATCCATATATGTATGAGCCAGAGTCTAGGAGACTTGACATACTCATTGTTTTAGTCACAAAATTACCTTTCAGTTTAGCCAAATCCTAAAAATGGCTGACATGGTCAATGTAAACTAGCTAGGTAGGTTACATAAAGTAGCTACAGTGACTTAGATCGGCTAGTTGTGACTATAATATTGTCCCTGGTTCTGTGGACAAGTTAGCTGCACTTTGTGGCACCTTTGATGCAGTTAGATAAAAGGGCCACGAGAAAACGATGTACCAAGCTAATTTTGCCAAAGTGAGTTTTGTTACTTTCTCCCAAGACCAAAGAAACCCAAGATTCTGGCATGCAAAACTGTTGCCGTTTTCTAGCTACGTATATGGGCAGGCTCGCCAAGTTTAAGCTGTGTCACTTTAACTTGTCGATGTCACGGCATGTGGCTGTAAGCAATCCAAAGTCTTCATTTTAGAGATTTACTGGCAAAGAGACATTTTTAATAGTTTCATTGGTGTTGCCCTTTAAAGTCACTGTGCTCGTCATTATGACCTGTTCTAATGTTTGCTAAGGAGACTGCATGGAGAAGTGTTTGATTTTATATACCTGTTGGCAATGGATAATGGCCGAAACACCAGTATTCTGTATTTAGGAGGGGTGTCCATATACTTTTGGCTATATGGTGTATAATCAACAGTGACTATGGTAGGTACAGGACTTATGGGGGGTGGAGTTTGCAAAAAATTAGGCCTCATGCAAAGACATATTTGTCAGCTCACGCGACTGCCGTGCTAGATTCAGTAATACGTCATTTGCACAGAATTTCACAGCTGTTTGCACAAGGGTGCATGGTCATGACAATTTTGAATTTGCATACATGGTAGCTGAACAGTTCCTTGCAAGTCTCAGATCCCTGCCCGTTTGGAAAAAGATAAAGCATGGCAGTGCATGACAAAACAATTGAGACAATAGGTGTAATGATAATGAACGCAGCACTGTAGTGTTACAATGGAGGATGCTTCCCTGGACACTGAGTGTCAATATCAACATCATAAAGTGTTAAATAGCATAAAATATCTTATTGGAGACTAACTGGACACTGTATGTAAAGTCATTGTGGGGTATGGCTGCACAGAACCTCATGGCACATCACACCTTAGCACTGATCATGGGAGAATCAGTCATATACTGTTAAGAATAATTGCAACATATTTAGCATACATCAAGTTTAATTTCTACAATCTGTATCTCTTAAAGGGCATGAAACAGATGCAAGCTGTTAATGCATACATTTCTTTTACTTTGGAACAGCTCTACATGGCTTGTATGACAGGTCTGGACCACTTTTTTGTCTGTAGCAAAGAGAAAATCCTGAATATGAGAAAACTGGTGAATACGAGAAGCACAAGCAATTTAAGAATTAATTTGTTCATAGCAGTAGTTGTTGCATGCAGCCCAGTAGCCATTAAAATCCTCTTCTCACCCAATCTAGATGTATACCAGGCAGTCCCATTAAACGTGATTTCGCCGACTCCATCTGGGCCCCGAAAGTGGCTCATCAGCCAACTATTTTTCTAACAAAAACATTCATGCATCATTCATGTCAGGCGTTACCTTGATGTCTGATCTCTCGTCGTCCTCCTCCTCGAGCAGATCGCTGTGCTCCGTGCGTGACGTCCCGGGAGACTCACTGCTGTTGGGAGCCTAAAGGGGGTGGGGTGGGTAATCGGGCACGGCTGGGTTACTCACTGTCGCGACTTCCACACGTCCCTCCCCGGTGCTTCTCAACACGGCCCAGCTGGGCTCTGAACGAACCGGGATGATGTGGTTTGCAGTGGGTGGCCCGGCATGGATGTTTAATAGGAGGCCCAAACGCTGACTGTTGTCTTAGATTAACGCTTCCACAGCATGGACAAAAAACCTCATGTTCTGTGGTTTTTATGGACATGTCACTGCATTTTCAATGCATTCATTAATCTATGCATCTCTGTTTTCACTGTGTAGCTGTTTTGGTCCAGTTTGCTTTATCGTGCTAGCAATGAGTTTCAAAAGAGTCTTACCATGGGCTCCTTCACATCCTCTTCATCGTCGTTTCCACGGGAGGTGTTGTGGTCACTGTGCACGATCTGTACGCGGATGTCGCTCTTGGACAGGCGGCTGCCCTTTTTACCTGCCGTGCAGAGCAGAGGGGACAGGGGTCGGAGGTGAACAAGGGAAATGGCTTTGCAAAGCGTTCTGGAAAGGTGCAAAGGTCAAATCTGCAACAGAAAAGTGACATGGCTTTACAATGAGCTATCCTGTTAGTTGGACGGTCTAATTCTGACCGCGCCGTAAGCGTGCACGTGAAAGTGAGGCCGTTGCCGACCCCTGACCTTCGAACCTCACCTTTTGCCATGTGCCGGCAGCCGATAGACACTAGGGTGATGATGCAGACGATGAAGACGCAGCCCCCGCCAACTGATGCGCCGACGATGATGAGTATGGGGAGGGCCTCTGGAACATAGTGAGAATCGCGATGTTTACCCGTCAATCACAAAGAAAGGTATGCAGGGAAATATCCCACAGTTCCCTGCCTGATCCAGTGCTTCGGGCAAACCACGCTGTGTGAGGGACTGAAGGCTACGTTTCATAGAACTGCAAAGTCGGTTTTAAAGCCATTACTTCGCGCTTCCACGTCTTAATTGTTAATCACGCCCGGCCGGATTGCTTGGTGGTCTCTAATGCCAATCACCGTCTCGTAAAATAGAGAGAGCTAAGAGTGATTTCCATTTCATTATAGGTTGGGAGAAGGGGGCCACAGGGCGCATTCTCTGGAGCTGCGGAAAGCAGCCTCGCTCACTATGTCCGACCGCACTGTGCCGTTCTGGGAGCCTGGTGATTGTCTCTAATGGTCACAGGAATGGTTGTGAGCGGGTACGAGCGCGCACCGCCCCTGTCAAAGCTGCTCTAATTAGATATCACAAGATGGCAGTCTTGACGGCCCCCGTGGAAACCGTGCCGTCCCACCAGTTGCCCGGTGAGGACCCAGTTTCTGGCTCCTCCCTCTTATGGAAGCAAGTGCGGGCTCTCCAACCTGCCTTCGAGAACCTCCAGGCTCCCGCCACCGAGCGGAGTGCGGGGGACACCCCTCACCCTGTAAAACTAATTGATTCGGGCTCAAAATCTATATCCGTGTTATGGGGCAGATGTATTCATTAAGTACACCATCTCCTGATTAAATGATATTGATTCGCTGGTGCATAATTAAGATAAGCACAGTGCTGGAGAGCCTTTTTTTTGGGGGGGGGCTGTCTCTTTCCAGCTTCCTGCACTGAGCTGACTCCAGAGAAGCCACCTGTCACGATTCATTTAATGTAAATGGCAGCAGAAAAGTGCTTTCATGTGGCCCGATGTAATAAATGAAACCCTTACATCAGGGGTGTCCGATCTTATCCCCAAAGCGCCGGCGTGACTTCAGGGTTTCCTCCCAGCCAAGGAGCCCTGGCTGCATTGCACTTATTTAATCAGGTAATCTCAGTCTTCAAACAATTGATTAGCCGTAGCACGCGTGCACCTGCTTGGGTGGAATGACAACCCGCAGCTGTGCCAGGGCTTTGTGGGTAAAATTGGACTTCCCTGGCGTATTTTCCCAAACTGCTCCATACAACCATCTCATCTTGAGCCCCAGAAGCTACATGCCCGTGCGTAATTGTATTTTCTTCTTCCTTAGCTGAGTGGCCCTTCCCCGGCCTGAGAGAGTGAAATACTGATCACAGAGGAAGGGCCTTAAGAGGAAGGGTCTTAAATCTGTCTTTCAGTCTCGCCGAGTCAGTAAGTCAGTCAGTCAGTTGTCAGTGAAACTCCCTGGGGCTGGTTGCTGAGGACCCCTCACCTTGCTCTTTGAGGGTGACCAACGCGGTGCCTGATCCAAAGCGGTTCCAGGCCGTGCAGTTGTAACGCAGCTGGAAGTCCTGCGGCAGCGTCTCGGACAGGATGAGGGAGGACAGCACCCCGCGGTCACTGTTCACTGTCTGCACGGAGAAGCGTCCGGAGGAGCCGGACGCCAGGATCATGTCCCCGAACGTCCACACCTGGGGCGGGGGAGAGGGCGGAGTTCCCGGCTCTGTTTGAAAACAGGCGGTTTCCAGGCAACGAGTGGGCGTGGTCTCGAACAACGAAACACTAAACGAGGTGGCGTACTTTGTGCAGTTCCATACAAAGGAGCACTGTGTGGTTGTAGCACAACATCAAATCCATTTTAATTAAAGGTTGATTCATGTGGGGATATTTGCTCTAGACTAACCACCCCAATATAAATGATCATGCACGCACGCACACGCACGCACGCGCGCGCACAGACACACACACACAGAGCATTCAGTGTCTGAAGTGATGCTTTTTCTTCCGCTCTTGTGGATGAATGAACTCTTAACACCAGCATGGCGAGTTGCTATGGAACGGGGGCTGGGAGGAGAGCGTTGCAGACAGGGACAGGGGTGGGCAGCTGCTGTTTTTCAGCAGGTCAGTGGAGAATCACAAAACCGCTCAGAGGTGTCTGTGCTAGGTGGTCTGGTGAGAGGGGTGGAGAGGTGAAGCGTGTGTTGTGTCTCCGTCCGGATGAGGGGTGGGGGTGGCGGGGCGCACTGTCTCCCAGCGCTGGCCCCGGACTGATGGGATAACAGCCCTACATCCAGACAAAAACACTCATCTCTCTCTCTCTCTCTCTCTCTCTCTTTTACATCCTCTTTCTCTTGTTGTGAGTCTCTGCGTCTCCTTCGCCTGTCCTCTTTTTCATCCTCCGTTTCTTCTCCCTGTCTCTCTCCCCTCTTTATCCTTGTCTTACCTTTCACTCTTTCTCTCTCTTCCCAACCTTAGACCCTTATTATCTGGCAAGAGGCTAGCCCACGTTGAAGAGGTGATGGGGGTTATGGAAGCTGAGTGCTAATTGCCAGGCGGCAGGCTGGGGTCTGGTGTGTGCGCCTGTGTGGGCGGAGAGTCCGGAGGGGCCCGGGGGCCTAGCCCCCTGCTTATGGAGCCTGACCCCAACACATCTGACCTCTGCAGACTGTAGGGGTGTGAGGGGTGGAGTAACTGGCTCATCTAGCAGCCTCTAATAGGGTGCTGTCTGTGTGTGTGTGTGTGTGTGTGTGTGTGTGTGTGTGTGTATGTGTGTGTGTGTGTGTGCGCGCGTGCCTCACACAAACAGGCAAAAGGCAGTAATGGAGAAACACAGAAGAAGAGAGAAGAGGATGACTTAAGATCTTGGCAGGGGGGATGAAGCAGGTTGGGTGTGGAACAGGGACACACACACACACACACACACACACACATTTTCTTGCCCTCACACACTCTCTCACACACACACACAGGCATAGAAAAATTCAGAAAAAAGAGACTGCTTGGGGAAAAGGCTCGTCAAGAATGAGGCTGCACTGAGTGTAAGATACCTAACAAAGACACCCAACAAACAAACACACACACAAACACACACACACACACACACACACACACACACACAGGCAGAAGAGAACTGTCTTATGGTGGAAGCACACTTACGATTTTGTCAGGGGGAGGGCTGCTTCCCACCAGACACTCCAGCTTGCCCTTGGAATGCTTGACAGCCTGCTGTGTGGCTTCAGCCGTGATGATGGGTGGACCTGCGGTGTGTGTGAGAGAGAGAGAGAGAAGAGAGTGAGAGAGAGGTGCAGGCAGAAACGTATGTGTGCGTGTGTGTGTGTGTGTGTGTGTGTGTGTGTGTGGCGGAGATGCAGGAAACAGAGGTGCGAAGAGGTTTAATGAGTGAGGGTAGCAGTTGCGCCACAGGAGAGTATCGCGCGCCCCAGAATAGCGCGAGCAGTCACTTTTTCTAACACATACACTCATTTGCACACCATTAATGACATTAATGAGAGGGCGAAAAAGTCGGCGAGAGCTGCTCACCGTTGACGGTGAGGACGACGTCTCTTTCGGCGACGCCGATCCGGGGCACGATGGCTTTGCAGGTGTAGGTTCCGGCGTCTTCCTGGGTGACGGCCTTGAGTTGCAGCGTGTTGCTGTTGCTCAGCACCTGCGGTTCAGGGAGGGCTGTCGTCAGTGCCAGCACGGCAGCGCGCGAGCCCCTCTGCAAGCTCGGATTCACGCGCGCGTCAAAAAGATTCTGCGTCCAACGGGAGCCGCACGCCGGGTAATGCTCTTTGCGGGCTTCAAAAAGGCCCGCAGCATTCATACCTGGCTGAATGCTGGGTCTGGGCAAAATTATACTGTATAGTAACCCTATCAAATAAACTTGTTGATGGCTTTGCGGAAAAAAAAAAAAAAAAAAAAAAAAAAAGGATGAATCAGAGGGTTGGGCTAGAGTGTGAAGAGGAATGCTTGACTGTTGGACATCGTTGTTATTCTACTCGACTGAAAATGTCCCCACAACTGGGATGCGTACGTGGAGCGACTGTGGAATATAGTTACAATTCTGTTAATATAAAACCACTTCTTCTGGACAGGCGTTGAACGGCTTTATCGCTACGTCGATATTTCCATCGGGAATCGGGGGGAACCCAGTAGCGCGGTTTTATTTCAGACAGTGCTGCAGCCCCGCGAGAAAGTCATTACCATTAACACCAGTCATCCGTTTCATAGCCGCCTCCTCACGCTGGAGCGAGTCCACTGCCACCAATACCGAGGGGAGACCTTCGACTTCAGCTGTAATTTCGCCCGCAGCCATCTTAATTACAGTCTAAGGCGCGCTACGCCTCGTCCTCCGCGCTGACACACTTCTAATTAAACTTACCGCGACGGCGCTGCGGAGTTCCGGGAGCGGCCGGGCGCGAGAGCGAGCGCCGCGCCTCCTCGCCGCGCGTTCTCGCCCGTTAGCGCCACCCCCACCCCCACGCCAAAACTCCGAATAATCCGTTTAGCACTGGCCTCGATTTGTCGTTCGTTTGTCGAATTAGCCAAATAATCCCACATCTCGTGACGACGGACTGAGCGCGCCGCCGGGGGGATTTAGCCGGCGACGCTCTCGCGCAGGGCAAGCGGACAGGGCGACAATAACCAGTTGCTTTAGCACACCGCGCCGGCTGTTAGACCCGGGTGTCTTTCTTTCCCGCTCCGCTTCCTCTATCCCCCTTCCCACACCACCCCCTCATTCCTTGTTTGCTTTTGCAGGCACTTTGCGGAACGTGATCGGGCAGCCTGCCATGGTGGCCACGAGGGAGTGGATGTCTGTGGCAGGCCAGCGTGAGCCCCCTCTGCAGGACCACCTCGCTTCTGTGCGCAAACAGAACCCGAGATGGCAGCAACTCGCTCCACGTCTGCCCCTAAGACGAAACCCGAGCTCTCGGCACCGGTCAAGCCCGGTGTTATGCTCTTTAACGTCACATCCCGGATCGATATAGATCGTCCCTACAATCTGAGATGGGTTGTGGG
This sequence comes from Electrophorus electricus, assembly GCF_041902795.1. Taxonomy (NCBI): domain Eukaryota; kingdom Metazoa; phylum Chordata; class Actinopteri; order Gymnotiformes; family Gymnotidae; genus Electrophorus; species Electrophorus electricus. Next base: position 17,271,302 of record NC_137513.1, read on the forward strand.
CCGGAGCATCGAAGAGCATTGCACCCATATCAGGAGACAGGGAGAGAGAGAGAGAGATTGATTGATTGATTGATTGATGAGGAGGTGGGCAGCATACCACACTGGAGCCATGCTTGGTCCAGGCCAGGGTGAGGGGAGGGTTTCCAGTCCACGAGCACGTGAAGGCACCATCCATGCCTGTGTCCACCGTGAGCGGTTTGGGCTCGGACAGCAACCTCGGGCCGACTGGTGTGGGGCAGAGAGAGGGGAGATAGGCAGGCTTAAGATACACCTCACATGCTCGCGCACGCACATAAACACAGAGCGTTTCATTCGCCATTCAACACAAAAGCCGGGCTTTTGACGCCAGCTGTGCACCCGTGTGTTTTTGAGAACGCGCGTGCATCACTGAACCCAAAGTCTATTATGTCATGCTTGGCTGCTGCCTTAAAAAGTGAGCACTCTGTCAACGTCTCTGAAATACACCTTTCAAATCAAGACCAGTGTAGAGGAAAATTAGACACAGTCTCAAGTCTTCACAGCCATTTAAGCTTTGAGATAAGGGTCGCATGTTGCTTGTCACGTTTAAGTGATATTTTATACAGCAGTATAAAAGTGTTCATGAATTGCTGTACACATGCAAAGAATGTATTTAATCTGTTTATGCCGCGTGCCTCAACGCTCCTCATGATGTCTGAAGGACAGTGCTCGGGAGCAGCAAGACGCAGATCCGAACCCTCGTGCTTTGAGAACGGATTTTTATCGGCGTGCCGACAGAGCTGGCCCGCACCGCGCGAGCGAAGGCACGTTAAAGTCCGTGTGGGACTTACACTGCACGTCCACCAGAGTGCTGACGTTGGTGCTGCCCACAGAGTTGGACACCTCGCAGGAGACGGGGTCTGTAAAGTAGGAGTGGTCCACCGTCACCTCCAGAGTGTTTCCTTTGGCTTCGGAGATGGGAACGCCACCTTTGGACCACCTTTTAGGAAAAGGACAGCCGAAGCCTGAATTAAATACTCAGTTTAAACAATATTATTTTGGAACATTGTACTTCTATATTTATTACGTGATTAATTATATTTAATATTCATACACTGTCCCCTTCAGATAATACAGCCTTAACTACATAACATGATTAATGAGCGACATGCTTAGGTTTTTTTGGTTTTTTTTCCTGTTACACGACTGCGCTATGCAGAATCAGCCCAGAGCGTGGCATATTGCCGGTAATCCTAATCCTATCCAGGATTTTATCTCCATCTCGCTCTGATGCCGTGGTAATCTGGGATTACAGGATGGCAGCCTGGCCTTTTACCTGTAGCCTGTGATCTCAGGGTTGGCTGTGGCGGAGCAGATGAACAGCACTTTCGCCCCCTCCAGCACCGTCTGCGGCTGGACCGAGAGGGTCACGGAGGGTGGGTCTGGAACACAGCGGCTCAGGCGTCATGCGCGGCCGAGCACAGCACAAACGTCGCCTTCTCCCCTTTCTAACCTGCCCGATCCAAACCCAAGGACTCGCGAAAACCTTGATAATTAGCTCGTGTCGGATCTGACGTAGCCAACCAGACAAAGGCCAGTTATGCCGGTCTGCAGCGTTACAGATGGAACTGTATCCTTGGTCTTAAATGCAGCTCGGAGACAGATCTGAAAAGCATTATTTGGAGCTTCAGAGGCCTAAAAGGAGCGTTTGTTGGGACCAGAATGCATTGATGTAGCTCATCTTCTGTTCTCAACCTACGCGCTTGCGGTGATAGTGGCCAGTAATTATAACTTTGCCCTTGGATAGCATGTTTGCCGGAGAAGGTGGGCGGGCACTCACGCTGGACGTTGATGGTGACGGAGGTCTGGCGACCGGCGGGCGCGGCGGGATTTAGGACCCTGCAGGTGTAGGTGCGCCCGGAGTCCCTGTCTTCAGGCTCCATGGGCAACAAGCTGACTGCTGTCTCCCTCTTCCCGTCCTCCATCAGCATCTGCGGAAATAGACCGGGCCGCTATGCAATCACTCCAACACACAACCAATCAATACGACACACCACTAATCAGCACAACACACACCACCCTTTGCATTCAATCACCTATTCATCTGTTACTCGGTTATTCAAACGCCAACTTCCAGAAAACACTATAATGTCTAATCACTTTATTTTATTTTTAGTGTACGCATTAAAATTTTATGAACTGCCACACAAGCCTTGCTCTTAGCAATGCTGTCTTCTGAAAAGTGTTCCATCACGTCCCTTGATGTGATGCGCCGCATCGACCCCCCCACCCCACCCCCAACCCCCAACCCCCACCCACCCCCACCCCATGGCTAAAACGCGACGGATTAATCAACTCGCCCACTCATCTTTCATGGTGGCCTTTCCTTATTGATGACTCATCCCCTCCATGTGCCTCCCGCTCGTCCGTGGCAGTTTTTATAAATGAAGCGCATGCACAGCCCCGTGCGCTGCCCTGGCCGAGCCGCCGCTCGCCCCGGGGTGAGCGGAGAGTGAGCAGGGGCATTATGGGAGGGAACGGCAGGGGCCGATCGATGCTCGGGGCCGCTCCCTGGCCGTCTCGCATGTGACTCGGCTGCGGGTTTTTTATGCCGGACCGAGTAGCGTTGCTCCATGTCAACACCCTTTCTCATGCCTCATGTTTCTCTCTTTTGTCTTCCTTATCTGTCTTTGTCTTTCCCTTTCTTTCTCTCTCTCTCTCTCTCTCTCCTGCCTTTGTGTGTGTGCGTGGCTGCCAGCTCCTGCCTTTTGTTAAACGTGGAGTTTAGCGCAGTTTAGCACGGTCAGAGAGCATGACAAACGTGACACTTTCACGACTGCTGCCGGGTTCACGCTCCGCCGCGCGCCCCATTGTGTTTCACTATTGTTGTGGATGATTTCTCCTCTCTCTCTCTCTCTCTCTCTCTCTCTCTCTCTCTCTCTCTCTCTCTCTCTCTCTCTCCTTCCCCTCCCTCATGCTCTCGCTCTCCCGATTGCTCTCTCTCTCTGCCTCTGCTCGCTGCAGAAACTCCACTGTATCAAATGCTTGTGCCTGTCTGCACCTCGACATGCTCCATTTATGCAGGAGTGCCGGGGAGAGCGAGAGAAAGAGAGGGAGAGATACCGAAAGAGGGGGAGAGAGGAAGGAGAGAGAGAGAGATACCGATAGAGGGAGAGGTAAAGATGGGGGGGGGGGGATGAGAAAGTGAGAGGAGGAATATGGGAAGAGGCGCGGGGTGTTGTGATAGTGCCAGGAGAGCGAGTGCAATGGAAGGAGAGACAGAGAAGCTAAAAGAGTAACACCTCAGTGACAGAAATGCATGAGATGTGCAGAGGAGAGAGAGCGAGAGAGAGAGCGCAAGAGAGACAGAGACAGAGGGAGAGTTTCCAGTGTTACAACTTTTTTTGGGTGCAGTGCAGTGGTGGAGATGAAAACAGCTGAAAGCCGCAGGCCGAAAGCGCCGAGCCGTGACCACTCCGCGTGTCAGCCCCTTCAGATCCGCAGGCTGTCAATGGGCTCACCTTCGAGTAGATGGCGGTGTGCATGACCTCGCCATCCCGGTACCAGGTGATCTCCGCGGCAGGCTTGGCCCCCGAAGCCCGACAGGTGAGGTTGTGGGGGGCGTGAGCCTTCAGACGCACCACGGGGCCCCCCTCCACGACCGGGTCCGAAGGCGGCACTGCAAGGACAGAAATCCTACGTGAGTCTAAACGCGAAGGGGCGATGGGTTGAGTTTTGACCCCTCTGTGGGAGCTGCCTCTCCATGTACGATCTGTTTCACACAAGACCCTTAACGGCAGCTGTAGCTCATGCTCAGGTGCAGGTCTGCTCTTGGGAAGGGTCCTGCCCCCTGGTGGCTGGTGTCCAGGCAGCCTGTCCACCCAGATGGAGCGGGTCAGTATGGTTAAGTATGGCCCTGCATCCCGTTTCCTCACCTGCCCAGATTCTTCCAGATTCTGTCGCTCCAGCCCGGATGCTAATAAAATCGGAGCACGAGGTGACTTCAGTTTTCATCCCTATTCCCTCAACTGTGGGCCCAGCTGCTGACTGCTTGTCGGAACATTCTGGTCTCATATGGATGCATTCACTGCCCACCCTCCCTCCGCCCCCCATACACACACACACACACACACACACACACACACACGCGTGCTCTGTTTCCAGCACGTGAGATTTCTTCCTCTCCTAGCAGGGAACTTCACCAGAAGTCATGGCGAACACAAAGTCTGCTTGTTGTTGACGCAGCCCGCCCGTCACCCACGCTCGTTAGCACACGGGAGACACGCAGCGGCTGTTTCAGCTTCCGGCAAGCAAGGCCGGACAGAGCGAGGTTGGTCAGCCCTTCAAGACTGTCTTAAAAATAAACCTGCGTTTCTCTTACGGCCCAATTTGACCACAGCGGACCAAACTGGTCGTGCTCTCTCTGCCGTAGTCCCTGAGGAAACCAGTCATTTCAGTCCAAACTCCAGTATGGACTTAAATGAACACTAAAATGAATCTCTTGTGATTTACATGGTGATTCATACCACAACCACACACACTGTCATTTGCCATGTTAAAGGCAAACAAAAAAAGACTAATTAAATATCACAGCTCAGTTATGTTCCACCGTCAGCCACCAGGTGTCAGCAATGCTGCACAGCCTCGAAATCCCCAGTGAGTTGCCCTCGCCACCCCAACCCGGTTACCACCAACGCGTACATACCCCACACGCTAAATGGCGGGTGAATACGCAGATCATTCACGTCACGTTAACGCAAAAGCTGCAAGTCACCGTAGAATGTGCTAACTGTGCAGACTCGGAATTTGAGCCGCCTGCTCGCATCATTTGTGACTGCAGCAATCACATTACCCCGGCCCTTCACAGTGGGGATTATTGGTCGCCGTGATGCGTTGGGAGGCATTTTTTTTCCTTTGGCCGCTCCATCAAGTTAGTTTTGCTTGGTTTAAAAAAAAAATACTGCCAGGGAATGATTTAAAATTGAGAATAAATTATGACTTACCGGGGGGCGGGGCACGCGAGAAAGTGTTTACGCAGGGAAATTGAAAGTTGCAGTGTTTCACATTTCAGGCGGCGTTTTAAATGGTGCTAATGAAATTGGGTACTGAGGAATGAGGAATGTTGTGATTCCCCCTGCAGTTAATAATTACTTACTGGAGAGGTATGTGGTAGAGGACTTCTCAATCTTTCTCTCTCTTTCTCTCTCTCTCTCTCTCTCTCTCTCTCTCTCTCTCACACACACACACACACACACACATACACACTTACCCAGCACGGTGAGCTTGGCCCGATGGGATCGCAGAGCTGCCTGCGTGGCCTGGCATTCGTAGATGGCGTCGTCTGCCAGCTCGGCCGTGTCGATCACCAAGCTGTGCTCTCCTGACAGAGGATCTCCCATCAGGGAGTAGCGCGTCCAGCCTGGCACAGGGACAGACAGGGACACACACATCCACGCTTCAGACCCGGGCACAGGAATAGGGAGGCTGGCTAATGGCCGGGCTGACGTTTCGAGAGGCGCGTGCGTCGCCTCGTGTGTACGCCACACACGCACACCCCTTCCCCCAGAGATGGTATCAGCTGGCCACATAGCAATGCCCAGAGCCACTGAGAAAATCGCTTTAAATGTCAGAGTTCGGCTGATTGATTCCTCGCGCCGGTCCCAAGCCAGACCAGACAGCTGAGACGATTAGACAAATTAAATGGGTTTGTTTGCCTTTTATCACACATCTCGATAAAGCAGCCCACCAGAGGCCCAGCCCGCGGTGTTCCTCCCACACACAAACACACTCCTTCTGAGCAACGGTTAGTATAGCGTGACCTTTACCTGCTGGCTCTGCAATGAGCTTTGTCTTCTGGTCTATAATTGAAATAATTACGGTGATGATGAGAACAAACTTGGCTTTTATTAATGCGCTCCCCCTTGGGTTACCATAGTGATGTTACATATGCACAACCCCGAGGACTAGAGATGAATTTTAACCTGGTTTAAATATGCTTTGGATTCGCCCAGGATGTATCCAGCGTGAAGCAATGATAATTATTTATATACACCCGTTATTCGGATTTAAAATAAGATTGTGAACCTCCTACCGGGTAGGTCTCGTTCCCCACCAAGGGCCAAGCCATCTTTGGTCCACTGCACCATGCCTCGATATCCCACGATGACACAGGGCAAGGTCACTGATTGGCCAGCCACCACTACCTGGTCTTGGGGTTGCTGGGAAAAGTAGGCTGCCTCAGTCACTGTTGGAACAATGGGTGGGGGGGGTCAGGAAGAAACAATTGCACTTTGGTGATCATTTGGTGACCATTTACCATTTTACCAACTAAAAAAAAAAAGAGAATTATTTAGACACATTGGTTGCGTTCATTATGTGAGCAGTCCAGTGACTTTCAGTCTAAAACATCACCGGTCTTATAATGCTAATGGTTTCTTTTTTCCATCTTTTGTCCCCTTATCTGCCTCACTGACTCTGTCTGTTAGATGAGCTCTTGGGCGACGTGACGCGCTGCTCGCTCCAGAGCTTCAGGGTCAAGACATTTTACAACATGAGTAGGACGGGAAGGCGCAGGGGACGTCAGCGTGGAGTCAGCAGAAAGGCGGCGGGCATCCCGTCGCATCTTGGGGGACAGCCGGCCCACCGTGCCCAGCTGACCTCGGCTTCTCGCGCCGAAACGGCGTATGAGCGACGGCGCCAACCTCATCCCATACGAGCGTGGGGCGTTGCGGTTCGGTGGGAGTTTTGGGGGGGCTATCCGGTTGACGCCAGCAGCGCTAACGTTGCATCATTCTCCGCTGGCGGAGTGAGGCAAGGCCGAGCCCGAGGCGGCATCGCGCTGCGTGCGGCGCAGCGTTTTCCCGTACCGGCTGCCGTCGGGGGGTGTCAGCTGTTCATGACTTATTTACCTCGTGCCTCGCTCCCATATGGTGGACCGTGTGCACTGACAAGTGCGGCGATACCCCGCTGGAGGGGGTGGGAGGAAATCAGGCGCTTTTCCACAAGGCTAGTGCATGGCTAGCCATGGCGTGCCTTTCGTAAAAATGGATGTTAGACAATCAAAGCAGTGTTGGGAGTCCCTTGAGAGCCATCAGTTGTGGTCAGTTGTAGGGAGAGAGAGAGCGAGAGAGAGAGTGGGAGGCTGCAGCTAGCATCTGCCTTTTTACTGCTTTCTTTCTATTTGTTTCTCTTACCATTCTCTCTCTCTCTCTCTCTCTCTCTCTCTCTCTCTCTCTCTCTCTCTCTCCATCCCTCCCAATTCTCTGTCTCACTCACGATCCCTCTCACATTTCTGCTGTGAGATTATACATGCAGGCACAGTTCCCTTTTGTCTTAATCAATTCACCAACGAAAACACATTAAAATGCCTTTGCAAGACTAATTCTAGTTTCACTCACTCAAGTGCTAGCTCGCTTTCCATCTCCCAGGCTCTCTCCCTCACACCCACACCCACACCCACACACGAGAGCCAGACCCACACAGGATATCAGCACGGCTGTTTTTGCGGCCACTGCCCTGAGGTACCCAACCCATTCCGAGGAAGAAAGGTGATTGTTGTGGAGTGTTCGTGGCGGTGGGGTGGGGGGGTTTGTTCGGATAGCTCTATTTCATGGATGTTTCGGAGAGGTGGTGGTGTGGGTGGTGGCGTAAAAGGAAAACGACCTTCCCCCAGTTTTGTTACGCCCTTCTTTCACTCTTTTTCTTCTTCTTCTTCCCCTGTGTGGTTAAATAATAGACTGAGGATCCAGTTGGGGACAAAGCTAGGTCCATTCATCCCGCCTTGAGCCCTCTCAGGCCCCTGTCTCCGGGCCCGGGGCGCTTAAACACGCAGGGTGGAGGGGGTGGAGGGGGTGCTAAGCAGGGCGGCCCAAGGCGGAGAAAGCATGGTAACATACGGTGGCCAGAGACACGCTATTGTCCTCCTGTCGCATGCTTTTAATAGGCCTCTTCGTTTCCAATCAATCCTGCTAAATGCAAGTTTAATAGCTTTTCAATAGCCCCAATCCCCACCCCACCCTCACCCCGCCCCGCCTGCCCCAGAGGGGGAGTGGGATTTTCTCCCCAACTCTCCTGCTCTTTCTCCATTTCTCTCAATCATTCTCTTCTTTGCCCTTTTTTCCCCCTTGCTGTTGAAAAGGGGCTTCCGAACTTGGCTGGCAGTGTTTGGTCCCCACTCAATTACCCACTCAAAGATGGGTGCTACTGCAAAGACAGAATACCCCCCCCCCCCCCACACACACACGCACACTCCTAACTCTCTCTATTTTCTCTTTGTCTTTATGTCACACCATTTTCTTCTACTTCTCTTCTTCTACCCCCCCCAAGCCCCCCATGGCCAGGCACCATGTTCCCACTCTGGTCTGAGCCAGTGCAGATTTTTCAGCACGTCTTCTTGATCCTCCAGTCAGTTCTCGCAGACCCGGAGAAGAGGAAGTAGGGAGTGTGTGAGAGAGAGAGTGCGTGTGGGTGTGTGTAAAAGAATACCTCTACGGTGGAAGGTCTTATTCCTCATCCTATATCAAAAGGCTTTTCAAGGTGTGTGTGTGTGTGCGTGTGCATGTGTTTCTTCTCTCCAGCCATTTCCTGTGCTCTACTTCATGAGCTATTGTGTCTTTTCATGGACTGTCTAATTGTACGGTGCATCGGGGATTCTGCCCTTTGCATCAGGCACTGCAAACCCATTGACTGCAATCTAAACGTTTACAGCCTGCGATAATTCTTGCAAACAGCCTCATCTTTGAGGGATTCACACAGTCACTCTTCTTCCTTTATAGACAACACTGGAGTGTTAGTACGGTATGCACACTTACCCAAGGCCCTCCCACCAACACTACGACACATTCGCACCGTATTCATGCCACCATCACATGTATACCAAGCCAAAAATGTAAGTCCTGTAACACGCACACACACACAAAACAGGTTCACACTGCGGGAGTAATTCATTCCTCTCCAAATCTCTTTCCAGAGAAAATCCCAAGCACAGATCTCTGCTGGTTAATGACTCATTTCAAATTGGAATAATTCCTCCTTGCTGAATTAGCCAATTCTTCGAAGTTGTGTTTGGGGCCTAATTGTGTGAGCACAGCCCTGATGAGGAGGAGGAGGATGTACGAGGGAGAGGAAGGGGGGGGTCCCGAAGCATCCCGATCCTCTGACAGCGTCCTGTAAGCCGTGAGAGAACGCTGCGTTAGCTGTTATAAGGCCTGTTTGACGGGCGCCTGCGAGCAGGTCTAAGGACGACAGTCTGCGTTCTGAGCGACGGGAGGCTCACCGCGTCTCTGGAATAATCAGGAATCCGCTCACAGCAGCTTTGAAAGAACAAGGCCCGAGTTGACCGAGCACAAAGCAAGAATGAACAGTCTCCTAGCTGTATCGGAGCGCTTTCCCTCTTGTAGGCGCGTATGTGTGTGTGTGTGTGTGTGTGTGACAGTGTGTGAATGTGCACGCCTGTGTCTCCCCCACCCACTAGTAACAAGGTCAAACCACGCTTGGCCCGATACACTTTAATCCGGATTTTTCAAAATGGAATATCATTTCACGGGTCCGGATGGCAGTGTGTGTGTGTGTGTGTGTGTGTGTGTGTGTTGCGTTGTGCTGTAAATAGGGCAGGCCTGCTGTGGGGATTGAAGGGCACATTTAGCAGCTACTCTGACTTCTGACTTTGCTTCTTCCCCATCACTCGGGCCAAGCAGAGTGCAGCGGTGGACCCGACCCGAATCGAGCATGCCATATTACAGAGTTTTATTCCTTCTCTCTCTCTCTCTCTCTCTCTCTCTCTCACCCCTGGTTTCTCCATGCCACTTTTAGAACCCATGGCCCATCTGAGGTAAGTGCTGTATATTTCATCACAGCAGAATGGATGGACAGATGTTAGCAATGATCCCTCTCAGACCGTAGCCTCCCGAGAATGCACACAGAGCCTTGATGGCGTTAGGGGAAAGTGTGTGTGTGTGTGTGTGTGTGTGTGTGTGGCACTATTTATGTAAACCTCTGGCTGGTACTTGTGGCTTCCTTCTCTCAGAGACAGATAAATCACAGTACTCCTCTTGTGTCAGCCCTTATTTCGTCCTCCTGGTCTGGTGTGTTTACTGCCGCAGCGATGGCAGCATTTAAGTGCCGAGACGTCCCCCATCCTGCCTGGGTGCTCGAACCCTGTGTCAATCACAACCAAGACCCCCCTCCCCCGCGGCCCCCAAACCGTGCGCGTTGCTCACCCCCCGCGACCACTTCACCTACGCAATGACGATTCTCCGCAGAGCTCCAGCATGTATCTACCGTTCAGGAACACACACACACAAACACACACACACACACACACACAAACACACACACAAACACACACACACACACACAAACACATGCACACAAACACACACAGTATATATACACTGAGAGTGGTATGAACCCCAGTGGCACAGCTAGACAGAGAGGCCGAGACTGCGATTCCTGTCCTGATATCCATTATGCTCGGACACCAGCATCTCAGAGGGAAACTGTCCGGCACGAATCTTCCTCGGCCCGCCACGGGAATAATTCAACAGCTCGCGAAATGAGAGACGCAAAGGCAACCTGGGAATTTAGGGCCCGGTTTCCGCCGGTAGGGCTACTTCTTACTTCTGCTTCCATCTCAGCATAGAGTAATGGAGAGAGAGAGAGAGAGAGAGAGAGAGAGAGAGAGAGAGAAAGAAAGCGGGTCAAAATAGAGAGGGAGACAGAGAGAGAGAGATGAAGAGAGGCAGATGAGGGAGAGATTCGTGCCAAGAGAAGAAAAGTGACAGAATAGATTTACATTCGGCCACTAAACCCAGGCTATAGAGAGTGAGCTCCATTTCACAGGGCCCTTTTGTCTCACTCTCATTGTGCAGGGTGTTTTGTGTGTGTGTGTGTGTGTGTGAGAGAGACTGTGGGTGGGAGGAGTGTGTGTTGAGCTGCGATAGAAAAGTATCTGTTGGGCAGAAAGCCTTGTGCACATGTCTGGGTTCTGTGGTGAAGAGCCTCATGCAGATCTCCTAAGCAGAATCCCCTCATTGTCCAATTGTCCAAGCCAGGGGACCACCTGCTCTTGTTCCCGTCTTTCAGAACCTGGAACAAATCATCCCTCTCTCTCTCCTCCTCTCTGTTTCACTCCATCACTTGCTCTCTCTCTCTCTCTCACTCTCTCTCGCTCTCTCACCCCCCCCACATTCCTGTCGTCTTTTCTCTTCCTTCCCCTCTCTCTCTCTCTCTCTCTCTCTCTCTCTCTCTCTTCTCCCTTTCAGGGTTGTTTGGTGTCTAAATTGCAGCCTAACGGCTTTTTAAGAGTGCTAGCGCGCTGCGCTAATCCCCCCAGCCTCCCTCTCTGCTCCTTTGTCAGCCCCGCGGCATGAGCTGAGGCTCCTCTGGCGGCAGCCCAGCCCGTCCGTCCGTCCGTCCGTCTGCCCTGCCCCGCCCATCCCGACGTAAGCCCCCCCCCCCCCCCCCCCCCACTCAGCGCCATCACTAGGCATCATCTCTCACAACCCCACACACACACCCCCCGTCTCGGAGTTATAGAAGGCGTGACCAGTTGCTGATTTGCCTTCTCTGTGCTTGATGCCATACTCCTCCCAGTCTCCCTCGCACCAAGTCCTCTCCTTCTCGCTAGCTATGCATGGCTCTTCCTCTGTGGGCATGAAAATTACAGGGGTTGGAGTGAGTCTGTCAGCCTGCTTGAGGGAGAGCCTGGGACTGTGCGGAGAAAAGGACACGCGGCCACACCTGTGGCGGGTGTAGGTGTGGCTGGCGATGAGGGACGGTGTGGAGAATGGGCTCCTGACAGACTGAGGACTCCAAACGATCCCCTGTGCTGAAGACAAGTTGATGGAGGTCTAATCAAGGTGGTATTGCTGGGCTGTCAACCCTCAGTTTATCCCTTCACTCACTCTCTCTCTCTCTCTCTCTCTCTCCCCTCCCCCACAATGTTCCAATTATGTCGTCACCGCGTCAGTCACACCGATCGCATCGTCGGGCCACATCATCCGCCCTCGTCTTCGCCAGAGGATGCGGACCTAACAATTAGCCATGAAGCCAGTGGAGTGTGAGTGTGTGTGTTTGTTTTTTCCACCGCAGTCCTGAGTGTCTGCATGCATACGTCCGTGTGTGTACTGACATTTTAGAACGTGTGTCACGCCGATGCCAGCGTGTCACTGCGCAGGGGCCTGAGCGTCAGGCTTGTGTTCTCTGTGTTCAAGTCTTCGCCAGCTCCGTCACACGCTCTGACGCCAGCTCCGTCACACGCTCTGACGCCAGCTCCGTCACACGCTTCCCGTGACTTCTGGGACGGAGCGGCCTCCCTTGCAGACGGCTGACACTCCGGTGCGGAGACAGAGGCGAGAATAAAAAAAAAAAATACACGAGACAGGAGAGACGAGAAAAGGAAAGAGAAGGATGAGAGCACCTGTACACAACCGGCAACTGTCTTAATGTGACATTGATTGAGCCAGTTGTGTCATTTCACTGATGCCTGCCCCCTGGTACTTTCTGCGCAAGGCTCCTGGCACTCTCTGTCTCTGCCTGTCGCTCCACGTCTCTCTTTCTGTGCTCACGAAGAGTCTCTTTGCGTGATTTATGGCACTTTTAGACCGTTAGCCCCACGTGCTCTTTTGAGGACGCGAGAGAACGGCCCGCGCTCGGAAAAACCCGACGCGCCGTCCGCGTTCAGCTCGACCCGCGGCAGGCGGCGTTCGCCACAAAGAAAATGGGAAAACAAATGAAAGAAGAGAACGATGACAAATAAATAAATAAACGCCGTTTCTCATATTCACGGCTGACTCGCTCCTCGGGTGGAGATATCAGAGTAAACAATGAGTGAGGAGAAAACGCGACGCGAGAAATAAGACGGCACGATTAAAAATCCATAAAGACAATGAGAAGATCACACTAGAGCAGGCCTCCTCCTTCTCCCAGACTCAGTGTCGCTTCCGCACACAACCCCTCAAAGGCACGGGGAAATGAAAACAAAGGGAATGCGCTGCTTAGGCTGAGCCACTGGGATGTCAGGCTCAATGCCCCGAGGTATCAATTAATTTAGTCTGGGGATTTGCGGCCCACACTTCCTAATTGAGCCCAGTGGAGGCCCCTGTGGCACTCCGCAATTGGAAGGGGGTGGGGGGGAAAGTGCGTTTTATACCTAATCCTTTTCTTCTTCTTCTCTCTCTCTGTATTATAATTAATTTTAATGAGGGACTGATGTATGCGCGAACGTATGCGTGCGTCTCATTACGGAGACAGAAGGCCACGGACGCTCCCGTGCGGCGGCTTTTTTTTTGCGTTCGTGAAGGAATGAAAGGCAGCGCTGTCCAGAGCTTGGCTTGCGCCGAGGCTGCCGCACATGCGCGCCTCTCTTCCGCCCGCCGCCTTTGAAAATAAACAGAGGTGGCTTCAGTGAGCATCTCATTAAGGCTGTTTAATGGACGTCCTTTTCAGAGCTTTTGAGGTTAATGCGGAACTGGCATCGGTCTATTCAATTTCTCATTTGGTGCCCCCTCAGCCTCCATTGTGCACTCTGCTTTTTCGAGTATGAGGGAAGGAAAGATACGACAGAGGAGAGAGAGAGAATTGAGACAGACAGTAAGAAAGAGAGACCATAAAGATGGCAAATATTAAAAGAATCCCACTGCAGTCTGCATGGGGAAGGGGTGTGTGTGTGTGTCAAGGGTAAGGAAGACAACAAGCACCTCCATAAGGCCCCAAAGCAGTTCAGCACGATGTGTGTGTGTGGGTGTGTGTGTGTGTGTGTGTGTGTGTGTGTGTGAGGGTGGGGGGCACTATTTATGTAAACCTCTGGCTGGTACTTGTGGCTTTCTTCCCTGTGGAGAACAGGGAAGAAAAACTGCAGTTTTTAGTTAAACCATCAGGTTTTATGCTAATCTGATTATCCTGGATCTGAAATGCTCTTTAAAAAAAAAAAAAAAAATTCTGATGACTGAGAACTATCAGAGCACAGGAATAAAATACGGTGAGAGGAGGAATTGAAGAAAAAATGGTTGCTTGCCCACCTCAGTACATCCTGCTTTGTGTAGTGGAAAAGTAGGCACACGAAAGTAATTTCCTGAAACTCCATTTCTTTAGCGTTGATTAGCAAAGCAGCGTAATTAGGCTGAAATGTATAGTCAGGGTTTTTTTTCTCCGGATTACACCGTTTCCTCTATAAAAATCAGGCCCTGATTAATGAATAAATGATTAATGAGATAACTAATTAATCAATTAATTATTTAACAAGCACTCTGGAGAACAGAAGAGGAGCAAGGAGGAGGAGCATAGAAATAATACACGTTGCTCCTAATGGAAGCGGCTGTGATGTCAGAGGATCTGGAGCTGATCCGAGACTCTATGGTGTGCTTTTTGCACGCGTGTTGGGTCGCGCCCTCCCCTCTGACCACAACAGCACTTGAAGGCCCCGGGAGAGCAAAACATGGGCGATGAGTCGATGAACTCGTGCTCGCCGCAGACCCGCCTTCCGCTGACAGAGTCGCACGGATGCGATGGGAACGCCGCGACCCCAGGGCGTGGTGGAGGCACCGGCCTCGCTTGCCCCGTTTTCCCTCCCTGGCTCTATCACCTCCCTCCACCCGCCGCTAGGCCGCTCCATCACTCTTCAGCGTGACCCATGGCGTGGGCGGTCGCCGCGCCGTACGTAGCGCAGGCTGGTGTCTCCGTGCTGTCTCCTGGTAACGTTTAACCTTTTGTCCCCTCTCCTCGGATATCAATCGCTGCGGCGTCATGACACCCGACTAATCTATGGCTCTCCCTGGAGCCCCGATCGCCATTGTGCTCTCTCCACATCTTTACTCGACCATTATCCCTTCCTCCCAACCTGTCACCACCTCGTGCTTCAGGATCCACTGCGCTCATCTCAACCTCCCCCCACACAAGAGTTTATGGCGGCCCTTTGAAAACAGCAGGCCCCCGAGAGAGCGCGGATGGCCCCGGGAACTTCGGAGGAGCCGCCTCACCAAATCCGCCGTTATATATCTCAGACATTATTAGCGGAGGCTCTGACCGGCGGGAACCGCCGTGCAGCTTTGGTGAATCTCCTGGGGCTTTTGGGATCAGGCAAAACGGAGAAGGGGAAGAAGGGAAAAAAGGAAAGAAAAAACAGACAGAAAAGGGGCCTCAAGGCTCTGAAGCAGAATTGTTTGCAGTTAATGTGACGGAAAGGACCAAGCTTTCTCTCTCTCTCTCTCTCTCTCTCTCTCTCTCCATCTCCCTTTCTGTCTCCCTCTCTATCTTCCTGTTGACTGGTCCTAGTGTTTGTGGCATGGAATCACCGCGTTTTCCCAGTCTGTACTGGGTGAAAAGGCCTTTGTCCTTCCAGTTGGCCTGCTCCATTGACTGGCGCGTTTGGACATATGGTTCCTGTGTGTCGATCGCAGCCCGGCCCTGTGGAAGAATGCCGTGGGCGGGGTGCCGGCTGACCCGCCGGACCGCCCTGCCCCTTCCTGCACCTAGCGGGCGTGAACCCTGCTGATGAACTTAAACACTTCATTGTGGGTCACTTTAGCGCGCTCCGTCGTTACCAGCTTTTGACAGTTAACAGAGCATGGATGAGGTGTGAAGAATAGATGCAATGGGTGCGGGTCTGTGTGTGTGTGTGTGTGTGTGTGTGTGTGCGCGTTGGCAGGGGGTAAAAAACACGACAGATGTGGATGTTTTCACACACGTGCACACACACGTGTGCGCGCGACCCCTCTTGTAACTATACTGCCTAAGATGTTGATGCAGTACAACCCTTAAAAGTGCATGTTCTGTCCCACACACGTCCTGTCCCGTCCCTGCATCCTCACACACACACACCCACGCGGACCCACACGTACTGTTCAGCCACACAGTTGCTCAGACAGCAGTTATAAATGAAGGCTTGGCAGCGGGGCCAGTATCTCTGATGTCCAGCCGCACGCTGGAGTGTCTCGGCGTGTCTCACCGTGATAAGCCTTTTAATTAAGTGTCTAACAAGGACGTCTTGGGGTGTCCATTGGGGGATGTCCATGTACTAGAGGGTGGGGAAGAGGCCGAGAGAACGCGAGATAGGTGGAGAGAGAGGGAGACAGAGAGGAACAGAGAAACAATCTCTTGGTTTCTCCAAACGAACATGACAAGAACAGTGTGCAGAGGAAATCATTTAAAACTCTTCCTGCCATCTCCAGTTTGGCAGCCGAAATAAACAAACCTCATTCGTGGGCCGAATGTGGTTCCCGGGCGCTGGCATCGTAGATGTCGTGAAGCACGATGGACTCTTAAACCATCAGATGCCACTATTGATCATTTAACGAACCGGCCAGATAACCTGGAGATTGCCTGCCTGTGGCCCCCGTACCGATCCAATACCAGCTTCGCAGGATATGAGTCTGAATCTCCAGAAGTCCAGATCAATCTGTAGAGATTGATAGGAGGGGGGGAAGGGGCCATTTGGCTTATCCACACCAGCAGCGGTGTGAGAATTTCTACAGCACAAAGGATGGGGAAATGAGGAGGATAACAGCGAAGGTGAGACAGCAACGCTGAAAATGTACTTTCCTCCCCCCCAACTCTTCTCCGCGCAATCTGTTCTGCTCGCATCCATCCGCTCCCCTCCCTCCGTCCAGAGGAGCAGCCTCCCTGTCCGCATCTCAGAACCACTCAATCTCCTTTCTTGAGGGAGGCTGCTTTTAAATCTTAATTAAAACCGACTCCAGAAGCCCGTCTCCTCCCAAGGGCCAGCCTGAAATCAGCTTAGAACAATCAGGAGGACGGATTAGGAACCGGGCAAGGAGGAGGGAGGGAGGGAGAGAGGGAGATGAGCCCAGAGAGAGAGAGAGAGAGAGAGAGAGAGAGAGAAAACCTAAAGAATAGGAGGGAAAGATAAACATAGAGGGCCCTCCTCACCTCGAATTCCTACCCCCCCCCCCCCCCACCCCCATGAGCAGCGGTCAGAGTCTTGGCTTGACCTTTCGACCCGGGGCTGCTCGGAAGATTAGGTAGACTGCGGAGCTTCTGGAATGGGAAAACAAGCCCAGGGAACAATTGGCTGCCAGGCGTGAAACATATTGGATTTTAATTAGCCATAAGAGCACTCCTGGGCAGTTCTTATAGGGGACGGTGGGTCTGGGAGAAGGGGCCCTGGCCCTTCTCTCTACTCCACCATCCAGTACGGCTTTGCGTTTGTTGTTTTTTTTTCTCTTTCTTTTGCTTCACACGGTTCACTTTCTTTCTCTTTTGTGTGGGTTTCTCATCCTTTCACTCTCTCCTCTCGCTTTCGCTTCGTTTCTCACAGAGCCTAGAAGAAGGAAATGGTGTGTGTGTGGGGGGGTGGGGGGGTGTTGAACCTCTCTCGGTGTGCCTGGCTGCTTGTTCACATGTGCCTAGTGAGAACGGCAAACACACACCCCTCTCCCTGCTCCTCAGGGAGCTATCCGCCACCCCTAACCTCCTCCCCAACCCCCGAGACTCCTTCTCTTTCAGGAGGTTGGATGGGTCGCGGCCACTGGAGGAAGAGAGCGAGAGCGATAAAGTTGAGCTGGGGAAAAAAAATAAATCCCAGGTGATTATGTGATATCGGACAGATTGAATTATTTCAACGGAAAGAGCAGGGGCGGGGGTGGGGGTAGGAAGGGGGCAGAAATGAAAGGAGTGGAAGAAAAAAGACAGTAGGAGGGAGGGAGAGAGAGAGGGAGAGAGAGAGAGGGAGACAGAGGACAGAATCATTTGTTAACAGCCCTGCCAGGAGGGAAGCGACTTCTGCCAATGTGGAGAGGAAAAGACAAGTCTTATTTTAATGGCCTCTAAACTTGTAGCCAGGAGAACGCTTGCCACATTTTACGGGCCGTATTGAGGCGCTAATTTGCAGTAGAAATCATCCATCGATGCTGGATGTGTGAACTTTACATGGGTGGGGGGGGGGGTTGTTCCAAGTGTTGCTCTTATTATGCCTTCTGGCTTACGTCATTGATCTGCCAGCGCGTCTGCGCTGCTAGCCTCTGCTGGCGCTAATTACGCCGCTACCTAACGAATGCGGACGGTGGGGATGCAGGCCAGCGAGAGCACACACACCCTCCGGTGGCAAGGTGGCTGGTCAGAGACAGGCCATCGTCACCTCCGCATGCAGAAAAAAGCAAGTCGCTAATTGGTGTGAAGCACACACTATCAGAGGCCTGTGTTATGGGTATTCGATGAGGCTGGCTCATGTTAACACGAAACACTAGACTGTGGCGTCCTGGAGAGGTGGAAAACATGGGGGTTACAGTGAGAAAGAGGCTAAAACAGAGAGAGAGAGAGAGAGAGAGAGAGAGAGAGAAAGAGACTGCTTGTTTGGTGGGGATGATGACTGTTCAGTTCTAGTGCTGGTTTGTCCCCAGCCTTGTGTGAGGGAAGTGCTAATGGACCTTCCTTCTGCCTCCGCCGTGCTAAACAACCAGCAGTGTCCTCAAGGAAGCTCAAGGAAGTGAATTATAGGCTCGACACCTCCGGAGACCTCAGCTCACAGCCAAGCACTTTCAGCGCAAACGCAATGCCCGCCACAGGGAGAGCTGAGCCTCGTCGATGGAAAAAAACTTCTCAGAATTCTCCTGTTCCCTCTTCTCCTCTCTAGTCAAATCAGCTCCTCTTTGGCGTGCTCGCTAAGAGCATTAGCATAACAAAGGCCTCGGCACCGCTGCGCCCCAGTGCTAAGGGGGCCGACGTCAGCCATGTCCTTGAAAAGAGCCTCCCACGTCCGTCCGCCCGGCGGCCCTGGCCACCCACCCTGCTCCAGCGCCTTTTTCACGCCAATTCCCGACACTTCCCAGAGCAGCAGTCAGCGGGAGTGCACCCGAGGCTCCGCGGGGCGGCTGAAAGGGCTAATCGGCCGGAGCGGAGGCTTGGCGCTCCTCCCTGCCTCCTCCTGGCCCCATGGGCCGCTCTGATTGGCTCGCACTCGCCCATCAGCCTGCTTAACTAGCCTGTGATTGAATGGGACAATTAGCGGATCATCTGTCAGCCCAACTGAGCTCACCCGTTGAAATAGCATGTGCGTATGACACGCCCACATGCTGCCCCACGACTGACCCCCCACCCCAAGCACATGAAGACATATTCTCTAAGCTCTTGTACGGGTCAGTTTAGATTCATCTTTGGTGGATGCGAGTACACTAGCAGTTTTGCTGCGTACTGTCACTGGTGCCCCACAATGTGGCTACATAAAACTTTCCAAAAGCCTCATCAAATACTGAAGCGAACTTGCCCACTCTTCCGCAAGGCTTCAGTTTCATACATTCTCAGAAAAATGTTGTTTTTTTCTTTCAAGCATTTACATCCCTGCCCTGTTTTCAGGGGATGCTCATAAATCAGTCTATCCTCTCGGTGTGCTGCCTGAAGTTGCACAAAGCTGGTAGAGCTAGCTCGAGACCGGCGTGCTAGAGCATGCCTCCCTGGAACAATGCAGAGACAGCAAGATTTCCACTCCCTCTCTCGCTCGCTCTCTCTCTCTCTCTCGCTCTCTCTCTCTCTCTCTCTCTCTCTCTCCCCCTCCCTCTCTCTCACCTCTCCTCTCTCTATATTGCTTCCATTCAAGAAGAGCGGCTAAAATTGCCTGAGTGTCCATCCAGCATTCACCCAGCCCAGCCCACCACGGCATGGCCCCACCTCGTTCGTGAAGGGAGGCTGCTTATGGGTGGCGAACAAGACAAGCAAGCCTAAAGAGTGGGCGAGACCTCGTCATGACCACGCCTCTCTCCCCGCCCCCTCAACCTCGATCTCCCCACTGCGTGGGAAGAGCAGACCAATCGCCTCTCCTCGTACGACCCCCTCGTCCACGTCTGCCAACCCACTTCTCCCACCGCCCGTTTATCTGTATGTCTAATTACGCTGTCTGTCCAGCGTAATTAGTGCCTGGATAAATGGCGGCCTCTGAGACACCCCGCACATAACAGATATCGGGAGCGTCGGGGAGAAAATGGGCCCTTGCACCAGGCTGGATGATAGATGCGGCCGTTGCTTTCAGCGGGGTGGGGTCCCGCCCTCCCACGCCTCCGTCTGTGGCTGGAGCTGTGTGTGAGCAGACTCCGTGTGCCCTCAGGACTTGTGAGCTCCCAGATGCTTTTGCGCGTGTGGCACCTGGCTACACGCGTTGCTGCTAATCGAACTTCTCTTGCCCTTTGTCCATTAGTCGACATCATTTGGAGTTACTTTCACACTCTCTCTCTCTCTCTCTCTCTCTCTCTCTCTCTCTCTCTCTCTCTCTCTCTCCCTATGCTCTTTCCCTCTTTTCCACACCAACACCTATAGCCCGTCAATTCTGAGGACAGAATTTCAAACGTAAACAGCCAACATCCTGTACAGCAAGGCTGAGGTATCTCTTTGTGGGGTGTGCGTATGTGTGTGTGTGCGTGTTTGTGTGTGTGTATGCTAGCATTTCCTCCTCTCCCCCCCGGGAATTGGCAGAGTTTGGATACTTGCGTGCTGCACCAGACACAGTCCATTAGTAACTCCTCTGTCTCCCGCTGGGTGCAAGGCTGGGTTCGGAAAACTGCTGTAGCAGAAGGGATTGTGGAAAGCCTCCCCAGATTAGGGCTTGGGGCCCTGCGCGGCCTTGACTTCCCCTCCGCGAGAGGTGCGGGATCGCATTCAGGCCATCGAAACCTACTCTTTCCTCAGCTCTTTTTCACCCACCCCATCACGCTTCAAGAACCTGTCAACATCTACTTAGTTACAGCTATGTTGCATTCTCCTTCTTTCGTCCCGAGGTGTCGAAATGCCCCGTGTTGTTCTCCGTCTCCTATTTCAGGTGGGGTGTATCTTGGTGCCCGGGGCTTTGTTCTTCCCTCTTCCAGCGAAGAAAAGGGTCCCTTTGCTTTGGGACAAGGGTTTCCATTACTTTCTGAGCTAAGCCGTTGGAAGTTAATCTCTTTGACCTCCTCCCCTGCTCTACTGCTTTCTGCTCGGCGCGGGCACGTCATTTTGTAAAAGTGCTCCTGAGGTTCCCGTACACTTCTTGCTAAATGTTTTTTTTTGTATTCTTCATCTTTTGTCGACACCTTTCCTCAATGCCCCCTCCCCCACCTCCCTGGCTGAGTCCCGTTTCTCATATCTGTGCTGCGCTCGATAAAATGATCGTGTTTGCAGTACCGGCGGGTTTGGGTAGAGGGGGGGATATAAGGGCCAGATTGATGGTTCCTGATTGACATGCTTCAGCTGATAGCAAAGTGGCTGCTTTTTCTCTTGGCGTCGTTTCCAAACCCATGTTGCAACATCCCAGAAACGGTGGGGGTGGAGGGAGGGTTGGCGGGGTCAAAGAGAAACTAATAAAAAAAAAAGAGAAAAAAGTGCATGTGTGGGTTGGGGGGGGGGGGTGCGTTATCAAAAACAGAAATCTGACAACCTCAGTCCGGCTGAGCGGAAACAAAACAGCAAAAGCAGATGGACCGCTCACCGTAGCAAACCGGAGAAGCCACGGCCCGGGAGGCCCCTGTGTTGTGCTTTACGGCTGAATCGCTGGGATAATATTTGCACTCGCATTCCACCGCAAACCCCCCCCGCCGCCCCGGGTCCAAACCTCTCGCCTTGCAGGACGCCGGTCACCGGGGGCTCTCTCTCCGTGCGAAACCCATCCGCCGCTCACGTTACCGGTGTGCCAACCTAAGGTTAGCAAAGCGATGCACGCTCATCGCCCACTTTGGTAGAATCCTATCTCTTACTATCCACGGATCACGTTATTCACCCTCACGCTCTTCGCCAATGGTCAATGTCTGACTACAGGGCTGGAGTTGGCTGGATATTTTTGGGTGACAGATCCCCGAGTTCATCGGTGACAATGGCGAGCGTGAAAACTCCAGTGACAGAAACAGTGTCACCCACTACCATGCCATTGGCATGTCACCATGTCCCTGTGCTGAGATTGGTCCATCCCCCCCAAACATGACTCAATCGGCAGTGAGAACTGGGGTAGGGGGTGGAGCCGAGTAAGCGGCGCACGCCAACATTTGCTATTCACTACAGTCTGTAAGCACCCACCAATTAAATGCATTTTTATGGTTGATGTGCTTAATAAAGTAACCAGTAACTATAAGTGCAAGTATGTGTTTGTAGTGCACTTGGTGGTGAAAGTAGTGCAAGACATATCCAGATCGATTCCTGGCACTGGGGAGGGCATCTAGAAACAGACCATTAAAAAGTTCAGATGAGAAATTGGTGCTAAGCAGCGACTAGGCAGCAAAAACCGTGCAAATGCAGCGGCGTGTCAGGATGAGGCCTTGCGGTCTTCACGAGGCGCTGTTGTTTTCCCCGAGGCGACCGAGGTGACACCACGCGATTGTTAATTAGGCAATGAGGCTTTGACTAATCACTCTGCAAAGGGCACACAGCCTTAACCGTGAGAAATCCTCAGCCTGGCTTAGCCTGACTGCTTACTGGACATACCCACGCTGCAGACAGGCAAAAACAACCCTCCGTAGCCAGTCCTCTGGGCATAATTGATGTAGGAATGTTTATCTATAATTACAACAAACAGCAAAACCAACCGTGAGCATACGCTCAGCATGCACCATAATAAAAACCCTCGGCCTATTGAAACTTGATGGCCTTCTCTGGAAGAGCAGCTATATCTAATATTAAACTAGTAAACAGGCAGATAAATAAACAGATAGGGTTCGTAACTGAATGGATTTTCCCTTAGAGGAAAGCGTCCCTGGGCACCCAGGCCATCTTTAATCCAAGGTTCAGGCGCCCCGCCTCAGGAAGATAACGCGAGCACAGATACTGCTGCAACACTGAAGAAAGATTTCAATTTGCCGTCACTTTCTGTGTCCCGGCGGGAGATATGAAATTCAGTCTTGGAGGAGCCTGATCTGACCGGACCAACCACGGGGACAGCAGCATCCTGGCTCCGGCAACACCCTTAGTATGCAATGCGGTGCCGTGGTGGGGTGATGCTTTTTCAGCACTGGCCATGCCATTTTTTTGCAAGTCACGGGCTTCTAAAAATATCAGGATACCATTTGAAAGTGGTTCTCTCCCGGGGCATTGTTTTAATGATTTGCTAAAAATTAACCATACCAATTGCCTCTACCCTCTTTGCGGGCTAGGAAGCAAATCGCAGTGCAAACACACCCTTTAACTTGGCAATGGATGCAAGTCTTGGGAGATAACATTATCTAATCACTTATCTCTGGGCAAACGCACTTCCTGTCTCTCGGCCCGCTATATAAAGAATATATTAAGAGTATTAAAGACTTGAGCATGTGGTTAAAATTATAACTCCCGGTACGGAAGTGTGATCAGACGACTCATGATCCGACTTAAGAAACGCCGAGAGTCTTTGCGTTCGTAAAAAGCCGAGAGTCTGAGATCCTGAGACATTCTGAGTTTTATGAGTCACTGGGAAGCCGCCGAGGACAAGCCGCCCATTTTAATGAAACAGAACACTGACCCACTATGACATCATCGCCCTCGAGTGGGAGCAGGAAGGGAGCACAGTTTCTCCTTTGTCTCCACGCCTGAGCAACAGGAGTCAAGGATGACTGAGGGCAGGGACGAGATGAGAGGAAGAGGCCAAAGAAAGCAAAAAAGAGCAAAAGAAAGTAACATGAAAGAGGGAAAGGAAGAGAGGATGGGTGCATCCTGTGGCTCCCCCACACGTGGCCACGGGAGCTGCGCTTGCTATTGTCCTGTACCGAGTGCACCTCACGCACAGTGTCCACTTCTTTAGGGCCGCGTGTCCACACGGCCCTTCTGTCTTACCCTCCATTACCCTGCGGGGTTTATTGCTCTTTGTGCGTGCGTGCGTGTGCGCATTTGTGTGCCGGGAGGCGGCTGTAGGCATGCGGTGGAACAACACTACTAAGGCCCCTGGGTTCATTGTCTTATGATTGTGGAGGAGTAAACAACAGGGAGAATGTGTGTGCAGCAAGCTGGAGACAGAGGCAGCTATTGTTGTACAAACCCCTCACCCACCCAACTGCCGTACACGCAGGCCTGATGGTCGAGAAGTTGCGGCAGGATAACAAGTCCAGGGGAAGCACGGGGAAAACCGATTCTGGAGCATCTCCTCCGTGGGGGGGGGACGTTCCCTGACACTTGCCATCACGTCTCCGTGGATACAGACCTCGTGTGCTAAATGACACACGGCGCGCAAGTGGATTTGGCTCCGGGCGCGGACATGCCTGCTCGCCCCAAATTAGATGCTGCTGCCTCGTTTGGCATCTGGGGTTCGAGAGAGGGGTTTATTTTTCGACACGCTATAGTCGCAGCACCGCTCAGATCTACGTGGCAGGTTTAAGCCGTTCTAGCCATCTACCCAGTGTAAATTCCTGCAACATGCCTGGTATATGTACTCTTTATGTTGGTGGGGGAGGGATTGTTTGTATGGTTCGCTCGCTACCGTAAACAAATCTGACCTTTAGGCTGAGTGTGTGTACACGTGCGTATGTGTGTGTGTATGTGCATGCGTGTGTGTATGTGCATGCGTGCCAGCAGACCCTCTGCACGGAGTTCTGGCAGAGCGCTAGACTATCAAAGTAGGCCAAAACTCATCCACATCTTTGCCATGGGAACGCCTCCTAAATAATGCAGCAGTCTTCCCGCACCAGGCGAAATCTGCTGCATCGGCGCTATTGTGAGCTCTGGATGTCACTGGCGCATGTGTACGTACACACACACACACACACACACACACACACACTCACATACACTCATACACACACACACACACACACACACACACACACACACTCACACACACACACACACACACACACTTACACACACACACACACACACACACACACACACACACACACACACACACACACACAGAGTCACAGTCATCATCCAGCTTATTTGCCTTCCAACTTTTCCTTTTTTCTGCCAGTTAGACTTTGCTTAAGAGAACCAGATGGAGGGAGAGAGAGGAAGAGGGTGAGTCGCAGGGCACAAAAAGGAAGAGGAAAGGAGGAAAATCAGGATTCTCGGCATCGTCACGTCGCTTATCTCATCATTTCCCTGCCATGACACATACGTGCCCCACACAGCCGACGCTCCTGTAATCCCCGCCCCGCCCCGCCCCGCCCCCAGGGCTGACAGACAGCCTGATCTCTGTAACCAGCGAGGGACTTGAGAGTCAAAGGTAAGGGTGTGGGGTGGTCCAGCCATCACACAATCGAACAGCCCAGAACCCAGAATGCATGAGGCATGGACCCGCGACCCTCCTGGGACCGCCTCGCCTCTGATGTGCGCGTCTGTAGGGTTAACCAGATGCACGCGCAACAATTAGTCTTTGCCTTTCTATCCGTCGGTTTCATCTGGCCATTCCTATCCAGCTGTCTGTTTATCCGTATAAAGTGCTTGGGTGGAGAGCCCACACCTCCAGAGAGACGCGGGAGACAGCAAAGCAGAGCGATAAATTTCCTCTGAACTTTACAAGGTTCAGGACTGCATGGTGATGGGGCAGAGGAATAAGCAAGCAGCGGGTGGGGGTGGAGGCGAGGGGTGGGGGGTGGGGGTGTGATCTTTGTACATTTCTTTTGAACTTAGCCTCTAAGAGACAGCAACCCTAAGCTAAAGGTTCCAAAAACTCCCTCGCCCAAGATTACTCGGAATACTGATGTCGGCGCGCCACAGAATACCGCCAGGATGCTTGGGGACATTCCGAGAAAGCAAATTATGGATGGGAGGCAGGAGCGCTGAGTGCTTTGGTTCGGGCATACATATGAATGTGTGTCACAGAGGCAGTGTGTGAACAGTCTGTTTTTCTCCAAGTCTCTGTCATGTTCTGCCTCAAATGCTGCTCTTCGCTAGTAGTTCTGAGCACCGGTGTTGTCAGATAGCGCCCAGCTGCGCACGCGTGCGCGCGCGCGCGTGTGTGTGTGTGTGTCGGTGGGTGGGTGGGTGCGTGGGTGTGTGCTTGCATGCACAAGGTAGCGAGTAGAAAAAAGGTGAGTACAAAAGCTAAGGTGTGTGCATGTGTGCTGTGTTTGTGTGCATGTCTCTATATGGATGATGTTATATGTACTGTATATGCCTGAGAGAGAGCTAGAGATAGATAGATAGATAGATAGATAGATAGATAGATAGATAGATAGATAGATAGATAGATAGATAGATAGATAGATAGATAGATAGAGAGAGAGAGAGAGAGAGAGAGAGAGAGAAGGCAAAAGGTAGACAGAGAACTCCAGGCATGAATGTGGGGTGCAGCGTGCATCCGTTAGCTGTGGATCTGGGAATGTGCAGTGTGTGGTGAGTCAACAGTGTGCTGCCTGTCACTACTCCAGGCTTGTATAGATGTCAGGTGAGTTGAGTAGTGGAGACCATCTGGGAGCATGTGGGAAGCTCAGTGCTCCTCCCTAAGCAGCTGCTTGCAGTCTGTCAACGAATAGCCTGGGTCTGCTACCACCTTACCTCCCTCCCTCGCACCCACCCACACACACACACACACACACACACACACACACACACACACACACACGTGGTGGCATCTGATTGAAAAACCACATGTAAAATACAAGGGATGAAAGAGTTTTATGCTGTCTTTTAGCACAAGACTTTAAAGTGCACCCTTTTTAACACCAATATTTCATATTCAACACCGAGGTGGTGGGTAGTCATATAGTCAATGATAAGCACCTAGCCTACCTTAGCCTCGGGGAGCGCGCGCGTGTGTGTTTATTTAAGCATCTAGGAAGATGCTGCCCACAGCTAACTCGTGCTACTTTTTCAAAGGCATTTTATTACATTTCCTTCTAATATTTTCCAGTTTGAGGCTCGCCGACGGCGCGTATTCTGATTCCACATTTTAAATTTAATTACTGATTCCGTCCGTGTCCATGATCTGGTCTCATTGATCAAAGAGACAGAGAGAAAGCGCAGGTTAAACATTTTTTTAAATTCATACACTTTAATTCATACTACTTCTTGTGCCTGACTCCTGGCTGCGCAGTGGTAATTGCGGAAAGTGACGCTTTCCGGTGGGCGTTAGCAATACAACATTTTAATCAAACATTTGTTAAAAGGCGTGGAAACAACGTGTAGGTAGAAAACAGGCTAGTTATCCACAATGAAGAATTCCACTTTTTTGTGATAGCAACCCATAGCACAGGGTTCGCACAGCGCCGCCCTGGTGCAATAAAGCGTGCAGCACACTGTGGATGGACTATACGTGATCTCCAATTATGCCGGCGGACTTTTCTCGCCTTTTATATATTACTACCCCATCGGTTACCAAATTATCGTGACCATAATTCTCGCTCCTCTATTGTCCGGACGCTCCCGCGCACTGCACGCCGGCTGGCGCACCTTCTCGCGCTCGCGCTCAAAACAAAGCATCCGTTCGCACACCGCAGCACGCGGTGGCCGAACATTTTCCGTGCGCGTAATGGTCCGCGAAACGCTATCAAACTAAAATAATGAACCAGTCAGCATCGTCACGGTCATCCCTTAAGTTAATACCCCCGCAACCCTAAAGATATCGCTCATTCTGTCTGAGCCCGCAGAGTAATTGTCACACCTCAGTTCGCGTGCGAAGGCACGACTGATGCTCCTTTAATGCTGTTGCATTATTCCGTTTGAATAAGGCGGCCCCGTTGCATGAAATTCTCCTTGTTATTAAGAGGTGCTTCTACTTTCCGCGAGGCTGTACCCTGTGATAAGGGCACTTTCTGTGCCCATTGGACTTCGCTTTTAACGCGCGCTTTCCCCGCGCATCTGCCCTCGTCGGCGGAGGCTTTACGTGGTCACACTTTGGCTCTTGGTCATATATGTCCTTTTTTGCCAGAAAGGTCGACAGGTATATATTGCACAAAGAGTCAAACGAAAAACCTGAGGGGTTACATTATATTAAGTGTGTTTTTACTGCAAAAACAACTACTTTTTAATCAACTCATTTGTAGTTCATCCCGAGGCAAATTTACCTCTGGAATATTTTGAGGTGCTTTAAATAGAGGGATGGTTTTACCATGTTAATTAGCACAATATGGGGGTGCAATGGCCGCAATAGGGAAATATACAACCGTGGTGTGTTTGTTTACACAGACATGTCTCGTGAGCTGTAAAAGAACGCCCGTGCAACGTTGCAAACGGGTACGCTGAGCTCCGCGCGATGTGCTTGATCAACATCCAAATCGCAAGTGCTGATACATAAAAGTTAGTCAGTCTCTCTCTCTCTCTCTCTCTCTCTCTCTCTCTCTCTCTCTCTCTCTCTCTCTCTCTCTCTCTCTATCTCTCCGTTACGCACACACACACACACACACAAGCGAAGTTTGCACATCAGCGATACATGTACTTTCCTGTGCTACGGAAACCTACTTCAGCAAAACACGCATTCCCATTCGCATGCAGCGTGCTGAATTATCAGACGAGAGCTCCAGTACCTCATAATCACACGAGCTCTAATACCAAGCCAGCGCGAGAGGTCTACACAGTTTTGTTTCTAGGGGAGTGAAAATACGCGTGAAAATACCGCATGAAAACACACTGCATGTTCAAACGTGCAATATTAAGTAATGAACTACGGTGATGTCCAAGTTGAATCCGCAGACTGGCATCGTGAACCTTTGGCGCAGTGCTGCTCAAGACTGAGTAACTGGACAAATGGTTAAAAATGAGAATCATCTGAGTGATGACAAGAGACAGCCCTTAACAGAAGACAGATGTTCCTGTTCTGGCAATAAATGAAACAGATCGCATTAATCTTATCGTGGAACCTGGTTTGACGCAACGCACCCGGGGAAGAAAGCAATGGATAATACTGAGGTAGTTTTAGACTGCAGAGCACTGCTGTTCAGAAATCAATCGTCTTACCTGCTCCCAAAAGGCACAGAACGACGTAAAACCTCAGCATCTTTCTTAAATCTTCGTACACTTGCCACCAGGAGTCCTTAAAACTGCGCGCCCCAAAAAGCACACGCTCCGTCGTTTCGTCTGCACGACTGCTCTTGAGAAATCTCGCTTTTAGACTAACCTCTCTCCAAGCCAAGAAAAATCACAGGGCAATTAAAAGTAATATCTAACGTCACCGATAACGACAGCTTCAGTCTTTCTGATGATCCGAAAGCATTTACGAGGTGTCTGTCCTCTGAGTTCTAAACTTTTTTTTTCCCCTCCGGCGATTAACGTTTTGTCACAATTCGAACTGCTCCAATTAGCAGCAATTAAGACAGTCAATCCGTGTCGGCTCGATTCATTTCTCCGCGGTGAACAAAATCCACGACTCGACGGTCTGTTCAGGAGGGATTCGGTATCGCCGCCTTCAGCTCAGTGATGCTCCGTTCTCTTCCACGGCCCGAATCCGTGTCAGCACCGGCCGCCGCGAAAGCACCACTTACGTCCCACCTCTATGCGCTCTTACGCGCAACTCCCTCCCGTCTTTATCGCTCTTCCGTTGATTCTCTCGTTGCACCGGCGGCGGGCGGGGAGAGCCGTTCACTGGCTAACAGTCGCGGGGCATCTGGTACGTTTGGGCAAGTCCAGAAAAAAGGTGTCTGAGAAGGAGGCGGCGTTCCTCGTCCGGCAACTACATGCCCACTTTCTCAACGGGAATAATGCGCGCTCCACAGGGACCAGGATTGGCCTACGCCCCCCAGGGACCTACGATCGTTTATTAAAGAAGAAAAGGGGATGGCTTGACGAGAGGTTTGGGTGTAACGGGCGGGGGTTAGAGCGGTAGGGGGTGCTTGGTTATGCCAAGTTAGGGAACAAATAAACCGGCGTGGAAAGTAAACAGATGTGTTATTCCCAAACAAAAGAATTTGAGTAAGTAAAGAAGAGAGATGATCGGATTGATGTGTGCTTATCTAGTACGTTTAACGAAGACAACGCTATCTTTTGTTTATTTATTTATTTGGTGTAACATGTCAAATAAAACTTATCTTCATCAGTTTATTCAGCGGTTAAACAAAGTAATTAGCGCCGAATTATGTATAAAAGGAATATTTAAATGTTAACGAAGTTGCTCCTGTGGTTTAGCAGTCAGCCAATTCTGCATCAAAAATGGAAATGACTTTTCATTAACGGAAGGGGTTTTGCGCTTTGATGTTCATTTTCTGCCCTTCCATGTTGATTGCAGTCAGCTGGGTGATAGAAGATCAGTGGCTTCAGTCAGGTGCGAACGACCTCAGCTGTGTGTTAGACGGTTGGACATTAAAGTGCTTTCCCATCCAACAGAGCACGATTTGCAACGTTTAGGACGAGAATTCGACACAAACTACAAACATCTGGGCTCTGCACCGGCGCGAGCCGCCGACCGGGTAAACCTCGGCGTCTTCAACGTGAACTCGCGACGGCGCGCGACCGAGGCGCGTGAACGAGCGCTTGTTTGTGCTGAACGTGGAAGCGAAAACGGTGACACCCGTCTGGATCGGATAATCAAAGAGCATTTCTTAAGAAAGAGATCCCACCAAGTCTCTTTAACTGGTAAATTATTAACATAAAGGATAAAAGAGGGGCCCGAGTGTAGGTTTATTAATTATAAATACAGTTTGATATTTACTAAACTGTTCTGTGGGAGAAGCGCCGACAGTAAAGACGTCGTTTGCATGGTAATTGTAAGGAAAAGTTATAAATTAAGCATGAAGCGAAGTTATATGGAAATGCGCCTCCCCAGGAAATGAGAATATTTTAACAAAATATTATCTCAGTCCCTATTTGACCCGGGGGTCAATTAGAAAAGAAACGTCAACGTCGGGAGTTGAAATTAAAATGGGGGGGCTTTCTCTCGTGCCTAATTTGCAAGGCTGATGCACAGTTAAAATGAAACAAGTCTGTTGTCTCGAGATTGCATCTTAATTTGACAGGACGCTGAAGAATTTACCAGGATCGGAAAACGACGGGCAACCTCAGCAAGGCTACATGAAACGGAAGTGTTCTTTCATGCGATACAGGTTCTGGAGTCTGAGTGAATCAAATTATGATGCAATTTAACGGTTCTCGTATTCGGCCTACATTAGCGTCTTATAGTTCTAAAATGGCATCTGCATGCAATGCATATTTCAGTTTCAAAAATGTGATATCCATGAAAGGTCAGTTTATTATAGGCCTATTAACACAACACACAACAGTTTCAGTGGGTGTAATGGACATTATTATAACGATTATATTAAATGTAATGATACATTAAATGTATGCTTACAAATAGGTTAAAATCAAAAACCATATCCATATACCATACTATATGTAACTGCGAAAGACGCTGCAGACAGATATGAGCCGTTTTGGCTTGTACGAAAGCATGCCAGGGCTGTCAGTTTGCTCTGAGGCGGCAGATGCCCAGCTGTTGGTATGTGTTCCCTAAAGATCAGGACTGAATGTGATCCATGCCACTATGTGTGTGTGTGTGTGTGTTTGTGTGTGTGTGTGTGTTTGTGTGTGTGTGTGTGTAGCGACTGTAGCCATGGACAGTTTGCATTAGTCATCCTCTAGGCCTGCCTCAGTGGTCAGATTCTGACCTCGAGGCTACTGTTGCCTGGGTATCTGTGTGGGGCTGTACGCTGTCAACCCAGCAGTGACACTACCACGTGTAACAGCTCCAGCAACTCCGCTGTGCCCGGTGCACTCGTAGCCACGTCTGGCCATGCCATTACCGTGACAGTATCACTGCTGTGTAGAGAATGGTCTGCCAACCGAATAGCATCCAGTCAGCAGTGATGTGATTCTCTGGTCAGCTTCTGACCGGTGCAGATCAGGACAGAGGGCGGCTGACTGTGGATGCACACAGATGGACTACGGGACTATAATTGTTCACCCTTGTGTACCTTATAAATGCAAGGTACACAAAGTACACAAATATATATATAAAAGTGCTTCACACGTCACCTGCACAGCTGATGAAGGACCTCTTTGAGAAACGTCCTCTTTCTCTGGAAACTCTGTGTGCTTCAGTACAATTTTGAACATCTCTACGTCTCTTCCTACAGTACATTGCAATTGCTCACTTGGAATCTTCTTTGGATATAGATAGACACATACACACACACACACACACACACACACACACACACACACACACACACACAAATATAATATAAACTATAATGTACAACTCTGAACAAAATGTTACCACTGCATGTGTTATTCCATTAACTTCTTACAACATTTCTCCCAAACTCCAAATACAAATATTGTCATTTAGAGCATTTATTTGCAGAAAATGACAACGGGTCAAAATAACAAACATTTGCAGTGTTTTCAGACCTCAAATAAAACAAAAGTTCATATTCATTAAACAAAAACAATATGAACAGTTTAACTTTTGGAAGAGTTAGGAAGAGTTCAGAAATCCATATTTGGCAGAATGGCCCTGACTTTTCAGCCACAGTGCTCCGGCCTCTTGGCATGCTCTCCGCCAGGTCTTCCACTTTGCTCATTAAATAAGGTGTGATTTATCACTCCATAGAACACATTTCTATGATGCTTGCTGTTTAAGGTAGTGATCTCAGGCTTGTATGCAGCTGCTTGGCCATGGAAACCCATTTCATGAAGCTCTTGGTGCACAGTTCCTCGGCTGAAGTTGTTTCCAGAGCTAGTTTGGAGCGCTGCTGTGAGTGATACAACAAAGGGTTTTTAATGTGCTTCAGCAGTCGATGAGGCTGCGTGGTCTGCCGATTCATGGCTGATCTGTTGTTGCATGTAGATGCCTCCATTTCGCATTAATAGCATTTACAGTTGACTGAGTCAGATCTAGCTGAGCAGAAATGTAACACACGGACTTGTGGCACACATCGCATCTGACGGGTGTGCCATGCTTAAATTCACAGAGCTCATACTAGTAACATACACTGCCTGGCCAAAAAAAAGGTCACCACCTGGATTTAACTAAGCAAATAGGTAAGAGCCTTCCATTGGATAATTACTGCATGGGTGATTATGTTTCAGCTGGCAACAAGTTATTTAACCCTAACATGCAGTGAGTAGCTTCTCATTTGTTAAACAACCATGTCGAAAGACATATCCTGTGGTCGTGGAAAAGATGTTAATCTGTTTCAGAAGGGTCAAAATATTGGCATGCATCAAGCAGAGAAAA
Organism: Electrophorus electricus; assembly: GCF_041902795.1. NCBI lineage: Eukaryota > Metazoa > Chordata > Actinopteri > Gymnotiformes > Gymnotidae > Electrophorus > Electrophorus electricus. Next base: position 17,304,240 of record NC_137513.1, read on the forward strand.
TGTCTAAGGAGATTGCTGAAACTACTAAAATCGCATTATTAAAAAGTGGAAGGACAGTGGGGAAACATCATCTTCAAGGAAGGAATGTGGTCTGAAAAAATCTTGAATCATCGTGATCAGCAATCACTTAAATGTGTGGTGAAATCAAATCGTAGAAAAACAACAGTAGAACTCAGGGATATGTTTAATAGTGAAAGTCAGAGCATTTCCACATGCACAATGCAATGGGAACTCAAGGGACAACTGTGTAGCCTTAAGAAAACCACTTGTCAGTGAGGCTAACAGCTTCAATTTGCTAAGGAGCATAAATATTGGACTCTGGAGCAATGGAAGAAGGTCATGTGGTTTGATGAGTCCAGATTTACCTTGTTCCAGAGTGATGAGCGCATCAGGGTAAGAAGAGAGGCACTGAAGTGATGCACCCATCATGCCTAGTGCCTACCATACAAGCCTGTGGGGGCAGTGCTATGATCTGGGGTTGCTGCAGTTGGTCAGGTCTAGGTTCAGCAACATTATGTGCCCAAATAATGAGGTCAGCTGACTACCTGAATATACTGAACGAACAGGTTATTCCATCAATGGATTTTTTTCTTCCCTGATGGCACGGGCATATTCCAAGATGACAATGTCAGGATTCATCGGGCTCAAACTCAGGGAGCATGAGACATCATTTTCACACATGGATTGGCCACCACAGAGTCCAGACCTGAACCCCAATGAGAATCTTTGGGATGTATTGGAGAAGACTTTGCGCAGTGGTCCAAATCTCCCGTCATCAATATAAGATCTTGGGGACAAAAATGTTGTGACATTGCAGAAGCTTGTGGAAACAATGCCACAGTGAATGCGTGCCATAATCAAAGCTAAAGGCAGTCCAACGAAATGTTAGAGTGTGTGACCTTTTTTTTTTTGGCCAGGCAGTGTATATTTAGATTTATATACTGGGTAGCAATGGGTGTGGACGGATGTCCACATACCTTTGTTCATATAGACTGAATATATATATATATATATATAACTTCAGTATCTTCAGTAGGACAATATTAAAGTGCCAGTCTTTCCATACAGTATTCTGCTGTAATGAAAATCCCTCAAGGTGGGTGAGCAGGCATTGGCTGCATAGGGTTCAAGGGTACCACTCTGCTGCAGGTCCTCTGGCTTCTTCAGGAGCAGATCTATTTCAGAAACGTGACCGTGCTTATTGCTTCCTCTGCAGATGTGGGGCTTCTCTGTTGGACGTGCTATATTCTTAACCTGGGGTGTGTGTGGTTAATTACTAGTCTCCAGATTCAGGAACCATCAGGTGCCACTGAGATACAATGTACATGCTTTTCCTAAAGGGGTTTTTTGTCCTTGTGGTAGGTAAAGAGAGCAGGCTGCCAGATTTGTGTTCTGACAGTGATTCTACACCTACACCAGGTCTTACAATCCATGTTTTCTGTATTCATTGAAGGTGAAATGGTCATTACTGTGCTGTCAGGCTGATGACGTTGTCTCAGGGGATAAGTCTACTATTTTCTCGGTTCTTTTATGTTTTCTGCAGTGGTTTTTTTTGTGTGTGTGTGTGTCAAAGTAATCTAACCCAGATGTTCCTAACCCAGATGTTCATAAGCCAGTCTTTGGGCTCAATCACACATCAGTATGCTTTTTTTTTTTTTTTTGTCAGACACGATCCAGTGCAAGTGGTTCAGATTAGGGCAAGTGCCGGTATTGTGTTACATCCGTCCTGCGATGCCCCTCCCACTCAGTGGAATTCGTACAAATAAACACACCTTGTCACAGCTCTTAGCAAAGATATGCGGTGGTCGGGGGTCCCCAAGGTATGCGGGATAAGAGATTACAGTGTTTTAGAAAACACTGAGTGATGCATCATCATCCAAATAAGTCAGAATCTGTCACTGTTTGATGGTGAAACTCTGCCACTATTTGAAGATGTCAGGATGAATTATTAATAGAGTTGGTTTTTTTAACAGCCTCATTCCTCCCATGTTTAGTGCAGCAGTCTCGAATCCCACGGGGTGCAATATTGTCTCGATTGACAGGACCACCACTGTAGAATCGGCCCTCTTCTCTTCTTTAGGGATGGGTTTTTTTTTTCTGTCCCGCCAGTGAACCACAGACTCAAGGGACATGAGTGAACACTGAGGCAGGATTCAAACATGGTTTCATTTGTGTTTGCTAAATGGCTTTGCAGCCAACTACTTGTTCGTAAGACAACAGGGCTGTGTCTGATATATCAAACTTTAACCATATCATTTGGGAATCTACAACCTTATACAAAGAATTTCAACATTTATCAAATGAATCTGACATACTGTAGAAATGATTTTGTCCTCTCCTATTTCCATCACTTTTAGGAATTTTATGCGAGGAGGATGTCATGCTTCATTTTGACTGTGAAAAATTTACCTAGACACCAACACTGCTTCCTACAGGGGTTTATTTGAAGGATAGACTATCTAGGTGGTCATAAAAGGAAGGCACCATTTTTGCTGACTGACAAGCGATAGCAGTGATCGCAACCATTTACAGATCACTATATTCATTTCCACAGTAGAATCTTTTGGAAACCAGCAATCTCGCAGGACTCACGCTGCCTGGTACAGACATTAGTAGCCCAGGGACGCCGGCGCATTTACTTTATATCCACGGAGAGAGAAAGAGACAGACAGGCAAAATGAATGAATCCTAATGTGAATGATGACCCTGGCTGGCTGGTGGCGCTAGCTTGTCGTCGCCAGCAGGTCTCATCTGCACTCTCTGCTCGTCCGGCACAGCATGTGCTGCTCTAATCCCACAGCAAGCAGTCCCAGATGGGCCGACAGATTTAGATCGGCCGCTCGGACAATGCGCTGACCAGCTCCCTCTGACCAAGAAACAGCACTATAACTCTCTGAGCCAGGCGCTTCAGGAAAATGGCCATTTCGATCGAAGACGTATTCAAGTGAAGATATGTTCAAGAATAACAGATTATCACCATTAAACTAGTGACAAGCTCCATGTGGCCATTGTTCTCTGTGTGTTTTTGCCACATCTGTATACTGGTGACTGTAATCTATCATAAAGATGGGATGGTCTTGATAAACATCGTCGTCATTTATAAATGGTCTTTTTGTAAAAGTGGTGTTACCTTTTAGGAATGTAGCTCTCAAATATTGTACCAACACACATGACAGAATTCAAATGAGAGAATTCAGGACCAAAAACAATGTTCGAGCTTTGACATCCCACCGTCAGACAGACTTGCATCCTTTGAACACTTGTGAACATTCGTTACGTGCACAGAAAATCACAGGTAGCATGTCACAGGTAGCAGTGTGTGTGCGGCTAGCGGGCCTAATGTCTGAGAAACAACCTTCATCTCACACATGGTTCGCATTTGCCTGCCATACGCTTGAATAAATACGTTTCACCCTGCAGTCACTTATTCAGCTAAAAGAATGGTAGTTATTAGATTCCACTGAATTCAGCAAGAAAGCACTCAGTAATATAATTGGCGCTTGTAATCTTGCCACGAAACTATAACTCCACTGAAAACGGCCGCAATTTCCCGATAGTTTTGAGTCGCCGTAACGCCTGTTCATTGGGAAGCCCATGGTGTTGAGAGTGGTTTACATCAGGCATTATTCCGGATAGCAGTCGGTTGTTTGCTCGAATAAATGAGGTGGCTTCAGGGCAGTACAGCAAGGAAACCACACCTGGGATTTCCCTGGCAAAGACATGGTCATTTAATTAGCCAGATAAAGTTGGACATAAAAAAAAAGCAAAGTTTTACCTCAAGGGACATCTGCTGAGGGAACGCGTACATAGATGCAGGTTTAGCATTATATAAAACTCTGCTGCAACGGCAGTGTAATTAATTTGGCTGTGATGTTATGCGGTTCCAAAGTGTGGGCCTTCTTTTCAGCGGTAAAGTCTAGATTTTGAGTTTTAGTTCTAATTTGTATGTCAGGGGCCTCCTTTAGAAGTCTGAGGACACCCCGGTGAATGGGAATTCTTTAAAGTCTGAGTGGCAGAAGTACACGCATGCTGCAGTTTTATTCCAGTGCGCGAGAAGGCACGCGTGGAAAGTGAGAGCCTGTGTGCCCATCCACTGAGGTGTCTGCCAGGTTAGTAGTGCTAACCTCCTCGTGTTTCTGCTTACTCCAGATGTTCTGCAAAGACCTGCAGAGCCATGGTTTTTCTTTCTTCCTTTCTTCCTTTGCAGGGTTTCGGGGGCTTACGCCCCAGGGTAGTATGACTGAGGACGGGCGGGCGGACGGCAGCAGTCTCCCGAGTGCCCCGCTCTCGCGCTAACGCAAGCGGTGGCGGCGGACAGGCCTGACAGTCACAGGAATGGACCGTGACTGGCTGCTTGTTTTGTGCCACGATCCCTCACCACTAGGGCCTGCTGGAAAAAAAAATAAATACTCCAGCTCGCAGGCTATAAATAATGGATGACTTGTCTGCTGTCACTTTACATCTCACATCATGCCCTGGCTCGGTCATTATTAGGCCCTCTCTCGTGCTCCGTCTCGCGCTGTCTCTCTCTCGCACTCACACCTTCGTCTTTGTTCTGTTCAGATCGCCTGTGCTCCTCACCCGCTCCGATTGTCCACATGGGATTCACTGATTGCGGCGGCAAAGTAAGACGTCTTTTTTTCTCTCCTGTTTCTTTCTTTCTTTTCCTCTGTCCTACGTTCTTCCTCTACATGTTTTTCCTAAGCGTGTGAGTGTGTGCTGAGGGTAAAAGAGCCCTGCTCTGTGCGTTTCCTCCGCTCCTGTTTGTGATGGGCCGATACGCTGTCCTCCACCCCCCCCATCTCCTGGCACAGTCCTGGCACGTTCTGTCTGGAGAAACCGGCGTGTTAAACAATGAGTGAAGCCTGCTGAAATTCTGCCTCAGGGGGCAGGGGAAAGAGAGAGCAGAGAAGCGGGAGCTGGAGCGAGCCCACCTTCTCGACCGGCGAAATCATGGATTATTCACGTTTGCAGCTGTGGCAATGAGAAAAATTGATGAAGAACAGCTGGTTGGAGGAAGATGGGTGTGGGCAGAGGTGGGCCGGCGGTGGGGAGGCTACTGCACCCTCAGCACGTCAGGTTGAACTACCCCAGAGGCCCTGCTCTTTGCTCAGTGCTAAAAACAACCAGAGCAACCCGAATGGGTCTGGGTAACCCACGCTCACTGATGCCTGTGGGGGACACCCTGGGGCGGGGAGGCTGGAGGCGGGACAGCGGCAGCCCGGAAAGGTCACCCACTGGCCCGGGCCGCCCGAGCCAGCCCTCGAGGGTCTCCAGTCAGAACCGGCGGTTAAGGAGGACTCTTAAGAGTCCTAGATCTGTGCCGTGAGCCAGCCTGGGTAGGCACATTTAATCGCACTCGCATACACACACACACACACACACACACATACACACACACACACACACAAACACACACACACACACACATATAAACTGTAAAATAACGCCTGTGGCATGTTACAAACGGGTACTCCAAGAGCAGCGCAATATGCTCAATCCACATCATTCAAATCGCAACTGCCAATACACAAAAGTTAGGCTCTCCCTCTCTCTCTCTCTCTCTCTCTCTCTCTCCCTCCCTCTCTCTCTCTCTCTCTCTCTCTCTCTCTCTCTCTCCCTCTCTGTATTCCTTACACTCCCCCCCCACACACACACACACGCTCAATGCAGTATGTAGCTGGAATAGGAGGAATAAAAAAACCAAAAGGTGTGTGCACTCGTCGTCTTTGACGTTGACCCAGATGGAAGCATCGGTTCTGCTTAGCTCTGATCCAGCACTCTTAATGGTCAGCCAGGCTAAAGATGAAGGATGGCCACAGGAGTCATTCTGGATGGTGGTGTATGTGTGTGTGTGGATGGTGCTACAAAAGTACGTTTGAGCAGTCCAACGAGCAGCCTACCTACCCGGTCTGTCTCCCGCCGTTGGCTCAGCTCTTTGGGCTCGCCACTGGCCACGCATTGATCTGGCTTCAGTCAGACGGAGCGCCAACGAGAGCAGAGGGATTAGTGATGGCGGGGCAGAGCAGAGTGGGTGGGTTGTTTTTTAAATCAAGGTCTTGCATCGCCATGGTTAATTTTTCATCAGTCTCCTAAATTAAAAATGTGAGCAGTCATCACTTATTTGTCAAGCTGTCTCTGCGTAAAAAGGTAGATGTGCCCGGGGGGTGGGGGGGTGTTACATAAGACTCAGACATGCTGCAGCCAAGGCATGGAGGGAGAGAAAGACAAACCCCTTACAGAGAGAGAGAGAGAGAGAGAGAGAGAGAGAGAGAGAGAGAGAGAGAGAGAGAGCAGTGCTGGCCCTAATCTTCTCAGGGCCCTAGGCAAAGTTATGTTTGGCCCTGACTGCCCCTACCTGCACAAGATACCTAAATCTCATACTGCAGTAACAGACATGTGCTACTGAACCTTTGTAACGAAGAAGTCTGTTTGGCTGGCTAATATTACTAACCTGCAATGCTGGATCAAACTTTAGATTCTGCCATAGGAATACTCACTGGGGTAGCAAGCAGCAAGTGAAGCAAAGTGCATTTAAAACCAAGGAGTCCACAAATCTTACATACTGCAATGGCTTGTAGACATAAAACTGTCTGTTTCTCCCTGTCAACTGTTTCTCTCACGTGACTCTCAAGATTTTCTTTTCACATGCAAATAATGCCATCTGACACATGTCTACAATTAAATAATAATACTGTTGTCATATGTTGACATGATCTGTCCCAGTTTTGGTACAGTAGGGGACCTGGCTGTTTGTGAGGGTACAGGAGCTCCAACACACTGAGCTACAGAGTAAATAACTATACAGTTCATGATGGCATTATTGGGGATTGGTGGGTGTGGGGGAGGATTATGCAACTCACATCGTTTGTGTATAAGAAGGCACTGGGGGAAAGAAAACTAGAAGAAGAGTGAGCAGAAAGAGATTCTTACACACACACACACACACACACACACACACACACACACACACACATATATATGTGTGTGTGTGTATATATATATATATATATATATATATATATATATATATATATATATATAGAGAGAGAGAGAGAGAGAGAGAGAGAGAGAGAGAGAGAGAGAGAGAGAGAGAGAGCGAGAGAGTCTGATATTCATTGGGTATCATTCAGTGCTGAAAGCGAGTTTCTGAACGTCAGCACCAGTATACTGCTATTGATAGCCACCTCACACGGAAAGCATATATACATTTTATATAATGAAACAGCTGCCTAACAACACAGTATAAAGCTCTATATATATACAAGATGCACAATCCACCATAATGTTAGAACTGAACACAACTGCTGCAACAAAAACAATCAAATATTGACAAAAAAAAGTATCAAAGTTTGTTTGTCACCTTTCATGTTCTTCAGTAGACACATTCTCGGTGACACGGCAGTAAAAGCCGTATATTAGCTGCAAAAAAAACAACAACAAAAAAACCAAACAAACCAAGAACTAGAACAAAAACCAAAAATTGCACACCTTTCCATAAGCAGTCATAAAGCAAATCAACTTCGGAGATTTGAGTGCGAGGGCGTTTTTTTAATGTTTCGTTTATGCTTTTCCTGCTTTCAGTTTTAGCATTGCGCAGGCTTGCAGCCACTCTGGAGGTGGTGGCAGCCGTCTGTTCGAGGGTCGGAAGAGTGACACGAGTGCACACACCTGCCAAGTGCGCGCTCTCCAGCGGCACACACCCGCTCCAACAGGTGATGATGTGTCAGTCCTCTGACCGATGGCAGAGTGGGCCGCACTTGATGGACACGCACACGCACACGCACACACACACACACACACACACACACACACACACACACAAAAACACTCGCAGCTGCCTGTTTCCATGGATGGCTGCATGGTGATTGAGTTGCTGCATGTGGGTCTGCTTGGCAACACTGGGCCCTCTGTCTCAGCGGTAGAGGCTCAGACAGTAGAGGAAAGGGGCTCTTTTCTGTTTTTCATCACCTGTTCCGAAAAGGTCGGGGGAGGTTTTTTGTTGTACAACAGTGGTTGCCCATTTCCTCAGCAACATCAACACACACAAGCCCGCAAACAGCGTCCTCCGGGACACCGCGGTGTACAGAGCTGCTGGGTACAGAGCTGTCAGAGCTTGCAGCTGTCCTGGGGTTTTCCAATGACACTCTTTGAGGATCCGCTCCTCTGTTTAGGAAACATGCCACATTCTAAAGTAGTTTGGATTTTCCTCAAGGCCTTATGAAGAGCACAGGAAGTGACTTATGCCTTGGAAAACAGCAAAAATCAGGTCCGAGCCCGTTGACGGCCTTACCGGCTCTTTTTATTTAACCGGTCCCTTTTCATTCGGGCGCATCTGGATCAAAGGCTCCATGACACGGGCTGGGATGGGGTTTAGGATTGAAGGATGTAGTCTGTTCCTGGGTTCCGTCCAGATGTTGCTTACATTCCAAAAGCAGGTTGTCACTGGGAAGCCTTCCGTCTCTGTTCCTTGACCTCCCGGATCAGCGATAACCTTGGACTCTCACAGGAAGAGGTAGAGGTATTTATGAAAACGCCGGTCTGTCTTCTGAAAAAGAGGAATTTCCCTACTGTTTCACGTTCTTTAATTGTGTGTATCACAGGGAATACATACCCATACGTGCACATCACACCAAACACACACACTCTGTTTACAATTTTAAATGCAATTTAATTGACACAAACTTAGCCACACTGGAAATGGCACTGGTACTATAAAATCCAGTGCTGTCTGGGGTGTTTGGTCTAAGGGCTTACGCCATGAAAACCGGCAGCTCTGCTAGTGAGTCAGAAAAGCTCATTAGCAGAGCGTTGGGCATAACTACCCGAAAGGCCATGCTTCTCTTTACTAATGTACACCTCTGAGATTCTGAACCCACAATAGGAGTTTCAAGAGTTATACATTTATGACATCTATAACATGTCTATTAAGTTGACAGAAGCTGTGGGGCCAATAAGTGTGCGGCTAATAGGAGCAGGCATGTGGGGAGTGCTTTTTAAAAATGACTGTACTATTATATTATTAGCATACTGATAATAGCTGTTGTTCGTTTTGCTGAGTTTCTCTGTTTCCTTCCAGGATGTGCTATGTCTTGTGGCTCAACTCAAACACAGGCACGCACGCGCTCTCTCTCTCTCTCTCTCTCTCTCTCTCTCTCCTGTAGCTCTCTGCGGTGTGTGATCAGTCTCTCTCTCTCTCTCTCTCTCTCTCTCTCTCTCTCTCTCTCTCTCTCCTGTAGCTCTCTGCGGTGTGTGATCAGTCTCTCTCTCTCTCTCTCTCTCTCTCTCTCTCTCTCTCTCTCTCTCTCTCTCTCTCTCTCTCTCTCTCTCTCTCTCTCTCTCTCTCTCTCTCTCTCTCTCTCTCTCTCTCTCTCTCTCTCTCTCTCTCTCTCTCTCTCTCCTGTAGCTCTCTGCGGTGTGTGATCAGGGCTGAGCAGACAGCCGTCTTTGGCTTCAGCCGTTTCTCCACAGAGTCGCGCTCCATTTACAGGCCTTCACTTCATTGCACCCTACACCGCCGAGCTATGTTACACCCAAACCCTGCAACCACCACCAATAAAGCGACTGTCCGTCAACACAGGGTAAAGAGACGTCCATCTTCTCTCGCGCAAGTCGGTCCGAGAACACTTAGTCCACCGCGAGGGCAAGATAAGAGTTCGAGCTCAGCGCTAAATATTGGTATGCCGACGGCGGGTATTCGGATTAGGCGCTCGTTCTGTTCCTGTGGTGTCAAGAGTCAGCGCGCAGTGCTGAGCAATTTGCAGGAGCCACGCGCAGGTACAGCGCACGCAGCACGCGGCGCTGGAGGCGTCGGTCGTTCCGCATAACGCGACGCATTAAAGAGCGCGCACAAATTAAGCGGCCGCCGCGAGCTGAGTCTGTAAAAAAATAAGAGCGATCGGTGCCGCGAACCACGAGAGATCAGCGACTTTGATAAACGATCACATGAAATTGCGCTGAAGCGAATAAGTTAACGTTGACCACCAGCTTTGTAGGTCTGACTGATGTAAGCAGCCCGTCCTGGCCTGCAAAATGAATCACGAAAGACTTGAGTGCATCAAAAATAAGACCTCATTTTCATTTTTGACGTGGCATATAACATGGAGCATATGTGCATGGTCGCCAAATAGCAAGACCCCTAAATTAGCAGCAGTTCTTTCTTGTCACAGCACAATATCACATTTCCTCGTACAAAAGCGAAGCCAGTTGTGTCCTATCATGACATGATAAATTAGCCAGTTTATGATCCACTGTGGTATGACCAAAAAAGGCCATTGTTGAAGTCGGAAATAAAAAGGAGTGACCTTTGCTGTTCTATGCGCGTGTGTATGCACGTGTGTGTCAGAGGGTGTACATGTTCACTCCCATTCCCAAATCCAAACACCCTGATTACTGCATGCCAGCAGTTTGGTCCATAGGTCCATAGGTTTCCTTTTGTCAACAACTCAGTATTCATCAGTGTCCAACCAACAGTGGGGTCGTGTGTGTGTGTGTGTGTGTATGTGTGTGTGTGGGGGGGGTCAGCTCAAGCAGTAGTAGGGAAAGGACAGAACCAGCAGTTCGCTCTGTTCAGTCAAAGAGAAGAAGGAACCGGAGAGAGAGAGACTGATTGGTGTACTGGGGAGATGGCGGACCTTGGTCCCAGCTGAAACCTGTTAACGCGGTTAGCAGCGAGCGCCCTGCACTGGCGCTCAAACCTGCTGCGACTCAGATATTGTGCTCACCTCAGCCGAACAGCGTGCGGATGCTCGGGGACAGTCGGGGTGTGGTGGGGTGGTGGGGGGGACCCGACCTCCCGCAGGGCCTCGGCACCAGGAGAAACGCAGATGGAGTCTAGGAGAGGCAAGGGAAGGTAATGGACAGTGACAGGCTCCGGGGTTCTTTAAGCATCCATTTGCGTAGGTTTAAGTGAGTGTGACATAGGATTATTTCACTCATCAGCCTCTCAGCACAGATGCCACATGGCGTGTATGAGCTGTGTGTGTGTGTGTGTGTGTGTGTGTTTGTGAGAGAGAGAGTGTGCACTCTAGCGGTTTTGAGGCTATTGTTGTCTCTGTGTTATTAAATGTATGAGCAAGCAAGCAAAATATTAATGAGCAAAAAAAAAACAAAAAAAACCACAACACAAAATAGTTATCAACTTGATTCTGCGTTCATGTGCCTGCTGAATCAGTATGTTTCGCTTAGTTCATAATCTCAGTTTTATGACACTCTTAAAAGCATATGCATGCTGTAAAGGTGCGCGAGCAACCTGATATTAATCTGTGTCTATAAAATAAAATTCCATCAGTGCAATTTCTGCACCAGCATAAATGTGCTCATGCATGTGCGTGTTTTACACTGGCGAGATAGCCCCAGAGTCGCTGCCTCTCTAGCTCACTATCACCTTAACGAGTTTACGCCCGATCTCTCCTCTCTCGTTAATCCTGGGCTGGGCTAATGTGGATTTATCTGGACTCCCGTGAGGAACCTGATTAAATCGAGCTTGCTAAAGCCCATGCCTCTATGCTCTCTCTCGCGCTCTCTCTCCCTTTCTCTTTCGCTCTCTATTTCACTCTCTCTCTCTCTGTGGGGGAACAGGAAAAGAGGCCCCCGCATCGAGCAAGGAAGTGGCACCTTCGGTAGCCTGTCTGTCATCAGCGATTAGCGGTCAGATCAAAGGCTTGATGCAATCACGGCCCCACCGAGGATGGCTATTATCAGGCTCTGAGAGAGCTCCAGCTCAATGAAGGTGAATGAGTGTGTGTGTGTGTGTGTGTGTGTGTGTGCGCGAGTGTGAAGGGTATGTTGTGGAGGCTGGCCCCTGCGACCCCCACGCAGTCTCACTGCCCTGCGAGGGGACCCCCCGATGGCGTAGGTTTGCTTATCAATCCTCCTCTGTCTCAGTCAGCTCCTCAATACACACCTTTTCTGTTGGCTAATTGGAAGACAATGCACTGCAGATGGGAAAGCGGTAAACCTCAAATGTCACCCACGCAGGTTATTAAGGAGACTGCGCTTCCTGTTAGTGCGTGTCTCGGCGATATGCTAATGCTAATTAATGGTATCTTGTCAGCGAAATGGGTCGTTCACAGTTGGCCAGGTCTGACTGCTTGCGTTTCACTTAGTGTCTCTCGGCTTGGTAGATTGTCAGTTAACGTTGTTAACCTTTATTTGGACACAACGGGAAGAAACAACGGCGAGGACCTGGAACAATTGTGTTTGATCGAGGCTCACCCATTTTAAAATCCACTCCCTCTTGTCTCTTGAAATGCCAGAATGAAAGAACACGATCACCGACTCTTTCTAGCTTTTTTGAATAATGATTTTAGCAACTTGCGCAGGGTTTCATTGTAAAAGTGACCGCAGTCTCAGTTGGACTAACCTGGATAAATAAATGACCAGCAGACTGGCAAGCAAAGCAAAAAATTATACATAAATGAATCAAAAAGTGAACTTAGTGATTTATTTTATTTTCATTTAATTTAGAATTTTAACCTACGTCGTGTCTTAAAGTTGTTTTAAAATTGCTAAAACATTCATATTCTGTGGTTATATCACATTTTTTAAAACCTTAGACACAAATCCAGAACCTCAAAATCAGTTTGGAAAAAAAAACAAAAAAACATCTCAGGCAAAGCAGACTGTTGACTCAAAAATTGTTAAACTTTGTTCTTAATGAAGCTTCACCTTCAAAACACCCAAGTCAGGTAAACACATGGTCATGCCTGACCATAAACTAGACACTAGTGCTATCTACTGAAAACACTGTTAGCAAATATGTTAACAACTGTAATTAGTAACAACTGTACAAAAAAGTATGTGTGTTTGTGTGTGTGTGTGTGTGTAGGGGGGTGGGGCGGTCAGTGCAGTATAATTCAGTATCTCATTGGTGGTCATTATTAGTGACTATGTAGTTGATTTATTCCTGTTTTGAAGGCAAAGTTCCATTATAAACAAAGTTTATAAACTGAGACACCTTTTGCTGAACTGAATTTGAGTTTTTTTTGCATGTGGGCTTAAAGTAAAAAAATACACTTTGATGAATTGTGATACAATTTCAGAAAATGTATTTAAAAAAAAAAAGGAAGACATGAACTGAGTTAAAAATAATAATCACCAAGTTTTTCAAAAAATGGAAATAATTCAAAAGAGGTGGCTCCATGACACATTAAAAAAAAGTCCATGCTGTGAAAAAGCGCAACCCAAGACCCTTCAGGACCATCACGTTGTGGTCTCTGCCAATCTATAAAACGTGCATTAGAATGATGACTTCCTCCTGTAGATTCTTAATCTAACGGTTGGTGCCAGGTCAAATGGCATTTTGATACTGGGGCTCAGACAAATGTCTTCATGTATGTGCTTAGCCTGCAAAGCCTAGAAAACTGGATCCTGTTTAGTATCTTTCAGAAGGAGTCCGGGCTTCTTATCCCAGAAATCGGAGCCCTGCTGCTGACACAGCTTCTGCCGGGGGGGGTCTGGGTTCTTTCCCTTATTCACTTCACTTCTATTCACTAGCATTTGTCCCTTTGTGACTGCTGGAGACTGGCAAGTACCGCAAAAATCAAGCCTGCCAATGCCATTTGCAATGAATGCCAATAAGCTGCAGTCCTGCAAAGCATGACAAAAGCCGGTCCCAAGACATAGCCCTGCAGAACTCCAGTTAATTGCGCTCTCAGTTTATTTACCAATCTATTCCTAGTAGTCCGCTAAACCTATTGAATATTGCATGTGGGAAAAAATAGGCTTTCCTCTCTGAGCTCGTGCGTCGTGGGTTCTGTGGCTGAGTGAGAGAGGTGTCCGTCCACATCCCTAGCTTGGAGGCACGGGTCCCGGGCGGCTTCTCCGTGCGGCTGAAGACAGTGATCGCTGTAATGTTCACAGGGGCGGGGGACGAGGCAGCTCACCCAGGGTGTGACACAGCTGTCACCGGAGTCCGCGGCTGACAGCGCTCTGGGACTGACAAGTCCCACTGCTCCGAAGCGAACATTCTCCTTGCCACACACCCTGTTCCGCCACACGTGCGGGCATGCACAAACGCACGGTTCCTTCCTTCCTCCTTCAGTTACGTTATAGCTCCCTCTCCCTCCCTTTGTCCTGCGTGGAGGCGGAGAATGACAAGCTGGCCATGCTTGAAATCCCAGCCCTGCGCGACGTGTCCTCATTGTTAGCAGCAGACGCGAAAAGTCGGTCCGCGCGTGGGTGTATAACAAGTGATAGCCTTAGCATGTGTCGGAAGGTGAGACCGTTCGGATGTTTACGGCGGCTTCTCCCTCAGCGAGTCACCTTCCATGGCGACAGAGGCATCTCCTGTCCTCTTCCCTATAACGAATCTCGTCCTTAATGCTGAGGGGTCAGAGTTGCAGCAGGGAGACCACACAAGCCGTGACCTCAATACGTCAGGAGCCGTTGCTCCTTCTTCCAACGTTCCCCACCAGCTCCTCGTAATGCGGAGAATTCTTTTTGTTATGTTTCCTGTCCCCTCCGCTTTTCATTGCCATGCTTAAGAGTCTGTCCAGCACTGGCGCTGCTCATTATGACATGGGTAGGCTGCACCAGATCCACCTCGAGCGTTCTTCCTTGCCGCCTCATTATCCCGAGCTCACGTTGGGCGGGTCGAGGGGTCACGGCCGTCCCCTCCGCGATCGCCGCGGCAACGGGGTCCCCGGGCCACGCTCGTGGGCGTCCGACGTTTCGGAGGGCACTGAGGCCTCTCTGTCCACGTCTAAGGGCGAGTGAGAGGGGGAGGGAGGGAGAGAGAGAAAGAGAGAGAAAGAGATCAAAGGGGAGCGGGGCTGTCAACCGTGATTGATGGATGCGTTTGCAGCAGACCGGGGCGCCTGAAGCTCGGGGAAACGTGAGCTTAAAGGTGTTCGTCCGGCCCTACCCTGCTGCGTCTTCGGAGTCAGAGGCAGGACGGACTGCAGAAAAAAACAACTTGAACGATGACTTTTCAGAGCCGTCCCCGCTCTTGACAGAGTTCATCAATCACAGACAGACCCCAGGGCCCAGACCCCAGGCTCAAGTCCATGATAGGACACCGTGATGGCTGATGCCTAACTGCACAGGATTGTGGACAAAGTGGGCATAGAGGTTAATGATTGATACAAACCAGACTACGAGGACTGGACATTCTCAACCTGCTTAACAAATGATGCAGTTCAGAGTTGGGACACAGTCACGTGACATTCAGACACCCATGTGACGTCCAGCCATCTATATGCCTGTTATACTACTTTACACTATCTACAATGCATATATTAATGTTTAATTATAAGCGTTCTGAATATGCATCTAGAATAACACAATACATAAATATACATGAATATATAAATAAGTATATAATTTTAATGAGTATGCGTTGAGCCCTCCAGATGGGGAAACTTTCTGCTCAATTCTCTTTCAACAAAGCCAATGGCTCTTACTTTTATTTCCATTTTATTGTGTCCTCCGGCTGCAAAACAGTTGAAATGGTTTGGATTGCATCGGCCCGACTTTTGTCGCTGTGATAATAAACAGCTCCGACCGGAGTTTGGCTGCTGTCACTCTTCCTGACGCTCTGGCGCCGATCCATCTGGAGGCTGCCGTGGAAGACTGCTGGGTCTTGCAAACTCCACTCCTGTAATTAGATGCGGCAGCGTTCCCAATAGCCATTCGGATCTTCCTCTGTGATCTTTAAGGCGGAGAAACCTAGCAGGCTTCTTTCAGGGTTATACGCTCGCACTTCCACACGGAAGCGTGAGTGTGAACATGGCAGGTGGCCGAGTCACTTCTGAAGATCAACCTAGGCGTTGGGTGTCATGGCAGAGAGCTGCCAGATCTTCTCAGACTGGTGGGAGAACGCATAGTGGTGCTCTCTTCATGTGTGCATACGTGTATGCGTGTTTGTGTACATGTTTGTGTGTGTGCTTTTGAGTGTGTGTTTGTGCTTGTGCATGTAGTTTGGAAGCAATTCTTGATTGGTAACAATCCAGAACATCCAACATTGCAATCTCTGACTCCCAGTCTCTGGAGATAGAGAGCTGTGGTGTTTCTGGTCACTCTCATGGCCACTCCAATCGCCAAAAAACTGCTCTCTCATCACATCTGCAGTCTCATTAAGCATGCCTACAGATGACGGCCATATTTTGGGCTTCTCGGCCTGGGCAAGCAGCCAAACCAAAAACCATCTCCTGACAAGGATCTAAGACGGACACCCTCATCTCCAGAAGGAAGCACTCGGTGATCAAAAAAGCCCCGTGACGTTCCCGCTCTCATCCCACGGCTAATCAGGCGCCTCGTTTATCGGCACGGCAGGAAGCCGCATAGATCACGGCGGACTCCCATCGACTGGCTCCTCAGTCACGATCAGTAGCCCAGAACAACTCATGGATTTGCTGCTCCCTTTGATCAATACAGAGTTAAGAACTTTGAGAGGCTTACCGCCGGACAAGTTTGGATGTGTAATTGTTTGTTTTATCTTTTGCACACCCCTAGCTTTTTCAAGTGCCATTCAGGAAGGTCGGGTTGTTTGGGGGGGTTCCCCGAGGGCTCCTTCGCGCCGGGCCCTTCCCGCGGCCCTGGGCTGGCTCCTGGTGTTCGTCCCGCGCGGGGCGGAGACAGAGCAGCAGGCCTGGGCCGAGGGACAGGCCTGGAAGCAGGCGGCAGGAAAGAAATGCGGAGGGTGTGTTGGGGACGCGGGGCGAGCGAGGATCATCTGCTCGGCCATCTGCTTGCGTGGGCGTGCGGGCGTAGCCGCGTCGACGGTTGTGCCGTCCCCACGGGACGGTTGATTTTCGCGGCGCTCTGGATCGGGTGGAAGCCCCCCAGGACACACACAAACGCTTGGCCGCATTTGCGCATGCGTGCACAGACCCCAAGCACTTGAACCAAAGCACAAACAGGCGAATCGCTATTGTGATCTAGTCGAAGTCTAGTTGCATGGATGCACAAAAAAATGCTACGATTATCAACGCTTGAGCACGCACATGGACGCATACACATGCTCTCAACCACACACACACACACACACACACACACACACACACACAAAAGATGCTCACCTAAATGCCTAAATGCCTAGGCATTCCCTGTTTGGCTTCGAGACAAAGCCTGGGACTCTGAGTTTGTGTGCGAGTGTGTGTGTGTGTGTGTGTGTGTGTGTGTGTGTGTGTGTGTGTGGGGGTGTGTTTATGCGGCTCTGCCCTGTATATTTCCCTGAGCAGCTGGCTTGCTGTGGACATTAGGAGCAGAGGGGACAGAGAGGGGCCAGGCCGGAATGGGGCGACTGATTGTCCAGTTGGCAGCATCCTGCAATGCTGCAGTCTGTTCCGTTCTCTCTGCAACCACAACTCCAAATTCACTGCTCTCAGTGGGGAAGAAGACACACACACACAGACACACACGCGCGCGCGTGTGCGCGGCACAAAAGACTGCCTCTAACAGTTCCCCATCCTCTCTTTCCGCCTGATTTTGCTCCATTGGCCAGTAATAGTGTGAGCATGCATTTATGAAAAGAAGAAGCAGAAGAAGAAGGGGAAAAACTGGCTGCTGAATAATACATATTCCTTATGGAAGAGGGCAAACACAGTCAGGGCTCTCAAAATCAATCTTGCTGTGTGGATGGAAGCCATGGAGCAGAGAGAAAATGGCAAACATCGGCGTGCACGGATGCCTTCGCGCGCCCAGAAATGTGTTTTTATAGCAGGACATTCGCAGCACGTGCACACTCGCATGTCACAGAAAGAGGGCATGTCTGGAGTGTGTGTGTGTGTGTGTGTGTGTGTGTGTACATGAGTGGAAGGCCATGTAGTAATATGCCATGTAGTAATAAAGGCTTGTGATTGGTCTGCCGAGCCCTAATGCGTCATACCGGGAGTCATAAGGTAGTTTTAATTGAATTATCTGCAGTGTTTGAGGATCAATAGCTTGTCGATCGTGATTCGGTGACCAGCCCCTGCTGCTACCAGGGATCCGTGATCAAACAGTCGGAGCACTTTGTTCGACGTGAGCTCCTCTGACAGAAGGGGATGTGGAATATGTCTTTAATGTTTACCTTTCTCAGTTTACGTCTTAACTAAATGTCAGACATGACTGTCTTCTGTGAGCAGCTCCCATTTAACTACCCTCCCCTCCGTCCACATCTACCCACCCGCGGGGTAATGGTACAGTCCGTTACCCTCTGGGTTACATGCTGAAAACTCAGGAGACCACAAACATCAAGGGGGCGGGGGGGTTGGCTCCGGGGACTGAACCGCGTGATTCAAAAGGCTTTAGCGCTGTGGTGTACTGTCCATCACGGTCTGAATGAGGATAGCTTCAGGGGTGGGCGGGGGTAGTGAAAGAGGGCATACACCCCACCCCCGCTAAGCGATTTTTGCTTCTCCTCCAAACGACTCATTTAAATGATGAGCCAAAGACAGGAAGGAAAGAAAAAACACAAAGGAAGAGCAAGACGGAGCCGAAGCAGAAAGGCCCTGCCAGAGCTCGGGGGACGTGTCAGTCATCTCGGTCCAGCCGCGCCGGTCTGTGTCTGGCTGCGCTCTCTTTGATACAGAGCGCCGCACTGTTAAGTGAACCTCTGTTCCCCCGGCCGCCCCCGCGCAGCCTTCGCGCTCCTCACAGGAAATCCCTACCATCCCGTACCTCGCAGGGGAGGGAGGGATTTGCCATCTTTCTCCAGCAGGAACACCGTGGCCTTGCGTGCTTTGAAGCTTAACCAACTGGCTTCCATTGCCATAGTTGTTTTTCTCCATCCCTCTTTCTCTCTCTCTCTCTCTCTCTCTCTCTCTATCTCTACTGTTTGAAGTAGAGCTGGCATTCTACTACATAGGAAGAACTCTCTGAAAAGCATTCTAGACGTGAATCGAATCTCACTGACAGGGTAGAGGCAGGAGCTGTCGTGCCAATCGGCACCAGCGGGACCCGCCGAGCGTCGCCGCAGTTCGGCCCCTGTACTGTCCCTGATCACCACCACGGGCATCTTCACACGGGAACGGAGAGAAGGCTCACTGTAATGGGCCCGAGGCTCTTGTGCGCGCGTTCCGGTACCTCGTACTGCAACTGGGAGGTTAAAATCCGACTGAGCGAATCCGACTTGCTGGGATGGACTGGAGGAGTGAGGCATGAGCGGCTCAGGTGACCCCCTGTCAGCACGCAGCCCTGGTGGGCTCCAATCACACACACACACACACCCCCCCGGTCAGGTGTGGGTCTCGAGCCGGTCTTTTCCAGGACTAGAGATCGAGTGCCGCTCTCATAAATCAGGACAACATAAGAGGCGGTGATTAAAGGCAGAGCACCGGTCCTCCGAGGACCACAAATAGCCTGTGGGATGGGCGTATACGTGTGCGTGCGCACACTCTCTCACACACACACACACACGTGCAAACACACACACGCACACACCACACACGGAGGGGATTAATGACTCAGCTGAAAGCTTTTTACCTTGCTAGTCTGACACACACACACACACACACACACACACACACGCACGCACGCACGCACATGCACCACACTCGGGATCCATTTCGACAAGGGTGACAGGGTGTGATCATCAGCGATTGTGATCCTTGCCGAAGCCCCTCCCGTCGGCAGTGATAAGTCCTAATCCCCGCCTACGCGCACACACACCGCGGCCCAGATCAATTAAAAGCGCCGTCCGATACGGATCAGGGCGGCAGCCCCGCCGTCAGATTACGGCGACAGCGGGGAGGAATTGGATGCTCCCTATCTCGCTCCACCAACATACCCCCCTCTCTGTCTTTCCTTTCTCTCCCAACGCCTGTTTTATCCCTCTCTCTCTTTTTTCACTCTGCTCTTTGCCACTCTCTCTCTCTCTTCTCCCTGGGCTCTGCCTCCTCTCTCCACCCCTGTAGCTGCTGCAGTTTCTTCTGCAGGGTGCCGGGATGAGGGTGTCGGCTGTAGTGGTTGGGTGGGGGTGGTGGTTGGGGTGGGGGGGGGGGCGTGGCAGCCCGCGATCGATTTTTAACGTCTCCCCGCTGGCCACGGCAAGGGCAATAAAGAGAGATGACAGTCATCGCCATCACGCCCTGCATCCTCGGTCATTTCCGTGGCTGCTACGGCCCCTGAGGGATGCTCCCGCCCCGATACGGGTGATTACACAGGAGCGATGCGCGCCCAGGGGGGACCGCAGCGCTGTGCTGGGACAAGCTGTGAGGCTACGTCCCCCCCAAACCCCACCCACGCCTCCACCTCTCATGCGGTCACATGTGAACAGACAATGGTTATATTCAAGCTCAGATTTGGTTCGGTGTCTCGTCTGACCTCAAAAAACATGAAGCGGGCGAGGGCGAGAACACAAAGCTGGACTGCCAAAAGGGAGCGGACGGATTAGTTTCTGCTGGACTCCGACATCTAAGTGATCTAGTGAGTGTGCAGAGCCTCTGGTGTGAGTCAGTTCGTAAGTACTCAGATAGTGTGTGCCTTTCCTGTCCCGAGCAATGCAATTACACGGACAGAGTTGGTTTGACCTGCGGTCATTACTCTGAGGCTGATAAAGCCCAGCGCCTGTCTCCGATGTGGGCGGACAGAAGAAGCAGAAGTCATATATTTAACTGACCAAGCGAAAAATATCCAGCCAAAAAAGAAATCTCCACTGCAGTGCTGCCAAGTGTGATGAGTGTGTGGAGGTGATTGCGTAGTGGTGATGAGCGTGCATGCGTGCGTGTGTGCGTATGTGTGTGTGTGTTGTGAGGAGTGAGTGATGAAAAGTGTGTCGTGCCATATGTGTGGCACCAAAAGTGGTGGTCGATGTTGTGTGGTGGTTATGAGCGCGTGTGGTGATGAGTGTGCATGCCTGTGTGTGTGTGTGTGTGAGTGTGTGTGTGGTGGGGGTTAAGAGCGTGTGGCAACTGTGTGGAGGAAATGGCAGTCAGCATGTGATGGCTATGAATACATATGGTCATGAGTGTGTGGCATTGGTTGCATAGTGATGAGGAGAGTGTGTGTGGTGTTGAGGAGTGTGTGGCAGTGCCCAATATAACATTTTTCCTCCGGTGGCTACCCGGCCCAGTAAATCACAGTTTTACTAGCTCATTGAATATTTTTACAGGCCTGGGGAAACAAAACAGCAAAAAAAGACTTCCATAAAACCGTTAATTTATTAACCATGTATACATTATACAAGATGAGGTTTGTTGTAGTTGCAGGAAGTCCCATGAGCAATGTGTTACATAATCATCGTAGATCAAAATTCATAACATCTTGCAGAATAATGTCTCACTTGGGTTATATTACCTAAACGATAGAATGCAGTTTATTCCTAAAATGTCGTTTAAAAGTTAAATCATTCTACACATGGCACTCAGATTCACTGATGAGAGTCATGCAATCGCGTTGAAATGTCTGATTTTCCTGGAAATGCAGGGAAATTGGGGGGAAATGAACGGATACGTGCCTTAACCGGACAGAATTGAATGTCGCTTTTGTCTGTTGCTATGATGATGAGTCAGAGGAGAACCTTGCATTTCACGTTTGTGCATTTTTGACCTGTAAAAGGTCCTCTTTTGATTTCTGATTAAACCCTAACATTCCTGGTTTTGACAAACACACACACACACATACACACATACACACACACAAACATCCCTATTACGTTTTATAAGTTTTGAATCTCCACTATCTTGCTAAACTTCCTTTAACATGTCGCTGCCTATCGACAGTCCTCTGAAATGAAGAACACGGCATGTGTCAAAACACGGACAAGTATTCTCATCTCAGGGAGAGTTAATGAGGCCTAGCACTCAGCGCTCTAGCTAGTTAAGTGCGATTTAATAGTACGCCACGAACTGCAGCTAGCTATGCTAGCATTTGTCTTTTAAAATCAGTGAACGTTTTGAGAAACTATTTCAATCACTTAGCTTCACAAGTAAACTGACTCGTGACTCTGATTGGCTGATTGGCAAAACACTATCACAGCGACTGAGCAATCAACTGACTTACTTTGGTACTGGCCCTGAGCTATGAGGCCCGTGCTTATATTAAACCCTGGCGTGCGGTGGTAGGTGTGCCTGGGGTGTGTTAGTAGTCATCGTGTTGTGGAGTGTGCTGTGATGTTTGCATGGTTATGAGCGTGGGTGGTGACGAGTGTGTGGTGGGGAGAAGTATACATTGCTGACTTAGTGTCAGATGATGTGTGGTGATTCTAAGTGTGTGCTTTGTTGTTTGCAATCAGTGATGAGCGTGCAGTGTTTGTGGTCACCAGCAATGTGTCAGCAGGGACCAGCTCGGGCCAGTTGCACCCACGTCTACAACATCCGAACCCGCGTAGATGCCAAACCCTGGAGCGTGCCTTATCCAGCCTTCCGGCATGTTGTTTTACCGGGGACATCAAAGGGACGAGCTGCATATAGATGGAAGCAAAAATATCAGAATACTATTCACGAATTTTAAGCCGGCATTTCTATCGCACCACGTCTCTCCCCTTGTTCGGTGTTCCTGTCTCTCATCAGCCCTCTCTCCCTGGGAGACAGACATCCAAGCAACGGCATAGCCTTTGAGCTCTGGGGAAGTCAGAAAAGAGCGACACAGACAGCCCTACAGGCAGCTCCCTGGCTTTTCTGTGTGTGTGCACACGCGTGTTTGTGTGTGTGCGTGCGTATGCGTGTGCGTCCACATGTGTTAGTGTGTATGTCTGTGTGTGTGTGTGTGTTCCTCTGCTCTTGGTGCTTTGGCCTACCTCCCCAAGAGTCCAACTTCCATGCTGGTTTTGTCTTTAGCTGCCTTACCCCTGTCTTACCCACAGGAAATGAACCATCTGCCATTTCCTGTGTATGCATACCCCCCCTCCTCCAAACACACACATACACTCACACACACACACACACACACACACACACACACACACACATCCTCACCCTTTTCTCAAATCCCCAATCTTGCATTCCTTTGCTCCTGTCAAGCCGGCTTCGATTACATCCTCTCCAGGTCGCGTCTCAGAGGGATTACCCAGCGTCCCACTGGGGGCGCGGCTGGGCTGTGTGGAGGCCTCCCTGGGTTTCCTGCTGTAACACCCTGCCTGAAGATGAGGCTCACGTCACACATCCTCAACCCAAACTACAACAATCCTACACGCAGCGCAGGAATCCAGGAGTCGTGGCCTCATCCAACTTTCCTTCGCACTCGCCAGCCGGCCTCCACCCACCATCTTTCTTTCCACCCGTTTCCGCCTCTTGTTCTCTCGGTTGTCTTTTATTTTTAGCCTGTTCGTTAGCAAAACAATGACATCGAACGGGGTGGGGGGGATAAAGAATTGGAATTTTGCATTTCGGCAGGTCAGCTCTCCTCAGCAGTGACCTACTTCGGGGGGGGCGGGGTTTATCCGAGGTCTGCGAATCGGGGGCCATGTTTGCTGGTCGAGAGCCCAGTGTCCTAGACCGCCTTGCCAGGCCCCCGCGGTCCTGTGTCCTGAAGACAGCGAGGAAGCCTGGACTCCCCCCCTCTGGCCCGGCCTGGCTCAGGGTTCTTGCACCGGGCGATCTGTGCCGGGCTGCCTTGGAGAGGCTACGTGGCACATAATCGATGGCACTGCTGAGAAAACAAAGGAAGAAGCCCCTATTGTCTTCTGCTTCCTCTCATATTTATCGTGACCCCAGAAGGCTCTAAAGGTCTGGCCCAAAATAGGTCGGCCCTGACACCGTTGTTAAGGTTGCTGGAGGATTCCTGCTACCTTCTACCGGCCCATTAGGACACCAAAACTAACCAGTCTTTATTATCCTTCTGATGTGATGTTGTTGTTGTTTATACGATCTCCACGCCAAAATGGTAAACATGTTCATATCAGCTTCTGTTTTTCCCCACCCTGCCATAATTAGGTATGTAAAGCTTAAAGTTAATTCTTAATAAGGAGTCAGTCTTATTCTGCTAAGAGAAGGAGCCTCTGTGAGACACAAATGATCAAGAGAGAGACAGAATGGGAGAGACGTGTACCGGCGAGAGTAAGAGGCACGCTCCAAACCTGAGCTCTGTCCTGCGGCAGTCGGCCATTAAACATGAGCACGGCTTCGTGTTCGATGGGACGCCCTCGACGTCGGGAAGACCCGAAGGCAGCGGTGAAAGCAGCCCCGGGCAACACACTACGCCCGCGTGGCCCGGCCCGGCCCATGTTCACACGATCCTCGGCACAACGGACAATGCCGTTTTTGTGGCGGGTCATTTCATGCGAACGTAACTTAAGTTCCTTGGAAATGCCACTGCGCTGGAATGAAAAACCGATACTGGACCAGAAAAAAAAAATCCCATAATCCTTTTATTTTATTTTATTTTATTTATTTATTTATAGCGGCTGATCTCCTAATATCTTAAATATGTTCTCACTGGGTTTTTATGGGTTTGGGATTTACCTCTTTATCCAGCTGGATCAAAGCTTCTTGAACTATAAAAGCACAAGAAAAGCTGCCCTCTGAAAAGGGAGCACGTCAAACAGATTGGATAATCACAGTGCTGGAGCTTCAGTTGTGTACAGAGATTTCAAAAGCAGTGTCATAACAATGCTAGTGGGTTGTCTTTCAGCTAAGAAAGCCCCCCCCCCCCCCACTCACTCTCTCTTCATCTCTCCCAGTTTTTCCCGAGGTTGTTTTACTATCTCAGTTGAAACGTGTCCGCGCGTCTCCCCGCTGAGAGGCTCCCAGTGCTTCCTCGGGAATGCTGTTCTCTCGCCGCCTCAGCACCTCCCCTGCTTTTCTCCGCCTGGCGGGAGCGATCCCATCCCCCCCCCCTCTCCTCCTGACAAGCCGTCCGGCATCCATATGGCTGCTTGCGGGGAGCACCCCGTCCTCTCTGCCTTCCGCCTCCGAAGACGTGGGCGCTCGCTCCGGCCCCTGGCGCGTCAGCCTCTCCCAAAGGCACCCGCTCTGTGAGCCAACCCGGGGAGGGGGGATGGAGTGGAGGTGTGTGTGAGTGCGTGTGTGTGTGTGTGTGTGTGTGTGGGGGAGGGGGGGGGGGGTGATGAAAAATAACAGGGCAGGGAGAGCCAAGGGAAAGAACAATCATGGACGCAAAAGAAAGGCCGGTCACAGTCCGTCCCTGGCTTCTTCCGACGTTATATAATTCTATTTTAATATGGTTCTCTCGGATCCAGAGAGATTGACTACGTCTACCCTGGGAATAAAACTCACATCTCTGTTTTGTTTCTGACAACCTGCCCCCATCTCTGTCTCCCGGTGCGGATTTCTAAACCTACAGTTTCCCGTCTACCACAGCTCCTTCGCTGCCTGAACGCCTTCACGTCTTAATTAACGGCTTCCCCGAGTTTTAACTCATCCCTCTTCCACGCTCATTTCTCCGCCATTTCTTTCCCTTCCGTGGTGCCGGAACCCGGGCGGGGAGCGCGGGAGCGTCGCCTCTCCCCAGCGCCGCCGACTGTAGCGCCGCGCATACAGCAGATTACAGCCGCGGATTACGACAAGGTCGGACGTGCAAACGTGCACCCTTTCGTTTGAATATTTCGTGAATATTTAAATGGTCAGGGTTAAGCTAAGGATTAAAGAAAAAATGAAGAGTGTTAAAATGAATGGGCCTTTCCTAAACGGGAGCCAGCGGAAGACCGGGGCTGTCGAGGGAAAGGGAGAGCGGAGTAAAAGACATGGCGACGTAAAGAAAAGAAAGAAAATTACCTGATGTTTAATCGCTGGAGATGCGTGCCAGAATTAACATCAGATTTGCGAAGCCTCTGCGTGTGCACTTTGTGAAGCGTGTGTAGCGTGTACGCGCGCACGTTTGTGTGTGTCACTTTATTTTGTGGACACTTGCCAGGGCTTTTGTGCGTTTCCGTCTGCTTCTCTGTGTATGCGTGCGTATGTGTGTCTAAGGCTCTCTCACGCACACCGTCATGCCCATAAATTAAATTCCCCAGTCAGAGAACATGAAACACGGCCACGTTGCTCCGCCGCGAAGGGGCGGATGCCAGCATACTTTTCGCTTGTGGTGTCTCCCCGCAACCCTCGAACAGCACAGCAGCCTGACGGCGGATCGGGGCCGTGATTGTGAGTTGTGATTCTTCACTGCTTACGGTGCCGCTACCGTAGCCGGTGTCCAGATAAAAAGAGAGAGAGAGAGAGAGAGAGAGAGAGAGAGAGAGAGAGAGAGAGAGAGAGAGAGAGAGCGAGAGAGAGAGAGAGCGAGAGAGAGAGAGAGAGAGATCCGATGAGGCAGTGATAGAGAGAAATATTGTCATTATCTCCTGTGGATAATGAGAAGGAAAACACCATAAGTGAGTGAACAAACAGAGGAAGGAACAGAGACAGACAGACAGACAGTTGAGTGGGCGTGTAATAGATGTTCTCTGTGGTGCCAGGGTTTTCATCAAACACACAGACAGAGAAAAATACACGCACTGTTTTCTGGGACTCTCCACATAACCTGGGGAACGAAAGGCATACTCCACTAGAACCTACGTGACCATGGAATATTTTACACGTTCGAAACCTGCTATGCGCAAAGGCTGTGTATAAACCTTCATTAGAGAAATAATCAGAGGTTGTGCAGAATGTGCAGAGAGGACTGTTCCACAATATGGAGTAAAATAAGCAAATTAAAACTAGCTAGGCAGAAACCCTCCACACAGCTGCCGTCGGAATGATTTCACCGGGGGGACGCTGCCCCTGTTCCACTTTCTGCACCGGCGATGCGCCTGCCACCCGGACCCTCCGGCGGTGCTGGTAGATAAGGGAACCATTTTATCCCGGGTGTCGTGGTCATCCCAGCGGCACCGGCCGCGAGCAGGTCAGATCGGGTCACAGCCTGGCGGACGGTCTTGGTGGTGTTGCTCTGGTGCTGTGGGGGTGGGATGGGGGGGGGGGTGGCTCACGCAAGCCAGGTAAGGCGGAGGGGCACGTCTTTTATCTCACACACCTCACCCCCGCGCGCGCGCACACACACACACACACACACACACACACCTTCAGCTCAATCCCTGTATTGGCAAACTGAGCTGCAATGGGCAGATAAAGGTGAGCAGGCCTTTTCCATAAACGCACTTATCAGAGGCCAACAAGCTCTCCAACTCTCTTATGACTGACAGGTCAGCTTCTTGGGATTCAGCATGCATACTAGATACACACACACACGAACCACCTCGCTTCACCTGGAGACATATACACACACTCATATGAATGCTGCCAAACAGATAAGCAAACCAGGGGACATGCGTGAGTGAGGAGCACCATGTATGCATGAGGATAGTTATATGCAGTACATACATATTGTGAAGGCCTGCGTTTTCCACAGATCTCTCTCTCTCTCTCTCTCTCTCTCTCTGTGTGTGCGTGTGTGTAGAGTGTGTGTAAATACACACTGA
The DNA here is from genome assembly GCF_041902795.1 of Electrophorus electricus. Taxonomy (NCBI): domain Eukaryota; kingdom Metazoa; phylum Chordata; class Actinopteri; order Gymnotiformes; family Gymnotidae; genus Electrophorus; species Electrophorus electricus. Next base: position 17,331,517 of record NC_137513.1, read on the forward strand.
CGAGCGCTCGCTCATTAGAGTAGCAGACAATTTACACCCCGCCCCCTCTCAGCGACGGACTAGGGCGAGTACAGGGGGTGTCGAGCAGCCCGCGCAGAAGTCAGATGGAGCGGAATGACATGCCGAGCAGTGGCGTCTTTCACCCGCGCGTGAATTTTTCACCATTCCAACGCAGCGGCATTACAGTCGAATCTTTAGCCCACCGCTCAATAAGACTCGTCCTATCACACAGATAGCTTCTTTCTGCATGGAGCCTGCTTTCCCAGGCCCAGGATCGGCCAAACAACGCTCCCTGCTACCCAGGCAACCACTCTGGGCTCTGGGTGTTTACCTTTGAGATGGGAATTTGTTAGACGGCTGTAGAGCGGGAGACGCACGGCTGCCTGAATCAGTTTTAAAGGACATTTCTTTAGCGAAGCCAGACTGAACAGCTAGACTCAAACGTATGCTGCAATCTGATAATCCCACAGAATTACGTTTTTTTTTTTTTTTTTGCTTGAATAGTGCACTTTCTAATCTTGACATTCCACTTATTCATCATTCATTGGTTAGTCTTTTTGGGTAGTGAATATGGGGGGGGGGGGGGGTATTAAAATAAAACGTATTGGGCTGATTATTGTAACAAAGACTATAAAATGTCACTGAAGTCCGACCTCCATATAGACATTTATTATCCCGGTTAATCATATCTTTTAACAAGAAGTGGGCAGAAACTTGCGAGCTTTAACTAGTGAGCTCAGGCGAAACCACAGTGTGGTGCAAATTGCTTAACTGTGTGAAGCGTATCGATGCAAGACACCTACAGTTTCAGGCTACCTGACAGAAATGTTGAGAGACTGGCATAATCGCCTTTAGCCACTGGCAGAGAACTATCTTCTCACATGCTGCCTGTACACAGCACTGGACTCTGTTCATTACCCGCTATCTTCCTGCCATCTAAACAGACTGTCACAAGCTTACGGCTGAAAATCTATCAGCCCCGAAAGGTGTCGTGAGCGCTGTAACTGTGTGTGTGTTATGTTTGGTTATTTATTTATTTCATGTATTTATTTATTTATTTAATGGTTAATTAATTCTTTGTAGGCCTTATCAAATCCAGCCACCATTCAGGGCCGCATCTTTTATTGAGTGATTTATTGAGTGCATGTTTATGTGGCTCCACGGCATTAGAATTTAGAGTAGGTTTAGTTATTTATATATATATGTGTGTGTGTATATATATATATAATATCCCTACAAAATGCATGAAAAAAAGGATGCAAAATTACGGATTTAGTGGAATTTAAATCTTATTTTAATCGCAAATGAATCCCCTCAGATTGAGCCAATAATGAATACTGTAAGAGTACAACAGGTATGTGTTGAACATGTAGGGGCACTTGTGGCTTTAAAAGTACAATTTATGCCATCCTGGGGAGTCGATTCATTGTTTAAAGAAACTCACAAACTTGACATTAATCTGTATGCAGTCCAGGTCTGTATTGCTCCTCTTTATATAATGAGCGTCATTTAAACAAACATTCCTGGGTCCTAACTGAAGGTGAGATGGGCAAAATATTAAGATGGGCCACAAAACGTAGACAAACCCCTTTTGCCAGTGCTCTGAGCAGAACACACCGCATGCAGCCTTGGCAAATACCCCAAGTTGCAAAACTTTGAACATGTGAGTCATTGTTTATTCCGTCAGCACATTGTACACATTAGCATGTACAAGCATTGCCATGTTCGGTGTCAAAGCAAGCCCCCAAAACACCGCGACAGGCTCCCCGTGCAGAAGCCACAAATACGCGCGCTCACGGCGCTCAGTTCATGTGCAAACTCCTTCAGAATACACATGCATATACCATCACGATCCTAGTGGGTTTTTTTCCCAGAGAATCGCACCGTCTCCGCTTGGCTCTCTTCTTCATCTCTTCTGCGTCGGGGTCTTCAGACTCGTGATGCCAGCTGTTCCATCGCCGCGCTGAGTTTCCGAGGTTCCGGCCGTCGGGACGAGAAATATGATCACCTATTCTCACCTGGCTCTCGTCTACTCCGAGTTCAAAACGCGGCAGATTGGTGCAGAGAACGAGCAGGTGTTCGTCATGCGTGCAGCAGACGGCTTTCGGTTCATTTATTTATTTTTCCTCATTAATGGGTCGCGCGCGCATGCAGATGGTGCGTTCCTCACGAGACAGCCGAGCGTCGCCTTTCTTCGGCCGCCGCGATTAAGGACCCCCTGGGACAGCGTGAACAGGTGAAGAAACGTCGCAGGCAAACGCCGTGGAAAATGGGTGCCGTGTCGTTTATGAATCTTGGACCCGTAGTCGACGAAGGATGAAAGTAATCATGAAGATGTTAAGGATCCACAGAATGCAGCTAATCCAGTCTTTTTGTTGTTTGTTTCTTGTTTTGCTTTATGTTTTGGCAGTGGATGAACATGCATGGGGAAAACCACCATCCATTTATCACTTCCATTTATTTAACAAGTTTGTGTATGTGAGAGAGAGAGATTGAGAACCAAAGCGGGTGCAGGTCCAGATACAAGCTCAGATAAACCCCACAACTCTGTCTGCATTTATTTTTACTACAGTTGAAGACAAAATACGGGAAGCAAATTTATACACTGTAGCGAATATAGTGAGATATTTCCGGTGCCCGTCCTGTCTTTCAGGCCAAAAACATATTTAACATCTCTGCATCACATAGTGCATTACAGCATCCATAAAGAAATTAACCCCTAAGACTGTAGGGTTATTATTAAGATCATAATATTAAAGCATAATATTCAGTAGTAACTGTAATTATTGAATATATTGAAACTAACGTGAAGGCTGTAGATAGGAGAGTAAGGAGTCTGGACCCAGTGGCTCCTTCGAGTGAAAGGATCTAGTGCTTTACAGTCAACACACTACAGAGGGCAGATTAGCTCTGCTTCTGGCTGATATAGCAAGATGGCTGTATGAACAATAACAAAATTTCATACCAAGAATATAATGTGCAGGCAGTGGTTCAAGCTGTACTCCAGACTACATTTAAGCACTGTGCTGTGTTTTCTATGTTTAATCATGGGACAAAGTGACCAGAGAACTAAATGTGTCTGTGTGTATGTGTGTGTTTGTGTGTGTGTGTGTGTGTGTGTGTGTGTGTGGGTGGTTGGGTGGGTGGGTAGGTGTTGATGAGCAGCTGTGGCTTTTTACGTCCTGATGAAGGCAAAGTGAGGAGGTTTTGGGGGGCATGTTTGGGGGTGGGGGGGGAGTGAGCCCACCCTAATGGACAAGGGCTGATGGAAGCCAGAGCAAGCCTGGATTAAAAAGCCTCTGTGTGTGTGTGTGTGTGTGTGTGTGTATGGTGGGGGGTCTGGCTATTCTCAACCTTAATTTGGACTAATTTCTTGGTCTTTCCATGCAGGGACCAGAAGATTCGCACACACGCACACACACACACACACACACACACACACACACACACACACACACACACACACACACACACATATATATATATATATATATATATATATATATATATATATATATATATATATATATATATATATATATATATATATATATATATATATATAGACACACACACACACACACACACACACACACACACACACACAGTGCTCATTTGACTCTTGGCTGCGATCTCCAGTGCTCGTTTGACCCTCGGCTGCATACTCCAGTGCTCGTTAGACTCTCGGCTGCGTCCTCCAGTGCTCATTTTGCTATGTTGTTGAGATGTCTATTGTTTTTCTGAGCATGCTCATTTCTTTTGCATGTAAACATCAGAGCCTCACTGCAAGGCCTTGTGGGTTAGTTTACTATGTTCAAGGAAGTGCTCTGATGCACAGATCTGCAGAGAAAATCCTCATCTTGTTATTACATCGATGTCACGTGAAGCATCAGAGTCCTATCTCAGCCACTAACATAGACTAACATATACATAAAATGCTTTATAAAGCCTTTATTACAACCATTTCTTCTAATGTTTATCATTTTTTGCACATGCCAAGGCATTAACTACTTAGAATTAATGATTTATAATAACCAATAACATGTATAACGTGACACGTAATTCTTTTTCTTTCTCACCTAATTAATTGTTATTATTATTTTTAAAATCCATTGTATTTGAATTGGTCCAGTGTTTACAGGTAGTCAGCCTAGCCTTTTACCCTCTAATGAAAAGCACTACTGATGCATGGCCTAATTATTTATTGTTCATCAACATGTTCTATTCTTTCTCTGCTACCCTCACAGCACTCTCAGCTGCAAGTTGTCAATGCCAAACCACAATCCTGGTGGCCATTTGATGCTGATTTCCTTCCTGTTCAGGCTTTCTTTGCATATAGTCACAAATTAACCTCATAGTTAGAAGTTTAGGCAGAGCTTATTTAACCTACTCAGCGTTTAGTTTGATATGGGGGCACAAATCCATTTTAACAGACTACGCCCTTAATGACACCCTTTTCCTGCCCACTGCCTGCTTATAGATTTGGCTGGTCTGGGATCAGTTCTGCTATGAGGATGACAATGGACAACGGATATATTTAGTTCTTGCGAGGGATGCTGATCTTAGATTTATTCTGAGGGATGCCTTTGCCATGTTAACGCGCACAAACACACACACACACACACACACACACACACACACACACACACACACACACACACACACACACAAACACACAATCCTGCATGTGCGCATATGTACATAGATATCCTTTTATACTCTAGAGTGCAATTAGCATGGAATTTGGTCCCAAGCACAAAACTCTCAAACATTTTCACCCTTTTCCTACTCTGCTCATTAGAAGTGCATTTATTTTAACGAACACACTTTGTAAAGGCCCTGCCTGAGTCTTCGGCTTTTCTTTTGTAATGTGAGTGGATTGTTTTTTCTCAACCTAGTTAGTACGTTTCTGATGCACTTTCGGATCCTCCACAGTTCCAGCAAAGCAGTTTCACTTTCAACTTAGTTTACCCCATAAATTATTCATAAGTCAGAAATAAATTCAATATAGACTAGTAATAATTTGCACGTTTATTGTCTAATTTCTGCCTCTTTCATCCATTCAGTGTTGTTTGGCTTATCCAATTTTTAGATCACACTAATGAACTGGGGTCCTTATAAGGGCATGTCACACAAGTCCTCATATGTCCACACAAACATAAAAGGTGCGCGTCGTGAAGTAGCACCAGTCAACTAACCTAACAGGCCTGTTCTGTAGAAGTCTGCTCAGTGAGAAAGGGGTCATATGCCATTGCAGGGTTTGGCAGAGGGTACCTTCTAGTCCTGTATGGCTCACATGCATGCTCCCAAACACAAAAAATAAACCAAACAACAACAACGGGGAAAAAAAAACGCCCCCTTCCCTCGGCCGAGCCATTTGTTGTGCAGTTGAAGCATAGCTAGAACAGAGAGGCTGCCAGTGTGGGCTCGAGCGATTTCTTCTCAGCCACACAGGCCGGAGGGTGGAGAGACACCCCCAGCTCTGACTCCACAGAGAGGAAGAAAAAGAGAGAGAGAGAGAGAGAGAGAGAGAGAGAGAGAGAGAAAAAAGGGAAAGGGAGGGGAAGGTTCCGAACGATTGTTCCCAGCAGTGTCGGGTGCTGGCCGGCGCTCCGACCCGCCCATCCACACTTCTGTCATCTCCACCGCGTTCTTCTCCTCTCCCCGGTGCTCCTGCTGCTCCCTTTCTGCTCCGACATGATAAGACTAGCTGGTGTGGCTGTCGTCGCCACCACCACTAATCTCGTTTCTTCGCCGCAGAGCTTTTTGTTTGGGATCCCGGAACATCAGTGGAAGAATTAAATACTCTGGCTCTCAGCAGGAGGTCAGCGAGATGGTGGCAGTCTCCGGAGAGGGCGCGGGGCTTCCACAAGACGCAGAGAACGCAGTTTGCTCTGCTTCTTCTGTCTGTGTCTTTGTTATCTCTATTGGTGTAGAGCAGCCAGCTCTATTTTGGGTTCAGATTTCTGGTCAGAGGGGCTTGAAGTACATGCTTGATATTAGATGTACAAAATTACCAATGACCTTGGAATAGTTCCAAATTGTCTTATGAAATATCTGTTCCTGCAAGCCTTGAAATGACATCCTTATTTGGAATGTCACAGTCGTGGCCAAAAGTTTTGAGACTGACAAATTTTTATTATTTTTTTTTACTGCCTCAGTTTTTTTGCTCCTTTTGTCAGATGTTATATATGGTATAGTGAAGTACAATTATAAGCATTTCATAAGTTTTTTTCTTAATGTTTTATTGACAAATACATCCAGTTTAAGCAAAGACTTAATATTTACAGTGTTAACCCTTCTTTAAAACTTCTGCAATTCCACTTGGCATGCTGGATATCAGCTTTTGGGCAAAATCTTGACTGAGGCAACCTATTCTTGCCTAATCAGTGCTTGGAGTTGATCACAGTTTCTGTGTTTTTGTTTGTCCACCGTCTTTTTGAGGATTGACCACAGGTTCTCAATGGGATTGATATCTGGGGAGTTTCCTGAACATGGACCCAAAATTTCAATGTTTTGTTCACCAAGCCACTTGGTTATCACTTTTGTGACATGCTGCTCTGTCATGTTGGAAAAAGCATTGTTCATCACCAAATTGCTCCTGGATCATTGGGAGAAGTTGTTCTTGGTGAAATGTTGTGATACCATTCCTTATTCCTGGAAGTGTTCTTAGGCAAAATTTTGAGCAAACCCACTCCCTTGGAAGAGAAGCAACTCCACACATGAATGGTCTCAGGATGCCTCACTGTAGGCATGACACAGGACTCATGGTAGTGCTTCACCTTTTCTTCAATAATTTGTCCAGATGTCCCAAACAGTCTGAAGGGGGCTTCATCACAGAAAATAACTTTATCCCAGTCCTCTGCCCTACAATCCCTATATTTCCTGCAGAATGTCAGTCTGTCCTTGATGTCTTTCTTGGAGAAAAGTGGCATGGAGAGAAGTGCACGCACATCTGACTTCTGCCAATCCTGAGGAAGCTCTGCGCTGGCGGTGACCTGATCCTGTAACCGCATCCTCTTTAGAAGACGGTCCTGGCATTTGCTTGACTTTCTTGGGCACCCTGAAGCCTTCTTCACTGCAACTGTACCTCTCTCCCTGAAGTTCTTGATGATTCAACAAATGGTTGATTTAGGTTCTATCTTACAAGCAGCAATATCCTTGCCTGTGAAGCCCTTTTGATGCAATGCAGTGATGACTGCATGTGTTTCCTTAGTGGTAACCAGGGCTAACAGAGGAAAACTTCAAGCACCACCACCCTTTTAAAGCAACCAGTCTGCTCTTCTAATCAGCATGACAGATTGAAATCAGCAGCCTTGTCCTCATTAACACTTCTTCCTGAGCTAATAAGAAGATCACTAAAATGATGCTAGCAGGCTAGCATTTTGTGGCAGGGCTGCATTGCAGTGGCTGGAATGAATTAATGTTTGTGCTTAAGTTAATTTTCATGGCAGGGAATGACTTTGCAAATTAATTGCAATTCATCTGACCACTCTTCACAATCTAGAGTTAATGCAAACTGTCACCATAAAAACTGAAGCAGCAAACTTTGTAAAAACCAAAATTTGTGCTAGTCTCAAAACATGTGGCCACAACTGTAGTATTATTATTTAAACCAGTGTGTAAACATGTGATCTGAGTTAGACCAAGCTTTTGGTGAAATTTAATTGTGTGTATAAAACACTGCTGTGAAAAAGTGTTTGCTCCCTGTCTGAAGTCCTGAATCGAGCACATTTTTCGCATTATATTTACAGGGAATTGTAGCAGTATGTACATACAGTCTGGCAGGAAAGTTGGCAAAAAATGTGGTACTTGTTGCCTTTGGATTGTATGGTATCAATCATGCGCTATATAGATGTGAAAAGGTGTTAGCCTCCCTTCAGGTAATACAACCAAATTGTAAGGTAATTAGGATCAGTGATCAGTAATCAGTGTGAGTTCGACCAGCCATGACTTAGCACAGCCCTGTCCAATCAAAATCTATCTTCGAGCCTTTAAATCAGAGTGAACTTGGCAGCACACAGGTTGTCCAGTCAGGCATATCATGCCACAAAGAAGGGAGATTCCTGAATACTTCAGAAAAAAGGTTGTGGATGCCTATCAGTCTGGAAAAGGTTATAAAGTCATTTCTAAGGCTCTAGAGCGTCACAAGATTACAATCAGAGCCAAACTGTCCAAATGGAGAAACTTGGTAACAGCAGTCAATCTTCCCAGGAGTGGACGCCCTCACAAAATCTCTCCAAGAGTAAGATGCAAAATCGTCCAGGACGTGACAAAGAACCCACGAGCAACTGAAGAACCACAGGCCTCTCTTGCCTCAGCTAATGTCAATGTTCATAACTCAACCCTCAGAAAAACACCAGGCAAGAATTCCCTGCAGGGTCGACTAGGGTGTTGGAAACCATTGCTACCGAAAAAGAATATAAATGTTCATCTCAGGTTCTCTAAGAACTACCTAGATGATCCTTCTAGGTTCTGGAACAATGGACAGATAGAGTGGAGTTTATTGGCCAGTATGGGCCCTCATAATAAAAAACCTAAAACCTAACAGTACTGGAAGTGTGATGGTTTGGGTATACTTTGCTGCATCAAGACCTGGACACCTCGCTGTCACCGAGGAAACCGGAATTCCTGCTCTGTTTCGGAGAGATCTCAAAGAGAACACCTGCTCATCTGTCCCTGAACTGAAGCTGAAGGTCAGTTGTGTCACACAACAGGATGACAATACAGAACGAGTCTACCTCTCCACGATTAACGAAGTAAAACTTTTGTAAACTTTTTAAATGACCTAGTCAAAGTCCACAATATTGTAATGTTATGGTACAACCTGAAATGCTAAAAAAAACCCCAAACTACTAATTCCAGTGAACGGAAACAGTTCAGCAAGGAGAAAAGAACACTTGGTGGGCATTTGGTTGCAGTTCTTACTGCTAAGGGGGACATAACCAGCTAATTAAAGGAAGGGGTCAATTACTTTTTCACACAGAGGGATTTGGTGTGGAAAATCTTAATAATACATAGAATACATCTATCAAAACGTTGTGTTTTGTTACCTCGGGGTCCCTTTTAGTCATTATAGTCTTGGTTTATGACATTTTGTCATTCCGTGTTTGATATTCAGGAATTCAGACAGGGCGCTTACACTTTTGCATGGCCCTGTGTATGGTGATGTTTCATTTTCCTGTACCCAGATCAGGTATGTGAGAGAGGCCCATGGTCAGACCTGTGAGAGAGTTCCATAGCCGCAAATCACATTGCCTGTGGAAAAAAGAAGATTTATGCCCTTTTTCACCATGGCTGATAATACCACTTCATCGGCCCGTTTCTGCTGGATCAGAGCAGCTAATCTGAGACAGATGCCATTTTTTGCAGCGCTGCGGTGGAGAAATCTCAGGCTCCATCTCACTTCCCCCTCCACCTTGTGAAATTCCTCCTTCAAAATCCTTGATCTACATTGCAGGTGACTGACAGTGTACAGTCTAGGCTGCACTCCGTGGTATGTACACACTAACACATTGACATTGTACAGACCCACCCACCCACACACACACACACACAGACGAGTCCCCAGTACCACGATCCAGACTTATCACTGTTCGGTAAAGGTCAAGGCCTGAGCATGACCTCACAGTCTAGTCCCCCCCTCCTGATCTACCCGACCTTTTTTGCTCTAAAAGATTCCTGTGTTTCTCATTCCAGTAAGAACATACGGAGAAACATGCACCACACCGTATTTTTCTGCTGAACAGATGTTTTTAACACATTGCACACTGGTTTCTGTAAGGTTGTTCTCACACCACAGGGTTCAGACAAAGGCATTTTAATACTAACCTTCTCACAGTCTATGGGAAGCATTCTGATTTCTTATATTCTACCAAACAGTCTACCCCAAAACAATCTGACTTCTCTTTGCCTCCTGAAAACAAATTCAATCATGACAGACCAGTTTAATTTTGTTGTACCAAAAACTATTTATACTTGATCTAGACAAATGTGGCATTCTTTTTGTTGCTGGTTATATTGAACTGCTGTGGAGTGCGCTGAAGTAATCAGGAACCAAGGAATTGGTTTGCTTACATCTATGCATGACCACCAGACACAAGGCTTAGGTTTAGGGTTTATATTATGGCCTTAATCACTGTTTTATCTCCAGACAAATGAGTTTCTTTTAACCAAAGAAATGTACACACACACACACACACACACAGAGAGCAAGAGAGAGAGAGAGAGAGCAAGAGAGAGAGAGAGAAAGAGAGATCTCATTATTTTCCCCTCTGTTTGCATCAGGAGGAGGCATAAAAGGAACCGATCCCTATAACCTTGACCCCCGGAAAGAAAACAGGTGTTACAGCGAACGGGGGGTTCCAGAGTATGGAGTGTGTGTGCTAGCATAAGGCAGGTAAGGAGTGTGTGTAAGTGAGAGATGAGTATGAAGTGTTGGAGTCAGATTGGTAAGGACTGTGCATTATTGTGAGATGGGAAAGGAATGTATGTAAGTGTGACATGGGTAAGAAGTGTGTGTTAGAGTGAGACGAGTTATGAAATGATGTCAGATTGGTAAGGAGTGTGCGTTAGTGTGAGATGGATAGGGAGTGTGTGTTGGTGTTAGTGTGAGATAGACTTGGAGTGTGTATTAGTGTGAGATGGACTTGGAGTGTGTGTTATTGTGAGATGGACTTGGAGTGTGTATTAGTGTGAGATGGACTTGGAGTGTGTATTAGTATGAGATAGACTTGGAGTGTGTATTAGTATGAGATGGACATGGAGTGTGTATTAGTGTGAAATGGACTTGGAGTGTGTATTAGTATGAGATGGACTTGGAGTGTGTATTAGTATGAGATGGACTTGGAGTGTGTGTTATTGTGAGATGGACTTGGAGTATGTGTTAGTGTGAGATGGACATGGAGTGTGTGTTAGTGTGAGATGGACATGGAGTGTGTGTTAGTGTGAGATGGACATGGAGTGTGTGTTAGTGTGAGATGGACATGGAGTGTGTGTTAGTGTGAGATGGACATGGAGTGTGTGTTAGTGTGAGATGGACATGGAGTGTGTGTTAGTGTGAGATGGACATGGAGTGTGTGTTAGTGTGAGATGGACATGGAGTGTGTGTTAGTGTGAGATGGACATGGAGTGTGTGCTAGTGTGAGATGGACATGGAGTGTGTGTCTCCACTGTAATTAATGCGGGGTCTGCCCAGTACTGCAGCACATCTGGACAATGTTAGAATTTTAAAATCTTCTTACAAATTCGTCACAAATCCCTGACATCCTGCAAATCCATTTAAATTTCTTCCCTTGTTCTCTTTGTTTGTCCCTTCTTCCCCTTCCATTCATTTTCCTTTCCTCCTCTCCTCTCCTCTCATTTGCTCCTATCTTTACATCACATCTTTGTGCCAAACATTTCATGTGTTCTGCATGTCACTTTTTTCCCCTTTCCAGAATTTTCCCCCCACAAGTGTTCTCACATCCTTACACTTGTTTTTTTTCCATTTATAGCTGTAGCTATCTTAAACACTTTTGCATCCCCCTCTACTCCTCCATCCATTTGTACACCCCCCCCTTCCCAACAGCACACAAGTAAGGCACTCGTAGAGAAGCTGCTCCAACAGGCTTCCGTACATATATACTGCCAGCTAGGGGGCTGCCAGGCACACCCACACGTAGCTGCGGCGTTGGTGGCGGGTTCCCACGGTGCATGTTTTTACAGCAGCCATCGTGAAAAAGCAGCTTCGGAACTCACCGGCGGCTTCGAGCACAGAAGGCCGCTCCTCTTCGGCCGCATTCCGACGGTCCTGACAAGACTTACGGGGAGAGGGCCTGCGGGAATCGAAAGGACACATCCTGTCCGCTGAAGTCTGCCGCAAGAACAGAATTAAAAACTTTGTTCAGCCATTGTTCGACTTGGAGAGATGAGTGCCACAAGAATCTTTTTTTGATGGTCTGGTACGTGGAACAAAAAAAACCCCACGTAGGTTCTTTCCCTTTGATGGCACAAAGGCAATCTAAATAGGAGAGAGAGAAGGAAGAACAGGGCAAATTATACACACTTCACGTGATTTCTCCCCCTCCTGCAATTTAGCAAAATTGCGACATTTCCACCGCATTTTTCTTCCTCCCTCTCTTTCTTTCACTCACCTCCTTTTTTCTTCTTCTTCTTCTTCTTCTTCTTCTTCTTCTTCTTCTGAAAGGAAAGACATATTTTGATTTGCATTCACTCATACATCAAGGGCACATTAACATAGAGGGCAAAGTATTCAGCGATCTTGTGAATTTCCTCTCGCCCCACGTAACCACCCCTCCACCCCAGACCAGTCCGCCCCCTGAACACACCGCCTTTAACTTATCTCCAACAAGTATGCCCTGAAACAGGGTAAAGTGAATAAGAAGGGCTGGGGCGTGAAAAAAGCCCTGCCTTTGCACAAAATTGGCGAGTGAGAGAAATCTAAAACAGTTGCTGAGGAACTCTAAATAATCACTGCACTTTTGGAGACGAATGCATTAGCATACATTAGCATAACTCAGTGGGCAGGACGTAATCGCTAGGCTCACGGTGTGAGGATACCCCCATGGGCCCCGTCCTGTCTGGCTTGCGTCTTAGAGTTTAAACCCTGACCGGCCTGGGTAGGATCACACAAGTGCGTCTCCCAGGCTGGACGGGTATGTGTGCGGGCGTGTGTGAGCGTGTGCGTGTGTGGGCGAGTGTGCGCCTGTGTAAAGGGAAAGTGTCCCATGAGCCTCTGAAAAGACGACTTACTGATAAGACAAGAGATAGGGATTAAGAAGCGAGGGGATTTGCTTACTTTGAAAAAAAACAAAAAACAAATAAGCCCCCCAAAAAGTGGCACGTGCTCTGAAATACTCTGAGCGGCCACCCGGCACAGTTGTGGCAGGAGCTTACAGCTTCCAGGCACCTCCAAGTCTACATGCACCACCTCTGCCTCTGCCTGCCCATCACGTCTGCAGGTCCAGACACCTGGAGCAAGGTGCTACCAAAGGACAAGGAGCTCTAATCTCCTCGCGCCTCCTCCGGACGAGCCTGGGTGGCCCGTGGAGGGAGCAGGGTGGAGTGAAGGTCACCAGGGGGGCACCTTGGCCATCCTATCTCTGGCACCCTGCTCTCCTGTAGAACCGGATTAAAGCGGAAACAGCGTTGCGTGTGTAATTCCAGCAGGTGCTCGGCGAGCGGATGGCCGATTTGAGCGGTACGAGGGGGTGGCGGTTGGGGGCGTGGAGGGGGCGAGGGTGGACATCCAGGCTTGGGCATTGCTGCTCCCAACGTTCCCACAGAGCAAAGCCCTCTGCTATGGCAGTCTATGGAGATCACAGCTTCTCCGGAGCTCCAGGGAGCGAAAAGCAGAAGTGGGGGGGACCCTACACGTACTCATTTGCAAATGCCTTAGAAGGGTTTCTGTACGTGAATCTCTCTCTCCCTGTCTCCAGCTCACTCACTCTCTCTTCATAATAAAAACCCCTCCTATTAGCATATCCTCTGTCTCAGGTTCATAAAGCACTGCATATGGACCAGCCGCTCTGAATACTGCTCCTTTAATGAACAGTGCCTCACATCTTTGATATCAGCTGCCGAGTACGCCGCTGACACATCGCATTGAGCAGCGACCCCCACCCTCATCAGGCGTGCACCCCCCCCCCCCCCACACACACATCCTCTATTTAAATACAAGGCGTACTTGGTACTTAGGAAGGCAAAAAAAAGTTGCAGTGCATTCCAATATGTGCGCCGCGCAGAGTGAGCATGTGACTCTTCTGTATTCCGCCTCTCTCTCTCTGCCTCCTTTTCTCTCTCTCTCTCTCTGTCTTTACCCTCCGTGCTTCAGATCAGCTTGCTTTACCACGTGGAAGTTCGTGCGCCTGGCCCTCTCATCTCCTAACACAGGCAGAGCCAGACTGGACGTTTTTTTCCGGCTCCTCCAGAGTCGCGGAAAACCTGCTTTTTTATGCGACTGCTGTTGGTCACTAGATGGTGGACAGATGGTCTTTACTGCCCCTCCGTCAGAGCGCTGGCCCCCAAACAACAAATAGTTTATTGTTTGACTGTGTTTTTTCTTTTATTGGTTCGTCAAACCAGAGGCCGCTCTGGGTATTATACGCTGTTTACCTGTGTGCTAAAGGACTGTGTGGCTTGAGACATGGCCTACACCGGGAGTGAAAGCTCACGCCTTAAATAAAGTTGGCTCACCCGGTCCCCAGGCAGCATGTCGCCTCCGTTTAATCAACTTGCCCCCCAGCACTACTTGACTCAAAGCCAGGTGTGTGTGCGTGCTTCCTGGGTGAGGCAATTATGAGGAATGTCGCTAGGGGACGTCCTGATGCCCTGACCTGCTCAGGCCCACTCTGGTCCACTGGCTGGTCGTGATCAGACCTGGGCACCCCAGGACTTTTCTGTGAGTCCAGTTCTTGGCCTCCTCCCCCTATGCTGCTCATGCAGAGGATGGAAAATGCAAGCTAACACTATGCTTTTGCCAAACGCTTTTAGTGCCTTCAGTGCCTCGTCGGCGATCCGAGCGCCATTACGTAAGTATATTTTGAGATCGATGCTTGCATATAACAGCGGGCGACGTTAGGCGCACCGAGGGAGTCTCCTCCGTCCTGCCGGCCGCGTTCGCCTGGCTAAGTGTGAGTCAGGTTGCGAAGGGAGCAGACGCTCGTGAACTGTGCCCACAGAGTGCATGTCAGGGATATGGTTACGTAACCCGGACCAGGTAGCGAAACTGTCTGCTCGAGCCTCGAGGTTAATCTCACAGTGCCACAGTCCCTCACACTGCAGTAACGACACAGCAGAAGAGGATGTTGCTCTGTTCCTCCCTGTCTTAGCTGCACCTTTATGGTCTACATGCATTAGACACATACTAGGAGCCAGTTAGTTTGTGTCTTTGTAGGAGATATCAGTTGGATCTGGGAGACCCAGATCAGCAAGCGCAAGTGCCATGACGCTCGTGACGCCCCGCAAAGCCGGACAGCGGCGAGTCGCCCGTCTTTAGAGCTCTGATTGTTATACAGCCCGTAACAGCAGATTAATGTGCTGTCCTTGTCAAGACGTCAGCGGCGGCATTTGGTTGTTTACGCGTTGCGGTAAAATATCGCAGCGCAAACGTCCTCCGGCTGGAACGTGTTTCGTCAGCCGTCATCCCCTGACATGGTGAGGGCGGTGCTGAGGTGTCTCCACCTACCAGCCACGCCCCTTTGAGGTGGCCTGTGGGTGAGCAGGAGCTGCCAGTCGATATGGTCAAGAGTGTCTGTAAATAGGGGGGTAGAACTTGGGCAGAGCGCAGGGCGGGGGGGATCTGAGCATGCTCAGTCCACTCGCAGCCAGGAGACAGACAGCTCACAGTACAGGATTATGGGAGAAGGTTAGAGAGAATGGGAGGAAATCGGAGGGCAGGAGAGTGAGTGCGTTTTGATTATTACAGTGACTGGTGACTTCCTGCCTGCAGGTGGAGGCGCAGAGGGGTGTGGCATAAACAGACATGGGAGGAGTCAGGTGATGGTGGAGCCACGATGCCATGGAAAGAGGAGACACTCCATCCCCCCATTCCCTGTTCACTCCTCTTAGCTCCCTCTCTCTCCCCTTTTTTTCCCTCTCGCTCTCCTCTCCCGCTCCCGTGCCTTCGGTAAATGTCAGAGCAAGCTGCTGCACTTCCCACCCTCATCGCCTTGACAACCTGACCCCACCCCCACACACACAGACCCCTCCACCTCCAAAAGAAAGAAAGAACCGGAGAAGAGGAGAAGAAAAGGGCTTTTATGTCACCAACTCACCAACCCCCCCCCCCCCCCCCCACCCCCACCCCCCCCCCCCCCCCACCTCACCCCGAGCGGTTTATGCACACAAACAAGCAGGCACATACAGCCCGGCCCCCTCTTCTCACTCTCTGAGTGACCTGGCTCGGCCCTGAACCATGTGTGTGTTCTCCCAGGCCCTCTGACAGACGGAGAGAACGCTGAAAGAAAGCGTGGACGCACTCGGCAGGCGCTGAATGCGGGCGCGGGTGATTTATTAGCTCCGATTGTTCCGATATGACCGATACGTTTATTTGCTTAAAGGTGCAGCGATTACGACCTTCAGAGAATTTTGCCTGAATTGTTGGTATTTCCAGCCAGACATCTCGTGCGGGATCGTCTGAAGCTGCTTTCTGACCCTTTGCCATTTTGACTGCAAGCTCGGGCTACAAAAAAAGCCCGAGAGCATCGGTGCTCGAACGAATTCACGGTTTGTGCTTTAATGAGCTCGACCTAGCTGATAGGTATCGCGAGTCACCAGTGTCGGAACCTGCAGCACATAATCAAAGCTCTTAAACTCTATGCTTATTATTTAGCCGTTGATCTTAAGGGCCTGGTATTCAGCAACAGCCGTGAATTATTCAACATGTATTTACAAGTGTGATTAGTGTGTTTGGGAGCTACCTCGGACTTCAGACACGACTCGCCCGCCACGGCCAGCGGTGTCGTGTAACTTTGGTTTTACGTGACGTCGTTACTGCTGCTGTTGTTGTACTGTTAATGGTGCAGTTCCTTTTTTTTTCACCCTCATAAAAGGCTTATATGCCAAGTCGTCACACACACCCCCCACTTAAGAGTTTTGACATTTTATGCAATTACTGTCATTTGTGCCAGAGCAGCACCAACCCGACTGATTGTACAGGTTAAGATTCGCCGGATGAAAGTGAGGAGCGCCTCATGAAACTGTAATAAGACAAGAGGCTCTGCGCCGACTGACTGTGACATGTGTAAGTGTAATGCAACACTCCTTCACATTGCTGCTTAAAAAACGACTACAATGGGTGTCTCAAATACCTCAAATATTTATGGCAGCGGGTTGGCGGAGCTCTGCCTTTGATGTCGTATGCACCGCATCTCGGATTGATGCCTCGCAGAAAGTTCTGCGGCTAATAAGTAAACTTCGCTTTTTTCTGGGCCGCAGCGACTTTCCGTTATCGGCTGGCGTTTTGCGCCGCGTCCGTGTGCAAGGTGCCCGCCGAGATGCCCATCGCGAGGTCAGAGGCTCCCCCGTGAGAGCTACGCACCGCGCTGTCTTTCTTCCACCCAGCTGAGCTTGCGTCTCTTCAAAAACATTGTTTGTATGTTTTCTTTTTTTCCTTAGAGGCAGAGAGAGTGAGAGTGCATGCATAAGTATCGTATGTGTGTGTGTGTGTGTGTGTGTGTGTGTGTGTGTGTGTGCGCGCTCGTGCATATGTATGTCTGGTTTTAATGGCAGTGTTCCATCAGGTTGCTGTGGTGACGATGTTTAGCAAAGTTTCTTGGGCAAAGCGGTACCAGGCTGTCAAAGGGAAAGAGAGAGAGAGCTGAAGAACCATCTGGTTGGAGGTGAGAGACCATATTTACCACTGACAACAGGCCCAGCAGTGTGTCCGCAAAGGATCCAACCATCACTGCTGTCTCTCTCGCTCTCTCTCATCCTGTTTAGTTTCCCTTTGGAACCACACTTCATGCCCTCACAATAATGTTTTACTCTTACGATCTATTTAAGTTTGTTTTGTTTGTTTGTTTGTTTGTTTTTCGTTTTTTGCTTACAGCGTCCACCTTTCCTTCTGCAAGCCCACACTCTCTGTTGCTCTGCTTTGCTTCTCCGTCTGTTTCCTTTTCTCCCATATTTTAAACACCTTCTCCGACAGTAGTGCTAGCATTCGTTATCCCTCTCATTTCTTCCAGCTGTGCACTGCGCTTGTTCATCTGTCTCCTCCCACCTCCTGAACACACTCATTTCCTTTGTGTCATTCTTAACAATACTTAGCCCCTTTTCCCTTCAGCGATGATGTATAACCTTTCTGCCAACCATCTCCCTCACTCTATAGATCAAGCCTGCCGCTGTTATTAACTCGTCCCCGGTTTATGCTGTTTTACGAGCAGAGTGGCCCCGTCGTGAAAGTTTTGCTTTGCCTCCTGTCGCTCTCTGAGGTGACTAAAGTTTCTCAAGCCACAGAGAGCGTGGTTCACGGGGGCAGTCTGCGGAGTCCCATGTGCCAAGCGCAAACATGTTTGTGCTGTCCACTACGAAAGCTCAGTACATGCACACCTTCATGCAGACCCTTGTGTTTTTTAATACAGAGATGGAAAGAAAGACAGAGAAAGAGTCGATGAAATAAATAAAGAACACAAGCAAGCATGAAACAAGGTACATTTGGTACATAAGCCTTCATAGTCTTTACCTTCATTCTTGTGTGTGTGTGTGTTTCTGCACCAGTGCCTTGGTCAGTCTGTGCCTGCCTGCCCAGGTTCAGTCTGCACATGGTTTCAGTTCTTCTGGGAGCTGTTTGCCTTTCATATCCCCTCAAACGAGTGTTCCTCTGCAAGTAGGACAAGCCATGAAAAAACTACAAAAAACTCCCACAAATCATCGAACATTCAGTGGTGGGGGAGGGGAGCGGAGGCAGTCTTTTGGAATGGTTCGAGTGATGATAAACGGAGCCTTTCTCTTATTTCACAAACAACACATTTGACATTGCCATGTGTCGTACGATTACTGAAGATGAAGTTTACGTAAGAACGATGTGAGCATGTAGGATAATGACCCGCTGAGAGTGGAGTCAAGTGCTCCAGTCAAATCGACGCTGTTCCCACACTCCGCGGGAGTAGGTGTCGTGAACGCAGATCAGTGGGAGAGCAGGCCGTGCAGTCCGCAAATGTCTGACAAAGAATCGTAGGGTGACGTCTATGGATACCATCTCCTGCACAGTAATGGCTGGGCTCGTGTGTTTAATATATGAAAGACACAGAATGGTAGCAGAGTTGTTGCCATGGAGGAAACCACTTATCACTGAGACAAAACAAGAATAAAACCACCAAAAAAACTATAATAAAAAAGTCAATAAATATTGAGAATTTGGTTTTAAAAAGTCCCTGGAGGTACAGCAGCATTAATATACCAGTGTTCTGTGGACAGATAAAATGATTTTGAGGTTTTTGCCAGATGCTCCCTATGTTTTATGTTCCTGTTGCAAACCAACACCAAAACTGTTTCCCAGATGTGAAGCATGATGGGGGGAGTAGAAGACGCTGGGCTGCTCTGCTGTACCAGTGAAATATAGAGGTTGTATTCACCTTTAAAGTACGCCATCCAAGATGTGTACATGAAACAGTTCAGATGGGTCAGTCACCCCTATCTACTATGAAGTGCTTGGTTGAGGTTAAGATCAACCAAAAAAAAAAAAAATGGTGTAGACATAAAAGTGATCAAACTGCTAACAAAATATACACCTATTAAAGTTAACCTAACATGAGAGAACGATGGGTCTGAAAACTGTCTGGATCTTCTCATGAGATTACATCGCATATGTAGACAAAACTATCATAGACACTATACCCAAATATTACAAACGTAATATACATCAGATCTTATACGACTTCCAATTCCAATTACATTTTATCCATTTATCTTCCAGTCATGTTTTATCAATAAACTGCATTTGGGCTCCAACACTCTAGATGTCTAGTCTAAGGATTCACATACTTTTTCCATCATTGATCCTAAGTATTTGCTGAATGAAGGTATCATTCTGAATAATGTTGTGTTGGAATATATATTACATTAATGGCATTTAGCTGACGCTTTTATGCAAAGTGATTTAAAATTATGACTGAGAACAACTTGAGGGTTAAGGGTCTTGCTCAGGGGCCCAACAGTGGTAGCTTGGCCATGGTGGGGCTTTAACCAACAACCTTTCAATTACAAGTCAAGTACCCTAACCACTGAGCTACCACTGCCCCATAGAATAATATAATCCCATTATATTCAAATGAAATGTATAATCAAAATGATTAAAAATGATTTATAATTTAGATCAGATTCCATTTTAGAAGCCAATAGTGCAGAAGTTTAGCACTCGGAAAATTCACCTGATTGTTAGATCTTAACCCTTCTTATTTGACTGAGTTGCTCTGTGCACAGGTCTCCACTAAACAGCTGGCCCGCACGGGGAAAGCCTTTTGGCCACTGGCTTTTTCGCCAATCACAGCGTCTCTATCTGCCCAAGCCACGCCCCCCCCCAACAGCTGGTATCCTCATTCAGGCAGCTGCAGTCCTGCTGAAAGCAAAAATGTCCTAGCCTCCACTCCGCCTGCAATTACCCGCTGCGATTTCCATCACCGGCAATTTTATTGGATAATGATCGCGGAGGAGGAGCCTGAGGTGGGACAAGTTAAAATGAGCCGCGGTATTTCACAAGAGGTTAGGACGAGTGTGATTGGAAGTTATGAGACAATAAATCGTAGGAGTGTAGTGGTAAAGTATGGAGTCATGGAAGCTCATGTCCAACCCACTCTGTGAGGCCAGTGGCAGGATTTGCGGAGTTGTTTTCTATATGGTGCACAGAATTTAGCCCCTATAGATTAGATCTACATATTATCTATAACAGTCATTTATTTATATGGCCATACTGCCACTTGGGTGACTGAGGGCTATTATTGCATATCCATATACGTAGGTCTGTCTTTGATGACGTGCCATTACTATGTCAAGGTGTGCCATTTTTATTAAAAACAATTGAGGCTATATTTTATGAGCTTTAAATATGAATCCTGTGAGTATTGCATATATTAGATGCTTCCCACAATAAAGCAAGCACTGTGCTCAAATAAATTCAGGCTTCATTTCGGTTCAGTGCACCTCCCTGGGTTTTATTTTACACACACAGGTAGTTTTTCCGTGTGTGCGCTTAGCAAAAGAGATACCCCAACTGCGATACATAAAATATGGGAAAATGCGACAAAAAAGATGCAGCTGCATGTTTCCCATGTGTCCACACCGGTGACCACTGCATTTCTGCTGGATCCAGCTTGGTCTGACTTCCACCACCACCCCATCTGGTGCTCTCACTGGCTGAGGCCAGGACCTGCCACGCTTACTGCCCAGGGAAATTAGCCAGCTAGTGTGCCAGACTGCTGAGAGTGGAGGAGAAGGGGTAATCCCTCAGTGGTTCCGTAAACAACCAGGAAAAGGCAGGTAATATCCTCGGCCTAGCGTTCTGTGGTCTTTCAGCAGGCAGGGTAGGTCCTCATCTAAGGCTGGAAACCGAGCCTGGGAACAAATCCTCCAGGCATCTGAAGGTTCACCGCCTTGCCGCAATAGAATACTGTATCTTTACAGGCCATGAATGACCCAGTGGCAATCTGTGACCCAGATCTCCTAACCCTGCTCCTCTCCATATTTTTGGGCGGGTTGATTTAAGCTCTGGAGAGAGAGCAGGGATGATGGACCCTGTGCTGGACACCAGCGACACACATCTGCTTGTGTTCTTTTTGTAATTTGCTTATCCTTTCCATGCACACGTAGGAAAGGTAGCTGTGAATACATCAGTGTAACCTCATATGATAACCAGTTTTCTCATCTATCTATCTATCTATCTATCTATCTATCTATCTATCTATCTATCTATCTATCTATCTATCTATCTATCTATCTATCTATCTATCTATCTATCTATCTATCTATCTATCTATCTATCTATCTATCTATTCATCCATGCATGCATCCATCCATCTATCTCAGCCCTAAATCCTTTTTTTTGCATCATAAGAGGCCGTTCACACTATGCTTTTTCAAACTCTCTGAAGCACAGTTCTTTACATACTTATATACGGAGCAGCGCACACTGCGAGGTGTGTTCTTCACAGTTTTGAACCGCGTGGATAAGCCTGGTTCACAGCTACTTCTATGATGTGATTGCGAACAGAACGGTTGGCCGCAGGGACCGCTCTCTAAGGCCGCGGGCAAGAGCACGTACCACTTGAAAACCCGAGCAATGCGGCGTGTTCATTTGGTGATACAGACGTTCCCTGCTTGTTCATTGGCCAGGAAAATAAATGGAAGGGGGTCAAACTAAAGATTGTTTGTAAACACCTTGACATTTGGAAGTGCCAAATGTATGAAAATGAGTCTTCGCAGCAATGTTGCACATTTGTTGGATAAACATAACAAAATTCACCCTGATGCTTTCACATAATTGCTTAAAGGCCATACACGCCACTGCCTTCTCTGTCTGTCAGCCTGTCTCAACAGAAATTCTTCTTCACTGATCAACAACAGGCACCTTCTAACCAACTCTAGTCTTTGACTGTGTGTGATTGGCGTCTGTGTTTACACTGGGGTCTGCTTCTTTGGATTTCTCATTCGCTGTGCGGGAGGGAGCAGCTTTGCCCTACAGCGCCATTCTAGCTCCGGTGTCAAAGTACGCGCTTGCCAGGGACCATGGAGCAAGATTACACTCTGGAGCCACGGTGCATGTGCTGTGGTAGTTATGAAACAGGCATAAAGGAAAAAAAGAATCATTAATCTTTCTTTGATTGATTGATCAGTTCGTTCATTCCTCTATGTCAGGCTACATCTGTTCATCCAAGTCATAGTCATACAGTTATTGATCGTCAGTTTGAAGATTATTATTCTGCTCTTATTTCATACCATAAAAGAATACATATACATATACAGCTCTACATTGCCCTCCATGTCAGATGACAAACAGTCTTACCATTAGCGTGTATGGCCCTGATTCCATATATGCCATTGGCTACATAAAATGGGCCATTCATCAACGTAATTTGATAAATTTACACTGTGTTAGGCCTGCTGTAACTTATGCTAAATTATTACTCACAGCGAACCCAGATGCATTAAACAAATTTGTACTGATAATAGGTTCTGCACATCTGCAAAAAAAGAGATCTTCTGCGCCGTCATCAGAATGAAACATTTTGTAAGTAATTTGTAAGTAAAGCAATCACAGCATTTTACTTTTGCTTGATGTCTTTGCATAATTGATTTTTACATAAATGACTTTACATGATTGATTTTTGTATAATATGCAAATAATTTTAATGTGATGAAAAGACCAGTCCTTGCTCGTCATATTTAATAATTTTTAATATATATATATATAAAATTTGAATTATGTGTATAAGCCATGAGAAATCAATCTGTTGCATGTGTGTCATTTAAGGTATTGTGCTGACCGTGTATCTCCCGGTTTCATTTAAATGGCATAAGGAATCAAGGAGGGGGCAGTAATTGATAAGTGAATCCGCTTTAGCTGTGTAATCAATTTAGGCCGTTGTCCAGACCTTTGAATCGAGCGGTTAATTGGCTTGTGTCAGAGTTCTGGGACAAAGCTGGTCTGTTATCAAAGATGAGCCCTCAGAGTTCGTTTGTGCTGGCCTTGCCTTCGGGTCCCTTACAGCATTCGTGGTTTCTCAGGTTGCTTGTGTGCCTTGGCTGGAGTCTTGGCTGGTCTTCTGCGCAGGTTTGCCGCCTTGGCGACGGCCGGGGCCCGGCGCTGGACTGCAGTTGCTGCGTCGATTTGCTGCCACCTTCTCTGTCCTTCCTCTTTTCCACTCCATCCTTTTAAAACATGACTTTCTCACTTCATTGGCTTCCATTCAGAGCTATCCAGCGATGGAGAATGCTTGACTAGGTCGCTGAGCGTGGAAAGCCCCCCCGCTTCCCTTCGGGGCCTGGGCAGTGGCCTGAAAGAGGCCCAGAGGTTGTCAGGAGCAGAAAGCCAAGCCGGGCGGGGGGCTAATGGCCGCGGCGTGAATTGTCTGGGAGGTTGGCGGGAGGGGAGCGGAGGCTCGGTAGCAAGAAAAGCCCCGAGATCTGGGGCAGAGCCATCTGCTTTTGTGGTGGGGAGCATCAAAGCCAGGAGGAGCACAGTGGGAGCTCTTTTGTCACAAGGAGCAGGCTACATGTGGGCCTTGTATATCTCAAGGAAGGATCCATGCAGGCCTATTGGACTCAACCTCCACCCTCCATTCTCTCCAACCCCACATGGTCTCCAAGTGGCGTAAAATGTTCAAACTTAGAAATTCCATTATTTGCCCTAGAAATGTTGATAATTGATGAGTTTGTTTGACCCAGCGTACCCCACCACAACGTAAACCCCCCCACCCCCCCACCGCCTGTCCGTAATTTTGCCTCGCCTGGAAATGGGAATTGTGTGGTTTATTTTTGTTGTGTGAGTGGAAATTAAAAAAAAAAATAGGTCAGTGCATGACTCAAAAGCATGCTCGTGGGGTGATTAATTATTAAAGTGACTAATACTACATTTGCCTCCAAGCGCCAGTGACTTTAATCCATACCAGTGGTGTAGCTTCCAACATACAGCCTCCTGTTCACGGAATACGATCTCTCTCTCTCTCTCTCTCTCTCTCTCTCTCTTTCTGTCTTATTTGCTCCTCTGCCTCTTATTCACTGAATTCAATTTCAGTTTCAATTAGCTTTATTGGCGTGTCCAAGATACATATTTGTATTGCCAAGGTTTTACAACGCTACGGTGTCACTGTGTTTCTCTCTCAATTTCCGTCTGTCTCCCTCCTCCTCTCACTTTGATGAAGCACCAGACTAACTGCTCCTACTCTCAGACTGCTGGTATAATTGCGTTAGAGAGAAGGACTGTGAAAATCTGCAATATGTTGTATAATTTATTTCCTGAACAAGCTTAACGACACAACAGTTCTCTTAACCGGCAAAGGATGCCAAATGATGTCAGATTCTGAATATTAAGGCGGAAAAAAAATCCTCAGTGTGATGTTGATGGCACTGGAGTGACGTTGCTGCAGAACGACACAGTTAGCCCTCTTCAGAAAGAGCTGCCGCTATCGCTTTCATTATTTACCTCACCTGCTCTCGCTTTCTCTCTCTTTCTCCCTCTGTCGCTGTTCCCCACCCTCTCATCTGCTCTCTTCTCTTTCTATTTATGAGTCATTAACTCTGTAGATGGGTCTGGCCAAGGCATGTAGAGCACACAGGGCATGAGAGAGAGAGAGAGAGAGAGAGAGAGAGAGAGAGAGAGAGAGAGAGAGGGAGAGGGAGAGCTGTTAGTTAAAAATTATCCACCCTCTTCCATTACGCCCAGGCTAAAAACAATAGAGCATGTGGACAGTGCCTGCTGCCCAGATCCGAGCAATACCCCCGTCCACCTATCCATCTCTTTCTCTCTCTCTCTCTTTCACTCTCACTCACACACACACACACACACACACACACACACACACACACACACACACACACACACACACAAAATCATTAAACTATAATAATATTTAATGACTACTTCACACATGTTCGGACACAAATACACACACTCACACACTAATACATAGAGCTCTGACAACCCAAAATAGCCTATTGTAAGAAAGGCAGTTAAGGGGCAGTAATGTTTAATCAGTAATGTTTCTAATATGATCAAATGTTCCTTTGAAATTGCAAAGCATCCAATTACACATTTAATGATAATATATCAAAGTGTGGTAGCAGATGCATCATCACCGTCACATCGAAATATCCAAACTGGTCATTCTACACTAAACAACATTAAAATCAACTATTTGTTTCCTGGTCAAACTGCAAAAAAAATCCTTTCTGAAGTCCAGAGACGTTTAGGAGGCAAACAGCCTGGTTCTGACCCCCAAAGAACTGGTTGATCGGTAGGCCATCTCTCCAGTGTTCCAAGGTCCAGGCGTGTGTGTTTACGTGTGAAGTTTCAGAAAACAGCGACAGACATTCGTTAAATAATAAGAAGGAGTTCCCCTTCCTATTAATGGCATTACTTGACAGTCAGCTCGGAAATCCAGTCTATAATCAAAAAAGTAACAAATTAAAATTTCCTGCCAGATGATTTCAATGGCTAGTCTAAGTTCTCTCTTTACTTAAAGCTGTCGAATCTATTTGGAGATCAAGTGATAGATGGCATCACATCTCCTACACATTTATCCAATATGTGTGAAACTCGAGACATCTCATGTTCAGAATGACTTGAAACAACAGCAGTAAAAACAAAAGCACGACTACGTCTGTCTATAAAGGATACAGTCTGTACGGCCTGAGAAAAACACGGAGCCCAGGTATTTTAAGGCAGCAGCAACAACAGCTGAGTGGTTGTGCTAAAGACTGCAGCTCACAACAAAGCAAGAAACCACCAAAGTGTAGCCCCTGCAACCTTTCAATTACAGGACCAGGGTGTAAGGAACCGGCCGTGGAGGGTGCGGCAGTCCTCGAGAAGCCTGTGGCCTTGCTCTTCACAACCAGTCCCTCACTGTCTCAGCATGGGCAACTGAAAGACATTTAAAAGGAAATATGTGCTCCCCTGAGACGGAAATTACATATCTCTCAAAACAAGTCTTATTAAAGCTAATTGTGCACAATTAAAGTCATTATGTGACCAATTCTTTTGTGCAATTCACCTAAGGACCAAAAGGTAGCTTGGAGTCTTTTTCTGATTTAACCCATCAGACCCCTGGAGATCAACTTTGCCCTCGCAGCCAGACGAACTCCACTTTGTTCTCCACGAAACCTGGGTAATTACCTGTTGATCTCCATGGTTACTGGTGGCGATACAAGTTGAAGTGTGCACCCAAGGCTAGGCTAATTAAAAACCCATTCATGAAGGGTTTTTTTTTTTTAGTGCTAAATAACATGCAAATTTATAGATGTTAACTTAACCGATCTATATGAGCCTGCATTAGCAGACAGTTCCAGCAGTAGGAAACTGAAAGAGAAATAAAAACACTGGCAGATGATCAGCACCAACTCTAGATACCACCACGACACCAATTAGCCTGCTGCGGAAACCACGAAAACAGCACAGCTGCCACCGGCCATTACTGCCTAAAAAAAACATACCCAAACACCCCCTTGAACAATTTTTAAGATTTATCAAGACATTCAGATTGTGTATGATTTGCGTAACCTGAAAAGAGACACTTGGAATAGCCCCACCCTTGGCCCTGCCCCCAGGATCCAGCTGAGAAACAACCCAGGGTGGGTGGTGGTCATGGTGGACCGGCTGCCCCTCCCTGCTGGATGTGGCCCGCTCTCTGGGGTCCCGTCGCCCCGCTCCAGGTGACTTGCTGGCCGATGCAGGCTTTGGGGAAGCTTACAAAGGCCGAGAAAGGGAAATGATTTCCACCGGCGGACCAGAGAAACGCACAGATAAGACTCGGAAAGCCGTGAAAACTGGGCAACGTCTGCATTGGCCGCAGTGAGGTTCAGTAAAATCCAGTCTTTCAGCACCAGGTCACTGCACTGAAAGCCCCTTATAAGCGTGACGGTATGAGACCAGGAAAGGCAATTTTAGGCAACAAATTCTAATCCACATGTACACATTGGCATATATTTAGAAGTATTTTTTAAAAATCCATGAAAAAGCATCTGATTAAATCAGAATCTTACTGCAAAAATAACATTTACTAAACTATATAAATATGATACAATGGGGTCTTAGGTATACATTATTATTTATTACTAAACCACTGCAAATGTATTGCTTTACATAATAAAATTGACACCCTTATTGCTCTTCCTACCCTTTCTCTGTTGTTGTATGCCTGATAAATTGTCTCATTACTTGAATAAGTGTTTAAAAAAATGTACTGTCACAAAGAAAGATGAAAGGCCTGGTAATGCAATGGGAATTAATGTCTTCCTCAGTGTCTATCACCTTCAGTGTTGAGGTAAATCGCTGAAAAGTGTAACGACATGCTAACAGGAGAGAGGAAGAGGCAGTCGGCTTTATTAGGAATATTCCAAGTGCCATTACTGGCAGTCAGAGTGATAAAAACAGCAGACAAAGGGGCAAATCCATAATCATAAACTCAAAAACTAGGCAAATTAGGTCAGAATACAGAAACACAGTGGACCAGGAGGATAACAACGGGAAATAAATATGTCTAAGTAACTTTAGCAAGACTTCACAAGGGCATGACAAAACTTAACGTGCCAGGAGACACCAGGATGGAGGTGGAGCCGGACCGAGCCAATGAGGAGCGCAGGAACAGGCAAACCATTTCTGAGGAGCGGAGTCTCACGCACAAACATTAGCCTGTTACCTGAACACTCATATGTGTTCTTCGCTCTTTTGCATTTATATCCTGCACTACTAAATTTACAGTTTCTTACTGCACTTACACAATTCACAAGACAACATTTAAGGCTACTTCTTTTAACACCGTCTCATGCATTGTCAAACTGTTAGCACTTTCAGAGTACAGAATCTCTCTGTGATATATCTTTGCTAGCTCTGCTGTAAATGCACCAGCCAATAGGTCTGTAAGCCAATACCATCCATTCACCTGTCAAGCCTGAAACAACAGCCTTAACACCATTAATGTCTGTATCCAAAACTATACGGCAAACCTTACTAACTTAATACGTACTGTCCTTGACACTATGGGCTTGTTTGAATACACAATGTCCATTCAGTTTCGATTTTCGAGACTAGCCAACCTAAACCACATCGCTTTGTGTTAATCCCTAAACAATACATGTATGGACCTTTCAACAAAGTTAGTGGACAGAACCAATCTTGGAAACTTTGAACTCGCAAGGACCACCATATATATTTCCTCTAAGCCACTTTGTGGTCAACCTCATGTCAATGTCTAGAGAGCCACCAAACCACAAGGCTTGAACACACCTAGATCAATTTGTCAGTTAATTAACAAGCCTCTGCCTGCATTGATCTGGATGTGTTTCAGCAGGACAGACACATGTGACCCACATGAATCCAAGTTAAATACCCTTGTTTTACATTGTACGAACTGAGCAGCGGTCTTTATTCCATACCAGCCAGATTACTAACAGACATTTTGAGTTTGGGGAAACAGCTAGCTATGAGATGCGGCGTGATGTAATGGCTGAAGCTCCAATAGCTGAAACATACATAAGAAAGCTGATTACCGCATGGCGCACCCTAAACTAATCAAGGTTGTCAAACAATTTGTCATTTTAAACCAGGTGAACAGAAACCTGCAGTTCTTCAGCCAACCAGTATACATTGTTTATGGGGTTTTCTTTGACTCTCTCTCTCTCTTTCTCTCTCACACACACACACACACACACACACACACACCAATCAATTAGCCTTAGTGCTGAAGGAATGTTGACTAGGCAACACTAGGCTCCCTGTGTTTTTTCTTTCCCTGCCTCACTGATTCGCTCACTCCGCTTAGATCTCCTACTTTCCCTCTCCTGCACACATACAGTCAGTTCAAGCAGACAGATAGTAAAGCCCAAGAAAGCTCAGGAAACAAAGACAAAGATCCTTGCCTAATTTATGCATACTCACCAATGACCGCAGTGCGTGCGTTCTATACGTATGTAAATGTTAGTTACAGTCCTGTTCGGGGATGTCAAAAAGAAACACAGCATGGACAGTGTATGGGTTTTGTACAGAACATGCAGCTTTGGTTAAAAGATTTGCTGTTCTCCTCCTGGTTACTGAGCTTAAGACTGTGATTAGTGTTTGTTTTTGTTTTTTTTTGGTGTGGGCATATGCATAGCCCAGTGGAAAACCCGCAGACACACAGGTAGACGAGCATGCATGCGCGTGGGGGTATGCACAGGCACGGCTCGCCTTCCGCTCCTGCAGCGCTCCATTCACTCTCATTTACAGAACCTTGATTGCTTTATTTCATGCCTAATGTGTGCTGCGGCCTGTGCGCAAGTGTGTGTGTGTGTGTGTGTGTGTGTGCTTTTGTACGTTTAAAAGGTCTTATCCAAAATATACAAAATTGGCATGCGTGATTGTGCGTGTGTGTAGATGAATGTTGTATTGTGAAGACATCGTGGGGAATTTTCGGTGTGTGCGTACAAGACCCATACAGTCAGCATGTTTATTTTTAATAAGGCTCATAATAAATGACATAATCAGTTGACTCTTGACTTCTCTAACAGCCATAAATACAGACACATTTTGCCTCCCTCTCGCCTCAATTTCCCCTCCAAATGGAGTCCTGCTTCCTTGTTTTGTTTTGTTTTTTTTCCATTTTTCATTTTTAATTAAAAAGGGCCAATCATCCATGTTTTCCATCCTTAATGTATTTTATGCTTGAGGAGCGAACAAAGCCAGACTTCTCCTGTGCTTCACTTTGATTTTTTTTTCGGCCCTGCAAAAAAAACAGCAAAACCACAATCTTAAGAGCCGTGATTCAGAACGTATAATGAAGTAGTTAGTTACCTGCCAGTGCTGCTAGCACTTTTACAACCGAGGATGATATTAGCTCTTTTCCACCGCACCATCATCTCGGCACTGGTACCGCTGTGGGGCAAATCAAGTGCATGGTCGTAAACAAACTGCACAAAGAAGAGACAAGTTTGATTTCTTCTCCCATATCTGCATTAACCTCCACGATCGCTGCTTACTTTGTCATCGTTTGTCAAACTAGGTGAGTGTGCACACTAGGAAACTATTCACACACGTGTGTGACTGAAACGCTGGTGATGCTTTACAGTCAATCATAACCGTCTTCAGGACCACATGTGAGTTTGCAGATTCCAAACTCTGGATGAGAAGGACACCGAGGCTTGGCTCGGAAGTGAGAAGCAAGCGATGCTTGTCATCGTGCGTTACATCTCACGGGGGCCTTTAAACCAAGAGATAAGGGCTGGGCGCATGCGTACTAAAGGGAGCAGTGCAAACGACTCTTAGGCGAAATCATATCTTCTGTAATTCCATCTCTCTACATAAGGACGATTGCATGGTTGTGTGAAATGCCGCATGGTTGTTTCTATTCCAAGCGGTGTCCGGCCACTGCATCCAAGGTGTTGCAATTATGCACATACGTGAACTCTGGCAAAACCTGAAGAACAGAGTCTCTTTCAGAACCCAGCCAGCACAATAAAACCACTTTTAATTAAAGGCTCCCTTGCAGACATTTACAGGGATACAGTCTCTTAAGCTTGCTTATATTGTTTTCAAGTTCGGTCTGAAATTTAGAAACGGAGGCATGGGGTGGCGATATCTACGAATTAGCACGAGTAGGTTTTCAGTATTCAGTTATTTAATCAGATGCACTGTATTTTAAATGGGGCCTAGGGTTTGGGGCCATTTACAATCTCCTCCAAAACCTCCATCCCAAGTTAATACATGGGCCAGCACTACAGCCCATGGATACATGGGTGTAAAACCATGCATGAAGAGTGGGTGTAGGTGTGTGTTTTCTATGCTAATTTCTAACTGGTAAGTTGCCTACCATTAACAACCTAACTGACATTCCTGACAACCGAGTCCTCCTTCCAAAGATCATGCAAGTAATGCCACATAAACTCTAAGCTAAGCAATTTGGTGGGAAAATCTCCTTCCTTTGAAGTTGGCCAATTTCTAGGGCCCTCAATGTCCATTAAAATGCTTATCTTGCCTGTTCTCACACTGAAGAGCTGCTTTATGTTTCTGCTACTGAACATAAAGAAAAGTCCTGGTTAATTAGTAGCCCTGGCATATAAAGGGGACATCACACAAAGAAACAGCACCCACAAACGTGCATTTCTTTCACTTTGTCTGGTTTGTTTTGGAAATTAATAAATTAATGTTGTTCTCACATGAATGTTGATACAGACCTTAAACCGCAACCAGATAACATCTTTTAGATAATACTATAACGTATATACACATAAAGTTTCAAACAGAAGGCAAACATAAACTATTAAAAGTTTTAGCAAAATTGACCAATATATTTTGCTGAACTTTTTAGTGATCTGAGATTTAGAGATGAAATTCTGTATATAAATCAGTTTTTGTTGTCTGCTTATGAAAAAATACAGTGCAATGAAAAATTACACAATTGTTAGATTTTATAGTTTATAGCACAGATACAGTATTACCACAGAGGGACATTAAATGCAGTACATTTAATCTTTAACACGATTCTCCTCTTTTTTGCAGGACACAAATGCCAGCTTATGAACCCAGGATGAAAAAACAGTAGCAAATACAGGGCTGGTGGGTAATGGGAGATGTCAGTCAGTGTAGGGGAAGCCACTTGTATTGTGAGGGTCACTGCTGACCCTCCACACTTCTAGTTAGACATTAATGGAATCCTTGCTGAGGGGTGGGTGTGGTAGGGTCAAGTGTTTGTGTGTGTGTGTGTGTTTGAGTGAGTGAGTTAGAGAGAGAGAGAGAGAGAGAGAGAGAGACTGGCAAAGGTTGCATGCTTCATTAAGCCCATTGGCTGGGGGGTTCATTAAAAACCAAGCAAGGCGACATTCCAGGGGACTTTATTAACCAAGCTCCCCCTCCCACAGACGTCCTGTGAGCTTAGCAGCTTTTAACCAGCTTGTCTTAACCTCATCACCACAACACCCCCCCCCACACACACACAAAAAACATTGTGTTCCACCACCGTGCCCTTTTTATTGTGCTTCCCTCCAGACAATAGGCTCCATCTGTTGGTTCGGCTCCATTTCCAGAGCTCCTCTGGCAAGGCTGCAGCCCCATGACACAGTGACTCAATTCGGCACAGGTGGAGGGTAGCCTAGCCATCCAAGCCCAGTCTCCATGGATACTTTCCCTGATGGGGAGAGGGAGAGGGAGAGGGAGAGAGAGGGAGAGAGAGAGAGAGAGAGAGAGGGGGCTGGTACGTGAGCGTTAGCAGCTGCAGCGAGAGGTAGGTGGTGGCCATGCTGCTTTTTAAGCGCTTTCAGAGTGGCAGAGGTGAAACAGAGAGCCAGACTAATGAGTGCCCCACCCCACGCTGGCCTCGGGAAGGGAAACACCTGCAAATGTTTCAGCCTTCTCCGAGATCATGGCTAAAATGTGTGCCCTATTTAAAAAATCCGGAGCAAGAAGTATCGATGTGAAAGAGGAAGAGGGAAAAGGAAAAGAGGAAGAAAGCAACTAAGGGAAAAACATTTTGAGTTGATTAAATTTGTTAAATTAATATGAAAGACTCTGCAGTGGTAATAAT
This sequence comes from Electrophorus electricus, assembly GCF_041902795.1. Taxonomy (NCBI): domain Eukaryota; kingdom Metazoa; phylum Chordata; class Actinopteri; order Gymnotiformes; family Gymnotidae; genus Electrophorus; species Electrophorus electricus. The sequence continues at coordinate 17,364,219 of NC_137513.1, forward strand.
TAGCTCATTGCCCTATCCAGTAAATTACTGGTATATGCCACTGTTGTTTGGCATGTTGAATGTGGGCAATGAGAGAGTGACACTTTGAAAAATGCCAGTAATCAACTAAAAGTTAACTAAACAAATGAACTGTACTGTTAATCAAGACGTCCTAAATTCGCTATCCGAAAATTCAAAAAACGATCCAAAAATTCATAACATAATGATTCTTGGTCCCCAGAGTGGGGTACATTTGAGCACTCAGCATGACCGAATTTCATTCTCAGATTGCAGAGACGGAAATCATGTCTAAGTGGCATGCCGGAATGCCAATTATAAGAAACCGCATGCAAGAATACAAGGTTTCAGGACTCCTGCAAAGCACTGTGGCCCTTGGTGCTGTGCGATGACATTTCTTTATACTGATATAGTGATGCCAGTTTAGAGTGGAAGCTCAAAGTGGGACAGTCAGATGCACTTTGGCCCGAGCACTCCTGCAGCTTGGAAACATATAAATGACTGTATTCAACTCTCCCACTTGGTAACACTGTTTTTTTTTTCCCAATATATACATGCTTGAGTTTTGTTTTTTTTTTAAATAATTTTTATTGTATTTTTTATATTTTATTTGTGGAACACAACATATAAACTATATAAAGGTTATAGGAACTGGCCGCCTCTGGATGAGGGAGTGAGCAGCATCTGCACTCGTTCCCTCCTCTGGGTGAGGGGGTGAGCAGCATCTGCACTCGTTCCCTCCTCTGGGTGAGGGAGTGAGCAGCATCTGCACTCGTTCCCTCCTCTGGGTGAGGGAGTGAGCAGCATCTGCACTCGTTGCCTCCTCTGGGTGAGGGGGTGAGCAGCATCTGCACTCGTTCCCTCCTCTGGGTGAGGGGGTGAGCAGCATCTGCACTCGTTCCCTCCTCTGGGTGAGGGAGTGAGCAGCATCTGCACTCGTTGCCTCCTCTGGGTGAGGGGGTGAGCAGCATCTGCACTCATTCCCTCCTCTGGGTGAGGGGGTGAGCAGCATCTGCACTCGTTCCCTCCTCTGGGTGAGGGAGTGAGCAGCATCTGCACTCGTTCCCTCCTCTGGGTGAGGGAGTGAGCAGCATCTGCACTCGTTCCCTCCTCTGGGTGAGGGGGTGAGCAGCATCTGCACTCGTTCCCTCCTCTGGGTGAGGGGGTGAGCAGCATCTGCACTCGTTCCCTCCTCTGGGTGAGGGAGTGAGCAGCATCTGCACTCGTTCCCTCCTCTGGGTGAGGGGGTGAGCAGCATCTGCACTCGCTCCCTCCTCTGGGTGAGGGGGTGAGCAGCATCTGCACTCGTTCCCTCCTCTGGGTGAGGGAGTGAGCAGCATCTGCACTCGTTCCCTCCTCTGGGTGAGGGGGTGAGCAGCATCTGCACTCGTTCCCTCCTCTGGGTGAGGGGGTGAGCAGCATCTGCACTCGTTCCCTCCTCTGGGTGAGGGGGTGAGCAGCATCTGCACTCGTTCCCTCCTCTGGGTGAGGGGGTGAGCAGCATCTGCACTCGTTCCCTCCTCTGGGTGAGGGGGTGAGCAGCATCTGCACTCGTTCCCTCCTCTGGGTGAGGGGGTGAGCAGCATCTGCACTCGTTCCCTCCTCTGGGTGAGGGGGTGAGCAGCATCTGCACTCGCTCCCTCCTCTGGGTGAGGGAGTGAGCAGCATCTGCACTCGTTCCCTCCTCTGGGTGAGGGGGTGAGCAGCATCTGCACTCGTTCCCTCCTCTGGGTGAGGGAGTGAGCAGCATCTGCACTCGTTCCCTCCTCTGGGTGAGGGAGTGAGCAGCCTCCGCACTTGTTCACTTCCGAGTGCACCTGGTGGTTGGCCTAACGGTTGGCTGAATGCACTTCAGACATGCTGGAGCAGTTTCAAAACCAGACACTGGCTGGTGGGTGGGGTGCCATTTTAAAGAGACAGTGCAAAGTAAGGTCTCAGCTGAGTTTTTGACCCTTGATATGTTAATTACTTTGTCTTTAAAAAAAAACAAACATGAAGGACAGCAAGGTTAGCTTACAGCTAAACAAATCCAAAAACCCATCTGTTGGGGTAGGTGCCTATTTTCTGTGTGTGTGCGTGTGTGTGTATGTGTGTGCAGAAGCAGCCATGAGACTGTGTGTGGGCAGAGGATGGAAGATAATAGACCACATGGCTTAAGTTATTAAAGCACTGTTTTACAACTTAATCGTTTTCCCCCCATCTGAGGGTTGTGTGCCGAACCCTTCTGTTCCAGTCTATTTCCGAACTCGCCATTTTCCCCTCCTCTTGCCTGCAGGATTTCCCTCCGATTCGGATGCTAATCCCGCCAGTTTTGTTGTAGAGGTTTGGGAAGCAACCTACTTGTGGCACTCTGCCACCCATTCTCCTACACCGCCATTATCTCCGAGACTGCCAGACAACAGTGGATCTCCCCGCAGAACTTGCAGCCTAACACTTTTCTTAGACAGAGGAATTGCACTAAATGGCACTGTGTTTGCATGCAGAAACCAGTACACAAATGTTTGTGTGTGTGGGTCTGCTTGTGAGTGTGTTTGTGTTTTGTTTATTTTAAGTGTGTATGTACATATGTGCGTGTTTGCACATTCCCTTGAACGTACGTATGTTTGTTTGAGTGTCCAGCATTTGCTTTTTTGTGTGTGTGTGTGTGTGTGTGTGTGTGTGTGTGTGTGTGGATGGGTGGGTGGGTGTAGGAGGGGATGTTGTGCGATAACATCAGTAATAGCCTGACGGTGCTGGAGCAATAAATAAGAGAATGGGACATACAAAGATGTCAATGACACTCAACTTCTTCAACCTCCCATTTCAATATAAACCCCTCCCCCACTGTCTAGCTCTCTCTCTCTCTCTCTCTCTTTCTCTCTCTCGTTCCTTCTCCCTCCCTCTCTCTTTTTATTCATCTGTCTCCCCATCCCGCCACCAGGACTTCATGGTGATAGATGGGACAGTAGAGGGGCTTAGCACAGCGCTAAAGTTTGTGGGCCACAGAGCCAGCATCGTTGTGCATTAAAAAAAAAAAGTAGCCAGAGAGCGAGAGAGCGAGTGACACAGGGAATAAGAGAGCAATAGAGATCGGGAGAGAGAGAGAGGGGGTGAGGGAGATGGAGAGATCGAGCTCCTGCAATTGGATGAATGAGGCAAAGCAGATGCGTCAGCATTTTCCCGCTCAGTCTGTTTCACTCAGCTCAATTGAGTCTTCCTTATTATCTGACCCACTCCCTTTCTGCACTGGCCTGTTCATATTTTACCACCCCCACACATGTCAGACACGTCTCTTATTCTCGTGCTCTCTCACGCACACACACACACACACACGCATACAAACACAAACACGAACACACACCTTTAGCTATCCCTTCTATTGTCGAGCACAACATCGCTGGCTATAATTACAGACTCTCAGAGTCAAGCCAACTGTAGTCCAAAAGGTTTATAAGCCATATATCACACAGAAAAGCTATATTTAGCCCAAGAAGATAGCGTTTGGCTGCGTTAATGTTAAATGTTTCAGAAGTTTAGTTTGTGGGCGCACTAATATGATTTATATTCAGTGCTAAGCTAATATCTCTTAGCACTTTTGCGGAATGTTTTGATTTGTGCAAATAGGAATGTCAACATTTTTGAAAACAGGAATCCACACGCAATTGGGCTTAAACGTGTAAAGTAAAGTAGCGTGTCTGGGAATATGAACACAGCATAACAAATGAAGAGTAAAAACAAGTGTCTACTTTGTTTTCCAGTGAATAATGACAGGCTGGGTCTAAACACAACATAAAAGAGGAAGAAAGGACAGGAAGGAGCAGATGACCTGAAATCACGCCAACTTACATAGCAATAGCAGCGTTTGTTCCTCAGAACCGCCTTGCAGGACTTCAGTTAGACACTGCAGCCTGTCAGCTGCCATGCACAGGCAAGTCTTCATTCCTGGTCCGTTTGCCAATACAGGACCAGGACATCAGCCACAGCTGCCATTTACCACTGTCATGTCAGCGTCGCTGCTGGGGTTGAGGATATCTGTCCTGTTAGCAGCGGTGTGACGCTGTGGTATGACATGGTCAGACACTGTAACTGAGCCAGGTAGATGGGAGCTGATGCTACAGTACACCTGTACACTGCACTTCTGTTATATGTGTATCTAATGAAATTGCCAGAAAGTGTAGGTGCATGGTAGATGTTTCTGATAATGTGGATAATGAGTATATATAATCACCACAGAAACATAAGGTGTTAATTTTTTTTTTTTTCGTGCTTTTTCTGCACGGTATATTGTTAACCAACGTATGGCAAACTAAGTAAAATTATGCTCAAATGCATGAGATACTGTAGGAACATATATTTTTGGACTGAACCTTTGTTATGTTGAATAATATAATTAGCTGTAATAAGATTGAATAAAATTGAATAAAGTGTAATAAACATATCTGTAGTAATAAGCTGGGCAGTCATCATGGAGTCACTACAGGGCTGGAGATATTTGGAACAAAATTGGACATCAATAACTGTAGAAACCCATGAGCAACACCCAGCCCCTGAGAAAGAGGGAATTTTAACACACCTATAACAACAAGCAAGTGATAGATTAATTTTTCCCTACTACTCACTTTACAGCACGGCAAAAGTCAACAGTGTGTATCGGATAACTGTCTGCGTGGCCTCGGTGCCTGTGCTGTATGAACAGTGTTCCTGCTGGGGTACGTTATTAATAAGCTGTGTACACACTCCTCCAACTCTTTGTGCGGTAGGGCATTCCTGCAGCTGCTGGAGGAGCCCATTTCTGTAAAAGCAAGCGGATTGAAACAAAATGGCCGGGAGCATAAAACCGGTGAAAGTGCGGCGCCAACCGTGGTGTGCTTTGCTACAGTGAGAGTGGGTCTGGGAGGAAGAGGAAGAGGAGGGACGAAATGGGGGCACAGCCTGTAGGGCTTGCGGTTTGGGAAGCGGGAGGCGACATCGGTGGGCGTGGTCTGAGGGGGAGGGGATTGTCAGCGGCTTGGAAAATACGCCCCTGACTGCTCCACGTCGGCCACTGTGTGTGACCTTCTCTCAACATTAAAGCTGGCGTATTAATGGTATTAAATAGCTGATATTTAAAAGCTAGAGAAGGGTTTTAGGTTAAACAGCACTGATATGGGGATTAGTGCCTCTCCAATCTGGCCATCACAGCTGGTTTTCCCCTATCAGTGCCAGAGCAAGTGTGTGTGTGTGTGTGTGTGTGTGTGTGTGCGTGCATGCGTGTGTATGTACTCAAGTCCCTCTTAACCCAGATAAGACTTCCCCACCTGCTGAACAACATCTCTCTCTGTCACTTTCACCCTCGGGACCAGGAGTTCACAGATGCCCATGTCCCTGACCTCTAACCCAGGAAAGACATTGCCTAGCCCACATCTCACTCAAGTCTATACAAAAAGGCTCGCTAACTGAGATTAGCAAAGGCTTCTACCTGCACCAGACTGTTTGTCTCATGGTAACAAACAAAAAGGTTTTTTTAGCCAATTGGAGTAGGAAGGTAACTGCGGCTACTGAAAATGTTTACAGTTTGTAGCTGATTGTAGGCTGTGACAATAATTTGTACTTCCACAGTCTGCTGTTGTTGATGATGCAAGGAAAACTTTTCGCATGTAAGTGTGTGAGCGCACCTCGAGCACACTTTAATGTTGATGACAGCAAAAACGCCAGCGCGATGTTCTCCCAAGTAGGGGGTGCTGTTTCGAATGCCACTCTGAGGCAACATCTAGGGAGTTCAGCACAACAAAGTGTTCTCTGAAGTGTCTGAAACAACACATGCCGGGACCGCCGTTCCCTGCTCTAAATTCATTGGACCAACTCCTAAGAACAAACAGCCAATGACAATGACCATTTTAAGAATCATAGTGGATTGTTTGAGGTTTCGATTTGCATAAACACTGGAGAAAAAGCCCTCTTCTTTTGGCTCATGACAGGGTGCGGAGATTGCACCTGGCTACCAAAGTATCTAAAATCCGTTATCTTCAAGAAGCAGGGATAGCATGTGTTCTTAACTTGATGTACACCAAAATGCCTGGGCGAATCCCAGATTGTGACTATGAAATGCTGGCCAAACACTTCAACCGTGTGCTTAGCAGCAGATCTGTGCACTCTTAAATAAGCAGTCTAGTGGAGCTTGGTTAGTTGGCACCGTTACCCCCGAGACCTCAGGAAGCACTGACGGATTTTGCTGTATCAGTAGTGCTCAGTTAGCGGTTCGATTCTTGCCCTCGGGGCGCGTCTCGTTACTCCAGCTCATCAAGAAGCGCGCCGGGCAGCTCCATCTAAACCTAAACGCCTGGCTGCCAGAGCCAGAAATGAGGAACACTCCGTGCAGCCTCAGACAAAGCCACCGCCCTGTTTATGAGGCGTTAGCAGGTTAGCCCAGATGCTAGCGGCTTCCACCCATGTCTGGTGGGATTACCGGCTTGCCAGAAGCAGGCCGGAGTCCCAGACGTGGTACTCACCGACATGGAAGCTCCCTAGCTGGTCTTGTTGCGAGAGGCCCCTGCCCCTAGTTGTTGTTAAAATTTCATTCAATAACCAGGGCTCCTAACAAAAACGATGTAGACACCCCCGGTGGAGATCGCGCGCTGGTCGTTGGGTCTTTTTTCCTCTCATTTTCTCATGTTTCAGAAGCCCAACTCAAACTGTACTTTTTTCTTTTTTTCATGAACATTTTCGTCACAGCTAAAGCAAGGTAACAAGCACTGGGGAGTGGCGTAAGAGCGATGTTTACAGCTGTGGAAGACGAAAGAGTCACTCACTCAGGGTTCAGTGTTTGTGTGTGTAGAACTCTGGCAGCAACCTCTGGACGTTCAAGCTCTCCCACTGCCATGAGCTTGATTGCAGAGTTTATTGCTTTCTTTGACCATTTTCACCTGCCCACATCTCTCCTGATGAGGTGTGCATGTGTGTGTGCGCGCGCATCAGTCAAGTGTGTGTGCATTCATCTCTTTTCTATAAACTAGCTCTGCTGCAGTCTCTTGCTCTTTGCTGCGCACTTTGCACACTATTCTTCTGCTTAGCTCTCTCTCTCCAGACTTTTTAAAACTGTGCATTCCCTGGGCCCTGGGTTTAGTTTGCTCTCTCTCTCTCATCCCTCCTTCCCTCTCTCTCTCTCTTCATCTTCTCCCTATGCATTTAGTCTTCTTTCCCAACTGCTCCCTCCCCCCAACCCTACCCCTCCACAGCTCCCAAGTGTGTTCCTTTATCAACTTACTGCTTTCCTCGTCTCCCAGTGGGTCGGCGTGGCTTGCGGATGTGGTCGCTACACGAGTCACCCCTCCCTGCTCGAAATGCACAGCATTCCGCGCAGGCTGCGTGGACGCGCGGGGTGTGGCCACCAGTGGAGGAGCGTTAACCTCTGTGGCCCCTGGCTGCCGAGCTTAATGACAAAACATGGGTGGGCAGCTGTTCACAACTGTCCCTTCTGTCTGCGTTTTGTAACCCTGCGCTCCCCCGCAATGCCAGGCCGGCGACACCTCACATATATCTGGGCATCGTAACTGATGCGTTTGAGGGTGGGGGTGTGTGTAAATATATGTGCTGTATGTGGAAGCGATGGCATCATATTAATATAAGATCCAGAGATTTCTCCCCTTTCTAAGTAATTTTCTCTTGAGACTGGACTGTGCTGAGCTCAGTGTTTGTGTTTCAGTGTTAGTCTGGTGTCTGAGTAAACAGGTTCTGTTGGCATTTATCAAATTAGTTTGTAGAATTGCATTAATTTTTATTTTAAGGTTTAAGGTTTTTCTTTTGATACAACCCTTTAAAGTTTAAGTTGGCTATAAGCACTCACACTATAAGCACACACACAAAAATAAATGAACTCAAATAACAGTCCTCAATCAATAAATGATGAACAGTCGAATAAAGAAATATTATATTTGGCATTTTACATTTGATTAGGTTACTTTTCTAAAAGCAAGCAAAAGACACAAGCAAATGTTTGGCTAATAATGAAAATCTTGTAAAGCAACAAAGTGAATAAGACCTCAGCACTGTAATTTTCAACTTCACTTAACTTCATTTGCATTTGTTGAGAAATATGGTTCAGGAATGTGTTTTATTTGAAAGAACTACATTACTTTAATTAAAAAAAAATGTTGGCATGAGATGTAAAATTTTCTATTCTACTTCTCAGGTCTGTTTCAAAGATGTATAACGTATTGTCAGACATGTCAATCAAATGACTTTAATAGCAGTAAATTCTATTACTGGGAAAGAAATACGGAACTCTTAACACACTCTGTACACTATGTGCATATGTAAACATGCTTATTCTATGCTCTTGCATAAATGCAAAAACCTTGTGTAAGATACCAGACAGAAAAATCACTCCCCATTTTTCTTGTCTCTTGACGTTAATTTCTCAGGAGACGTCACTGGGGTGATTTTCTCCAAATGGTAGAAAACCTTGTCCCATATTTAAAAACTGTGCTTATCTCTGAAGAAAATCCCCCTCGCTGGCTCCCTGAAGATTTGGGCGGCTTTTTTTTTTCCTAAGGTGACACTCGCAGCGGATCCAAGGAGACGCAAAAAAAACTGGGAAAAGACGAAGTGGGGACATTTCGCACGAAATCAAATGTGGAAAACGAATTGTGTGTGAAATGTGTATACGAGCCAGGCAAGAGCTGAGGAGGCCCCTCAGGAGGGCTCAGTGCAGGAAATAAAGTGGATAGCCTCCTTCTTATTTATTATGCATGGGTATAAATGTTACAAACTGGTGGCTGTGGAGACTTCTGTATTTGTGTCTGCAGCTGTCTGGCGGGTCTGAATTTCTTGATGCTTAAGAGTCGGTAAACACACACACACACGCACACACACGAAAAGATCTGCACTCTTGCATATTGTTTGAGAGTTAAGTTAACCTACCGAGAAAGGCTTTTCCAGCCAGCTGTCGCATCCCGTTAACTCTCCTGTGCTCGATCTTAGAGGTTATTAAAAGATGACTCATTAAAAGAGAAAGACCACTGATGTGCAAATAACTGGAGCTTCGTGTGGGAATGGTCTGGGAATCTTTTGTTGTTGTTGTTTAATGTCAGCAGTTTCTTTGCAATTCCCTCCTCCACACACACACACACACACACACACACACACACACAAACACACACACACACACACACAAAAGCATCTCTCCCTCACGCCGTTCTTCCTCCTTATCATTTTGGAGCTGTCAGGGAGAAAAGGGAGTGAGTTTAAGGGAGTCCCACTGGCATGCTCGCCATCTGAGGCGGAGAACACGCTCGAAGAGTGCTCTCCACGCCAGGCAAGACAAAGAGGCACTCCCGAGAGCCTGAGCGAGAGCCGCCGCTACCAACAACGCCGCTCTACAGGTGAGCTCTGCTCGCTCTCATGCAAATCCTCTTGCTTCGCTCAAAGACTCGGAAACCTCTTTTCCTCTCCACCACAACCCCACCCCCACCCCCACCCCCCACCCACCCAATCTGTGGGAGACTTCTGTCTGTCTCTCTGCGTGTTCTCAGAAGGCAGGTAAGAGAGAGGTGACAAAGATTTGAAAGGAGCCTGCTCTCTCTCTCTCTCTCTCTCTCTCTCTCCACCTTTCTCCCTTCTCTCCGTCAATTCCGAGCCGACGCCACAACAGGTGGGGAGAGGAGGGCAAATTTGCCTGTCTGGAAGTGGAAAGCAGAAGGGTGAATGTTGAAGGTTTAATGGCGGCGAAAGGAACAAGAGCCGCGTAGCAACTTTGCTCAATTTGAGCCGGGGACGATCTCAGTGGGTGTCTCAGTTGTTGTCTGCTTCAAGAGGCCTGTGTCATGACTGCGCTGCAAAAGTAACTGTGGGTTTATATTACTGCATGCTGCATAATTTGATGGGAAGAATCATTTTAATGTATGTTCTGTAAATGGCTGGAGTCATCTTTCAGCAGAATGTCATCAGTCACAAGGCACTCGACGCTTTGATGGCAGCTTCCACTCGATTAACTCTTTTTTGTTGATTTGTTACCTCACATGACTGTTTTTGCTTTTACTTGGTTCAGTTGCTCTGGAAAGACTTGTAGTAAACAGCTCACTGTGAATGACACAGCCAGACAATTCAAATGGATCAAGCAGTTTCATATTCATCTCTAAAGTAAACTCAGCAACCAGATTCTTCATACATTTGCTGCGTACTGTATAATGCGTAGCATTTTAGCGAACTTGCGGGCCCACACAGGGATTTGGGGGGGTGGGGTCGGGTGAGAGACAGCATGCTTGGACCTACGCTCCAGACTGCCCAGGGGCGGCGAGGGTTGAAGGCTTCATTTTCTGGACCTCGCTTGATTTCATGGGACTTCCACATCAAATAGGCCTAGGTAGCATTGGACTGTCGGGCGTCTCGGTGAAAGGAGACATTAAAATTCACCTGACGGGGGTCGCGCCCCAGCAGCCGCGGCCGGTCGGAGCCTCGCGAATCAAATTTCAGATCGAACTTTTCATCCCATGACTGAAAAGCTTGAGGAGAGAGAGACAAGGTCAGGAGGCATTATGAAAGCAGAAAATGTGCGATATGCGGGCTACGCAGTAGTCGCAGTGTGCGCTGCCAGCTGCCTTGATAGCCCCCAGAAAGCATATTGACGCAGCAGGCTCGTGCCTAAACAGATTACGCTAGTGTAGACCTTATCTGCCAGGAGCGATGCGTATTCTGATAGTCGCAGACATTTCGAATCGAAGTTTATGAACAGCAAAGAAAAAAAAAAAAAAAAAGCACATGGAACGCGACTGCTTGTGTCTTAGCCTGTATTTGAAGCCATCCATCTGTTGCTGTCCGTAATATGTTTTCGGTTTTAAAACGGCTGGTTGCTTATTTATCAGCGCGCGTGTGTGCGCGCTTGCTTTGGTCTTTGCGTTTGGACAGCTGGGCGGGTCGTTCCGAGCGGCGTGGTGCTGCTGTTTCTTTCACACCGAATCGAAGCTCCTTCCCTCTCTACCCTTTAGTACCTGTCTGAATGCATATTTCAGCGTAGCGTAACGGCGGAGCCCGGCGAGACACGCAAACAGAACAAACCTGGGAAGGTGTGCGCAAGCGCGGGGGAGGAGGGTGGGGGTTAGTCATTCATTTCCATTGGCGCGTGGTGGCGACATTTTTTCAATTAATATGGCTGTTTGTGCTTGGGTCCTGAGGTCAGTACTGACCTGGGCCAGTATCTAATTACAGAGGCTGAATGAAAGTGCTGAGTCATTCAACTCTTGGAGCTCCTGATGGACCTAGAACCCTTCACATCCGTCAGACGGCAAAACACAGTAATTCTTTCCTCCTAAAAACAGGAGCACTGTGTTCTTTCAGTCAGGGCACCAGGCCAGGAAGAGGCTTAGAACAATTCATTTTCCCATCAAATCCAGTAGCTCAGGTATTGTCATATACAAGCTAGAGCTTGCCACCCAGATATTAAAGACCGTTGCTTAGGATTGTAGTGTGTTTGCAGGCTGAATCCACAGCTGGGTATTAGAAAGGGAATGAGAGAGAGAGAGAGAGAGAGAGAGAGAGAGAGAGAGAGAGAGAAAGAAAGAAAGAAAGAATAAAGAAAACAGGCAGCGCCAAGGGTACGAAGGAGCTGCTCAGAATGTGAGCGATCTCCTTCACTCTGTAAATCTGTGAAGGCTGAAATTGTAGTAGCCGCGTTAGGGGTTCAGCATCTGCTAGTCACGGAGAATAATTGGCTGTGAGCTGAAGTCTTATCAAAGCCTGTCGAAGTGCAACTAATGGCCAGGGGGGTAGCTGCCACAAAGAGCCAACACTTTTCACTACTCCTCCAGTTTATTTCCACAGGAGAGCATTTGGTTTTTAATTAAGTGAATCACTCTTATTTGTTCCGTGGTGGCCTGCAGCCCGGCATAAGAGGAGTCCGCTGTTGGCTCGGAGACGACGACAGGGTGCAGAATGGTCCCAGACCCGGAGAGAGTGCTGGACATGCTCTGGCAAACTGGTCTTGTGGGCTCCTGAAGAAAGCCTAGTCCTGCTCAGCTCTCTCTCTCTTTCTCTCTCTCTCTCTCTCTCTCTCTCTCTCTCTCTCTCTCTCTCTCTCTCTCTCTCTCTCTCTCTTTCTCTAATTACCTGATCCTGTTAAATGGGAAAGCCTGTGTTCTTTCTCTGAAACATATTGCTGCATTTCACTCCTTACCTCTGTGTATATACATTTGTGTGCATGCGTGCATATGTATGTGTGTGTATGTCTGTGTGGGTGTGTGTGCCCGTGTGTTTGTGCGTATGTGGGTGATCGTTGCAGGATAGTTCCTGGCCTGTGATTGGATGAGATGGCTGTGTTTCCATTGCTGCTCCTTCGTGGCGGTGTTCTCCTGTTCCTTGCTGATTTCCAAGGTAAGGATACGCAGGTTCTCCTACTGGAAAATGCTGGGTGTATACACACTGTGTCATACAACTGTGCTCAAGTGGTGTGTAGGAGTTTCACATATCTGGGTAGTAAAATTTGGTCACTGTCTAAGACAGTATTTTGCAGGTAGAAAATGTCTCAATATAGCAAATTCCTTGTGAATTGCCTCCTATATGTGTATCGCTAGAGGGGAAAAAAGATTCACACACTTGCAGTTTTTGTGAATCATACAATGTACTGATCTAGCGGTGTGAGAGGTACCACGAGAAGCTACTATCGTCAACCTAGCCCAATGACGCCGACCACGGAACTCTACATACTCGTTCCCCTTTTGGCGTTGCCTTTTAAACATGCCTTTTTAAAAATGCAAGTGCTGTGGACCGGCCTGGACCCCCAACACTTGTGAATATTAAACCCAAACTGGGCATGGATTAAAAGAATATGTCAGATCTGTTTACGTCTTGACTGGAGGCCTGTTTACTCGCCCGCGCCGCGCTTTCGCTCGCACAATGCGCGAGAGGCCAGCCTGCCGCCGGGCGAACCCGCAACTCCTGCTGTGTCTTTTTCTCCCGACGCGCGGGACCTTTGTGACCGGGCTCCAGGTGTGTACCCACGCCTCCATTCACCTGCCCCCGCGTGGCTTTGGCTCGCAGTCGCCGAACGGCTGCACGTGGTCACGCACCAGCTGTCCGCTCCGGCCAAATCGGCCGCTGAGGCTCGGAGGCATGGCATGGTGCCGCAGTGTTGCCATGGCTACCGCAAACAACATAATTAGGTTTGCCAGGTATGCCAGTACCTTCAAAGAGAGGAGTTCTATGACAGTTTTTTTTTTACATATATAAGTTGTATTTTGTAGTGATCATTTGAACGCCATAATTAACCTTTTGAACTGATCTCAAAATAATAATAACAATAAACAAAGATCAGACAGAACAATACAACAATACCTTTTCATATTATGACTGTGGGCTCATTTTGCAACAGCTTTCAGTGGGACTCTCTGATAGAGGCTAGAGATAAATTACCATTATCATTTTAATTTCCTGGAAATAAATTGCGAATTCTCCATAACAATTGCATTGATGAGAGACCCCAGATGGCCCACATCTCTACATACGGGTCTGTTTTTATACCAAAGAAATCTTGAAAAAAAAAAAATGATGCAATAATATAGTTTTAGTGTTCATTGAATTTGGGCTTTGTAAATCAGCCAGGAGAGGCACAATGTCTGGGGGTAAGTTTGCACTCATGCTAAATATAGAGATGGTAAGTTATAAGGGATTAGAATGTGATATGACAGATCAATCAGCTTGAATATGTAACCCAAATCCCAAGCAGTGATACTGTTAATACCAACATACTTGTTAACGCTTCCTAATATTCCTACACCAACCTTTCATACACACTAATAATGTAATGGAGGCTGGTTATATGAGCACAATCAGGTATGTTACACATTATGCACAATCAGTTCAGATACCGCTACCTGTTCTGGGGCGACAACAGGCATGCGCGTTGGGTGTGTCCCACATTTCCATGTATTTGTTTAGAGAAATGAAAGTGCCTCTTTGTTTTCTCTGCTGAGAAAGATGATAAGAATCGATGTTCGCTGAGTTGGGTTTATCAGAAGTTAGGACTTTGAGTTGACATCCCTGGATTTAACGCTGTGGCGAGTAGAGGAAAATAAACCCTTTTTTGATGTATGTGTCAGACTGTAAATGCTGTCTTCTCAGGGAAGTCCATTTTAATTAGGCAGCGCCGTATTCATACATGCCGTTGCAGGTCATGAACAATTGTGTTTCAGAGGCCACACGGCAAGCAACAGTGCCTCGAATATCCTGTTAAACAATTTACTGAACCAAAAAGATCGGAGTGGCTGAGCTAAGCCTCAATTTAGGCAGATAACAGCTGTATTGTTGCAGAGAATACTCATTTAAATATCCATGTTTAAAGAAACATGTTTAAAGAAACAAACCTCTCCTCCGGCTTCATTCGGCAAGTTCGTCTGACGGGCACATTGTAAGCGTTGGGCCATTTTGAGATCCACTTTAGAATCGTTCTCTGTGAAGTTTTTTTTTTTAACCTTTTTTTAAACCAGACAAACAATGGTGATTATTAAGATCTGAGGATATTTGGACCTTGGTAGTGAGAGGATAATGAGATGTCGTACATTGTATTAAGGGCAATCTAGGAGACTCTCTATCCGAGACCATACTTTCTGCGGCACCTGGTGCAGATTGAAAGTCAGATTTGGCAGCGCGATTTACGGCATTATCTTGTCTGGCTAAGATGTCAAAGCGGCACATCAGGGGTCTGATTCTGAGATGGGGGAGCATTTGACATGTATTTCCTCTCCTACCTCTTCTTCTCAGGCAGTTGGGGGCGTGGGGGGGGGGGTGCTCGCAGGGCAGTCCTATTTGAATTATCTTACGGCTGATTATGTTACGGCCATTTGCGTATTCATTTATGTAAACATTATGCTAATGTGTTTCTTTTTTTGGTTTGTCGCCCATGTCCGATCGCGCCCTTCAAGTTTGACATGAGGTGACTGACGCAGCCTTGATGCAAAGGCACCCCACGCCCTCACCAGGGCTCGTGGGTGCAGCCGAGCATGGACCATCGCACATGAGAATTTGTCATTGGTTCAAACCCCTCAGGGTCGAGGGGTTTGCAAACTCTTCCTTTACACAGGGCTCTCACACAAGGAGCAGGAGTTTGTTTTGTTTTTTTTGTTTATTTGTTTTTTTTTGCTGTGTCCCTGAAAGGCCAGGGTGCATTGTGTACATGAGAACACAGATGCTAAATCCTAATCTTATGGGGAAGCATAACGCAACAGCGTTGAGGAGTACACACAGAAGTAAAATCCATACAAAACAAAGTTAATGCAGCTGCCTTATGCTGCTACCCAGTTGCCATGGTGCCAAATGAAGTGATTGTTTGTATTTTTCCTTCTTTCTGTTTCGTTCTTTGTCCAAAGTGTCTGAATTAGGTGAATGTAGGTGAATTAGGTGAGTTTTTGTGATTCACATATATTATTTGATAGTTAGGCAGCCAGCCATGCAGGATGCTGTCTGTGTAACCGTTCTCCTTCCTCTTCCTCGTCCTCTTCCTCTTCCTGCCCGCAGTGGAATCTGTTTGATTTGAATGGATTTTGCAGGCTGATAGTTTAGCACACATAGACCCCACAGCCAGTGCCAGCCCATTCACCCATTACAATGCTACTGCCACAGTGCCGTAGTCCTAAGACCCATAGACCAGTTCTCAGCAGTAGCACCTGCTACCCAAGACATTGAAGACGACCGGACGATAAGTAGGCTGAATATAAAACTTGACCACAAAAGTCATATCCTTCATCCCGTTCACCAAGCTCAGCAGGTCCGCTGCCGCGCGCGGTCATTAAAATTAGCCCTCGCCTTCTAGTAGGATATTAGAAGAACGACTGGAACACAGAAACAAAGTACATTACACTTCCTCTAGCATCTCTAGTTATTTATTCCACTCCCGGATGAGTGTAGGATTAAACACTTATAGGGGCAGCATGCCAAAGTTGATCATGGCAAAAGAAACCTGACACTCGAGGTGCCTGCCAGTGCTCTCCGCGGGGAAATCTGGCTCGTGCAGCGCTGGTACGGTTTTTAATGCAATTTCAGAAGCATGAGTCTCTTTCTAAAGAGGACTAGTGGAGTTCAACCCATCACTGTCAAATGTCAAGCGAAAATAACTGTATACTTCAGCCTTCCTTGGTACCCTACTTACGAGTAGGTGTTAACACATGCTGCATTCGAGCAAGCAGATATCACATATCTGCACAAGTTCCGCGATGGAATATCATTAGTGCCACAGCCAGAGATTTTAGAGTTTTAGGCTTATATTATGGTTTCATGTGATATGGAAGTCCTTTCAAACACTTTCCATGTCATCCAGCCGGTTTAAACGTGTACTAACAACTCATTATTAATGAAATTATTAATTTGCCATTATATACATCATTTTTTATTAGCATTATCATTCATCGTTAAGTCATTGTGAAGTGGGGTGTGGTTTTTACTGTGGACTCTACCTTTTAACTAGCTGTCTTGGAGTCAGGCCAGAAAATATTTCAGTTTGAGAAATATGCACAAGGAGCTTGTGAAACGGCCAAACCCTTCTGCACTGGGACTGCGAAACATCAAGACTGTAAATCTTGTAGATATTTCTCCATGTAGGAAAAAGGACTTTTAGCCATATTGATCAGGCTGAAACTAAGGTTGTTTGCTTTATGTTGATAAGGCATTAACGTCTTTCTGTCCCAGTGGTTCATGTTTAAACAATATAGTTTTAAAGCTTTGCACTGAATATTTCAATAATGATATAGTATATTGGGTCATTTAAACAGTAAAGAGGAGCAACCATTAACCCAGAAAACAAACCAGACTGGACTGAATCATGAATGAGTCTGTAAGAGCACATGTTACTTAATGCTCAGTAACTAATGTTGAAATCAAACTGGTGATAAGCAAAGAGAAACCAGCTGTGTTTTCCATGTTACGTGACCTTTCTCGTGCTTATTAAAACCGCCTGTTCTCAGTCTTGGGGTTTTTGCTATACAAATGGTACCTGTTGTTTCTGGAATCATTGAAACTATATATAGGTTGGGTTGTTCTAAGTTGCCTAAGGTCCAATGGAGTGCATTTAAAAACGCGTAGGTCATTTTATAGTAAAGTCAGATTAATAAACATAATATTCAGCACAGCTTGAGCAAGACAGTGGATTTAATTATGGGAAAGGAATGATGTTAACTAACCACTTAAACAGTAAGCATCAGCAAACACAATTATCAGAAACCATCTTTTAGGATGTGCAATATTTCTCCACACATATAATACTTGTCTGAAACGATATATACCAGATCTCCAGACAGTGCTCATCTGTGTTATGGATTTAAATCATGTTTATGATGGCTACAAGTCAGGTATGAAGTGCCGAGCATTCAGTCGACAACTGTCAGACAAATTGGCGAGGCACAGCCCACTTTTGACGAATTAGGGGTCCTCAACCCCCGGTCATCATTCTTCGGAGTGAATATTGGCTTGATGGCACGTTGACTGCGAAGAAAAACTGTGGGGGGGTGTGAGGTTCTACTATCCACCCCCCTCCCCACAACCTCCATCTCTTCTTCATCCCTGCCCAGGAGAGATTTAATTCACAGTAATTACTTTATTGACTCATTTGCCGAGCCGAATTGCTTCCAATCTGCCATCGATAAAACATACACGCGGATGAGGAATAGTGATGCTAAGGCAGGTCCTCATGCTGCAGAGTGGCTCAGCTTTTCTCTCTGGGGAAAGAGTTGCATTTCCTCCTGCTTAGTGCTTAGAGTTTGCCAGACACGACATGTTTAATATGGGTAATTTAATGCAGAGATGCAGGATCGTTTGGACGTGCAGGGGTCCCAGATCAGGGCAGACGCTGCACCTCTGTGAAAGGATGCATCAGGAGATTATTTCTAAAGCTTATGCACACTAAAGCAATTATGTAAGTATATTGGGTCCTAGTTGACTCATGGAAAAAGGGTCCATTGGCAGCACTTTATGAGTACATCTGGGTTGCTGTAATATTATGATGTCATGTACCTGAGATCTCAACTGTTAGATAATCTCATCAAGCCAGGAGGTTCAGGGCCTTCTCAAAAAGTGTTTAAAGAATGCATCCTCTCTTTCTCTCTCTC
Source organism: Electrophorus electricus (assembly GCF_041902795.1). Taxonomy (NCBI): domain Eukaryota; kingdom Metazoa; phylum Chordata; class Actinopteri; order Gymnotiformes; family Gymnotidae; genus Electrophorus; species Electrophorus electricus. The sequence continues at coordinate 17,382,257 of NC_137513.1, forward strand.
TCTCTCTCTCTCTCTCTCTCTCTCTCTCTCTCTCTCTCTCTCTCTCTCTCTCTCTCGGTCTCTTTCCTCCTCTGTTTCCTTTCGCTTTCCAATATCCCTTTCTCGCTCTCAACCTCTGATTACTCCACCTCTTCCTGTCTCTCTCCATCTCTCTCCATCTCTCGTTCTCTCCTTTGCTCGCACTCCCTCTCTATCCCGCCAACCCTCCGCAGGTGTGCGTGGGCAGCAGGCGTTCAAGACGGAGCCCCAGAACGTAACGGCGAGGGCGGGGGCCACGGCTCTGCTCAAGTGCGAGGTGTTGCGCCTCTCCGGTTCTGTTCAGTGGGCCAAAGACGGCCTGCTGCTCGGGCCCCTCAGGTCCCTGCCTGGCCACCCGCGCTACACCATGATCGGCGACGAGGGCCGAGGTGAGACACAAAGAATTAATGTCGGCAACTGCAAGGATGTACGGCAAGAAATGCCCGAGAAATGGATCTGCACATTTAGTGGTAGAAACACTAAATGCGCCATTTGGGAATTAATGCGCTCCCATGACTTATTTGGCGGCCGAGATTGCCTCACTATAATAATTATTGAAATCTGAGGCTGACAACAGATATTTTAGTAATATTCTCATTTAGGCATGCGCTTGAGTCATTGATAGCTTTTTATGCAGCCACCGGAACCACGGAATCCCATAAGCATTGTTCTCTGAAAGCAGCTTAGTGAAACGCTAACAAAGGAGATTCTAATTTGAGCACTGGGGACTGGTTTGAGAAATGAGCTGTTCGTTTTTTCCCCTCCTCGCACGAGTGCCTGCGCGAAAACAGCTCGGAATCGCGCCTACCCTTATCGGCCATTAGGACCAAATAAGGGGAAATTGAGTTTGCTGCTTGGCGGGTCATACCGCTGAATAGCGGATGTAGACAGAGAGGCGGGCAACACCTATAAAAAGCCATTCGTAATTAAAAGGCCAGGCTAAAAAAAAGATCCCTGTGCCACGTCTTCGGCAGAAGACACAGCAGCTATGTCGCTAACCCCAATGCCATTGGGTGTTTGCACAGTAAAATAGTTCCTAAAGTAGTTTTACCCTGATGTGGGTTTTGAAATTATAAGATTTTGAGTATTATTCATTGTGTGAATAATATTTCATTGTGTGACTGAGAGCATAACACCAAAAATAAACCGTTATGTGGGTGAGGGTATTTTTTATAGGGTAAAGGGTTTTGCAACAAGATACCAATGCACTTGATGCATGGTCATTTTTTTTTTTTTTTTTTTTCTCTGACACATAAAGGTCTTCTCGGATATGTGAGTGTACACGCGCACACTCGCACTCAGAACCCGGGACAAGAAAAGTATGCATATAAGGGTTCCTGTCAGCTTCTCGTGTTGGATGTCAGAGGCATAATTACTGGTCTCCCACAAACACATGCACACGCTCAAAAACATCCCTGACACAAACATCATTGCAGCATTTACTAAGTGCAATTCCAAGAGAGTGGAAAATCATTAATAATTCTAAAGTGCCTCCTATGATAGCATAGATCCGAAAATTGCTACTGGTTGGTGTTAATTATCTTGCCAGCTTGGTTGACACCTCCTACTTCATCCAGCTGCACTGGTTGTCATACCAAAATACTATTTTCTACATGGTAGTTTTCTTTGGAAGGGACAAAGGAAAAAAAAAAAAGTTCTAAGTTTGAACTGCTTGCATGGACCTCGAGGAGCTGTTATTTATTGTCACAGACAAGTAGTTTGACAAACGTACTCCTGGGTGGCACAGTATTCAACTGGTGAACCATATAACAAATATAAATATAATAAACAGAACCCAAAGGGTACAAAGGGAAAGCGAGGTTCTTGGGGATAACATCAAATACGGTAAATTGTTCTGCTTTTGGTTATTTCAGAGTTAATATTTTGTGATATTAGGCCAGCATTTCACATGAGTTCCAGTCATTCTAATTCATTCATGCTAATTTAGTCAGCTTGGATGTATGATTTGGTCTTAATAACCTAAAATTGCAGGGATGTTCAAATGGACGTTCGAATGGATATTAATGGAAGTATTTGAAAACAGCCCAAAACCAAAATGTAAAACAGGTCGTTTACAGTCCACAATTAATAAAGTGTGACTTTGCTGTAACTGGCTCTCCATAAAAAGCCATTTCCTGTAGGTTCTGGGCGTAAGTAAATCTTTCTCTTTCTCCGGGCACCTCTTTCTCTCGCTCCACAGAAGGCCAGTACCATCTCCAGATCGCAGACGTGCGCCTGGAAGACGACTCCCCCTACGAGTGCCAAGTGAGCCGGTCCAAAAGCAGTCAGCCCATCATTTCCCGCACCGTGTGGATCAATGTGCAGAGTAAGCAGAACCAATGCTCACTGCCACGGGTTGAGGGGGGGTTAATAGGAGGATACTAGAGAAGTGCAGGTCAACTTTAGCAATGACAGATAGCCCGGCCTGGACCACTAATAGCTCGACACACCGATAAGGTGACACACATTGTCACTTTTTTCCAGCTACATTCAGGATACTAATGAGATGTAGGGCGCCTATGCAAGAGGACAGTCCTGGCTGAGCCTCTGGTTCAGGACTGTCTGCATGATAGATGGGAATGGCTGATTAGCCTCCATTAAGCCTCCACTGATTTTGGACTCGTTTGGTTTACACTGATCTGTCAGCAGGCGCTGGTGTGCAGCCTGCGCTCCACCCATGTCTCCTGCGTGTCCACGAGGTCCCTTCTTTCTTTATCTTGTGCAAGGTTTCAGGCCATCAGCCTGGGAAGGCGAAGGTTGTACACGTCGCCTCCCAAGCGCTCAGGCTTCGGGAAGCCCGCCCCCCGCGCGTGCCGTCGGCGGCCGCCACCCATCTCCCGGCGGCTAAGCCCCGCCTTCCTCTGACGCGCTGCGTGGTGCCGGGCTCCTTTAAAGCTCAGAGCGAACGCTCAAATTCGCCTTTGGGTCTCATCCCGCCTGTGAGCCGTCTCCGCGCTTTGTGAGTCACCGCTGCCTAAGTCCCGCATTTCGATGTGACTGCTGAGGCGACACAGTGTAGCCCCTCACAGCAGGAAGTCGCTGACAGGTGCTCAGTAGGAGTGGGAGCCGCGGAGAGACTTCTCAGGCTTGTTTGTGTCTCTGTGGGCGTCGGCGTGTGCGCGCGCTTGTGTATGTGTGCTCGCGCGTGCGCACGCGCGTGCGTATGCGCGTGTGTGTGAATGTTTAGAGAGTGCGGAAAGACCCTCAGTTTGCATAGGTTTGTGTATGGTACCAACAACTTTGTTTGTATTCCTTTCATTGTTTCTATCCTTGAATTAGACGTCTCTGCACAGGCAGCTCAGCCTGCCAGCCGCATGGCATCCTGCGGCGGACCTGTCGAGGCGTGCTGCATATGTCACTAGCTAGTCGTCTAGTCCACTGCTTACAGTGATGGGTAGGAGGTGACAGGGCCACACACATTCATCCAGAAAATTCGTACCTCTAGACATACTCGCCGGCAGTCCTGGTTTCGTACGATCAGCTCGGTGGCGGTACGCCCATCCCACGGGTCACTAGCCCACTTCGGGGTTTTACGTGCTCCGACAAAGGGTCGTTTTGCTCATGCTTGCTCCTGTTCGGCAGGGATAAACTTGCCAGCGGTGTGCAAGCTCTCCAGGACCGCGATTCGGATCTCCGGGTTTTCCATGTGGATCGAGCAAAGCTGGGGTTCAGGGCGCATCTACAGCGCAAGTCCGTCCCACGTTTGGGGAACCCATGGGGAGCGATTAAGCAAGCGTGACTGGTGGAGTTTGGAAGCACGGGTTTGGAAGGGAGGGTTGGTGGGGTTACCGTGGTGACTTTTTTTTCTTGCCTGGGAAAGGAACAGGTTGCAGTGGCATTACAGAGAGGAGGGAGATAGTGTGTGTGTGTGTGTGTGTGTGTGTTGTGTGATAGAGAGAGAGAGAGAGAGAGAGAAAGAAAGAAACAACACACTTGCATCCGCACCAGCCGCGTGCCTCACACATTTAATCACCCTCAGCCGACAGATTTGCAAACATGTCCATGTGTCCACGCTGTGCTCTTTCTTTTTTAATGCCTTTGTCCTTTAAAGTTTGAAGATTGATCCTCAAAAAATTGTTTATAATTTCCCGGGACAAAAGGTCAGTCCCTAAGCACTGGCAGCAAGTTACAGAGCTCGTTTGTTTTGTACTGTATTTATATGTAATTTATGGCTGTGTACGCTTTGATGCAAAAAAAAAAAAAAAAAAATCCACTTATTTCAATTGCATTCTGTAAGGCCCAGTTATATCATAGAAAAATACTATTTTGCTTCTGAAATGGTCCAACTTAAAAATGACTTGCTCAGGGATTTTCTCCACATCACATCATTTTTCAGAGAAGCCGGAACGACTGGAGGAGGATGCGGGCCCGTAATCCCGGCATAGCCTCCTCGTGATTAGTGACGTGAGTTGTAAAGATGGGAAAATTATGACGGAATTGCTTTAGCTCTTGGTTTTCAAGCCAGACGCCCCAACACCTTCACGCGGCCGGTCGTTTCCGGCCGCTTTCAGCTCCAGCGTTTTGAAGGCAGCGCCCGGCTAATGTTCTGGAGGAACACGATAACGATTTCAGATCCGCACGGTGCATTTCTGTGCTCAGCACTATACGATAAAATGGAATTAGCGGGAAAATGGGAATGGAAAATAATAAAACGGACCTGCCTGCTAAGTATCGGTGTTTTCACGTGAGTACACTGTGAGGATCTATTCCAAAAACCATGCATTAATGGAAGTGTCATCAACAGGAAGCCCATATCAGCTACCCCTAGTTTAAGTAATAACAGAGCAGCCAGAGGCCATGAACGCCAGAGTCATTTCCAGGATATGCAGTGGTGCCTAATAGCTATGTCGAGCTACTGCTTGGTTTCATTTGTCTGGGGTGATTTTTTATTTATTTATTTTTTGGCTGGAGGTGGTGTTAATTTCCCATCCTCCCCTGCTCCGTTTGGCTCGGCAGCGCTCTTTGAATCCACCTTCCAAAATCTACTCCAAAGGCAAGATGTCTTTACTAGGGGGAGTGAAGAGGCACGAAACCAGAAAAAGGGAGTAAAGGATGAGGCGGGACCCTAATCGGATTCCCCGTGTCCATGTGATATGTTTTATAATGGGCTAATTCGAGATGAATCACCCCGTGCCAGCTCGCAGCTAGGGGCAAGGCCAGAGCGTCAATAGCTGTCTCCACTGGTGCTACGTATAGGGGGACATTCTGCGCGCGGCTAATACTATG
>NC_137513.1:17392500-17460000 GCF_041902795.1 Electrophorus electricus
GCAGGATGAGTGTCAGCGCTTGGGAATTAGACTCAGTGAAGATCCACTGGTCATCAAAGGCTCTGATCGGGACAAGCCACGTGTGCGGGAGCATATTACCACAGTGGAACCGTTTATCCGGTGTTAAGTCTCAGCCCAGCACCCTGTCATGCGGGATTAGTGTGTAATTACTCAGCTCGGTATTTTGCAGTTCGAGATGTCCCTGGAGAAGCTGCTGCCCCTCCTCTGTACCCCGTCAGAACCGCAATGCATCCCTTCAGATCCCCACTACACCCAATCAGATCCCCACTGCACCCAATCAGATCCCCACTGCACCCTGTCAGATCCCCACTGCACCCAATCAGATCCCCACTGCACCTGTCAGATCCCCACTGCACCCAATCAGATCCCCACTGCACCCTGTCAGATCCCCACTGCACCCTGTCAGATCCCCACTGCACCCAATCAGATCCCCACTGCACCCTGTCAGAGTGCTGATATTTGTTTGACTCTTTGGTGCAGTCCCCCCATCACAACCCTCCATTGAGTTGGACTCCGAGGAGCCCTGGGTGGAAGGGAACGAGTACACCGTGACCTGCATCGCCCCGGACGGGAAGCCAGAAGCTGCCATCACCTTCTTCAGAGGTAACGATTGATTTGGATACAAAGAGAATTTGAAAGAAGGGCCCATATTTGTCCAGCGATGGGCAGAAGGTGGTTGAAAGCTCTTGACTTTAGATCATTGCTGGGCTTCTGTGAGCTTGCGTTATTGCGCAATTTACTGTGGGCGTCACCCTGGATAAATGTGACCAAATGAATGAGTGAATATGTAAAGCAATTCTGGTATGCATTTGTATAGTGTAGAGAAGACATGCATATCTCTAACTCTCTCCCTCTCTTTCTCTGCCTCTTTTTCCCGCCCGTTCTCAGATGGAGAAGAACTGACAGATACACAGCCTTTTACGATGTCAGGTTCTGAGGATAAACTCCTGAACACTCATGCTGTAGTCCGGTATGTGTGTGTCTGTGTGTGTCTGTGTGTGTGTGTGTGTGTGTGTGTGTGTGTGTGTGTGTGTGTGTGTGTCTGTGTGTGTGTGTGTCTGTGAGTCTGTATGTATGTGTGTCTGTGTGTGTGTGTGTGTGTGCGCGCGTGTGCCTGCGTGTGCGCGTGTGCCTGCGTGTGTGTGTGCCTGCGTGTGTGTGTGTGTGTGTGTGTGTGTGTGTGTGTGTGATTTGTGCAAATCTCTGTTCTCATATGCCCTTTATCCATTCATGTTTTCTTCTAAACAGCCATCCTTGAGTGCTGTTCATAGTATGAAGTCCTAAGAGAACTCGTTTTTCATTTCAAAACAACAATAAGGTCTACATTGATGTGAAAGTGTACCATGGGCAAAAGCCTTCCGGTTGAAGTGTTGTTTGAATGACAAATGTAATCTGCCGAGGTAATTCGAACTCCAATTCTTTCTGAAAGATTATTTTTGCTTATACAAATATAAGACACTATATTTTAGTTTGGAGGATTTTAGAAAGCATTTCCCAGGGTTTCTGCAGGTGGACAGAATAAGCTACTATTCAAAGGCCTTTGTTTTTGGTAAAAACTCTCTGTAAAATCTGTAGAAAAAGCCCCCCCCTGCCAAAAAAAACCAAGTTTGTCAGCCTCTGGAAGATAATATGGAAAAGGTGGTATCAGTGCTGGCCATTCTAATCTGAGAGATGAGCAGACTCCAGGAGGGACATCCGGGGTCCAGGAGAGGACACAGCAGTGGCAGAGGACCAGGATGGCAACACCAACAGTCTGTGTCCAGTCTAGGACCACATATAAACGCACATTCACACTGCTTCAGATGTTAGGTCGGGCTGCCGACGGCCTACGGTGTGAGTGTAGTCCGCGTCCCGGTGGGTTCCAGGTCTTCACGCTGCACAGTGCATGTGGAGCAGTCCTGGCTCCACAGTGAAGAATCATACACACATATCAGACCACAGCAATAATGCCACAGTGAGCCACATATCAACTGGTTGATTCTGCGTGGGAGGTTTCTTTAAACGAGAGATTTTATTACTCGTTTATTTATTTATTTATTTTGCTTTCTCCCTGTAGCCTGATCAATGATGTCTCATTAACAACATGTTATAAATCCATCTGTTTAATGCGCAATTAAGGAGTGTAGGAGACTCGTAAAATGGCCTTCTATACCACTGTAAACCATTGGAAGATGATTTGTAACATGCCCTGATTACTGTATATTAGTTCATATTTCTGACTACCAAGTCATGTTCCTTTTGCATATCTTTCATTTGCTCAAAATGTGTTGCAACATGTTTGTGTAGGTTTTCAGCGGACCAGGTCAATGAACAGTTACTTAAAGACTTAAAATTTGTATAATCTCAAAAACAAATCAACTGATAAAACCTTTCATAGCAAAACAAGTAACATTTTTTCAAGTTTATAAGTCCAGTTGCTTTAAGTTGCTACCATTAGAGTATTAGGTTCACTAGTACTATAGTTCACTAGTGGCAGTAGCTTCACCTCTTGACTAGTGACGCCCAGGGATCTTTTTTCAAGAGTAACGTTACTAATTTATTTTGTCCCGTGTGTAATTATTACCACATCAAAAGTCGAGAGAATCAAAAGGCTTTATTGTCACTGCAACTATATACAGGTATACAGTGAACCGAAAAAATGTTCCTCCAGGACAATGGTGTAACACAGAGGAAGAGCCACACGAGGAGAAACGTGAATCTTAAATCATTTTATCTTTTTATTCTTTTTTTGTCATGTCCTATGAACCCTAGAACTGGAATAAATCAAATGAAATTGCATGGGGTTTGTTTGTATTTCCCAAAGTCTGAACACAGCAATGGTTTCAGAGAACAGGCAGTAGTTTGCATCATTCTCTAAAGGTGTTCATTTTGTACCAAGCGGCATAGCTGTGCTTCTGAGGAAGGTACTGCCAGCCAATCAGCTCGGACACGCCTCACACATGCCTCCCTCTGCCTGGGCTCCAAACTTGTGAATACAGGGGCGGTCGCCGAGGCAACCTTTAGTGGCACCGGGGAGCAGGGTGCTGTTTGAAGATGCACTAACGGCCGTTATTCCTGCGTTTTCTCGTCCCGCAGGGTCCGAGCGCGACGTTCGGACAATGGGCGACCGCTGCTATGTCGGGTGCAACACCCTGCCCTCTCCCATGCCTTGGAAACCAAACAGCTCATGAATGTGTACTGTAAGAATCCCTGTTGACTTCTTTGCTTGTTGCTTTTTTGTGACGTTTCAGTGTCAGGTGAAACCTCTTGAATGTGCCTCTCTCACTCATTATCACACTTCACAAATAGGGAGACTTGAGTTTGCTTGTATTGCATCAAAGCCGTTTGGACCTCTCAGAAGAGTGCAGCTTACTTAGTGCACTTAAGGTACACAAAATAGTGATTTCAGTGATTGGTATGATTAATCGGGCAGTCCTAAAAAAGGTCAGGAGAATTTAATCAACTGGCATCATGTAAGGCAACGGTTTTAACTAATGTTATCATTAAAGCTTAGCGAATTAAATAAATTAGTCGTAGAGTGCCACAATGGTGTTTGGCGTCAAATGTGATTGGGCTAACACAAAGCAATTATCAGTTCTAACTTTTTAATGAATAGTCAAGTCTCGAAAAGCAATGAAGAAAGGGGTATTAATGGGCGTGTTTGTGTGTGTGTGTGTGTGTGTGTGTGTGTGTGTGTGTGTGTGTGTGTGTGTGTGTGTGTGTGTGTGTGTGTGTGTGTGTGTACTTGTGCAGACGTGTATAAGCTTACACGTGTACACATGTGCTTGTGTATATGTGCATAATCTGTACTATTTTCAGCACAAGGTGATAAGCGAGAGAGAGTTACATGAACTGCCAGTTGACATTGACTCCACTACAGATGTGCACATGTTATTACTGGAAGGAGAAAAAAAAAGTAAAATGGATTCAGAGTTAATTGAAGAATATAAGCAGAGGGAGATATATATATATATATATATATATATATATATATATATATATATATATATATATATATATATATATATATATATATATATATATATATATATATCTCTTGAGTGTTAGTCTTCTCTTGAGAGAATTTATACTATCATGACTGTGAAAATTCTTCCTGAGACCATGAAAAATTCAAACAAGTGCTTACATTAAAAAATGTTCATATCTAGTTATGTGATTTTTTTTTTTTTTTTTTTATAAAGAATAAAATGCAGTGTCCTGCCATGCCAGGAGAAGCTTTGTAGCGCTGCAAGCCTGGATCAGATTAAGCAGTTTAGAGGATTAATGAATTAATGCATAAATGAATGAAATGCATTGGAGGTATGTTTTTGTGTATTGATACATTCTTTTTTTCTTAGTTGTTCATTTGTACTCAAGATTTTGTTATAATGTATTGGTGTTGAAAGCCATGTTCAGATATCTGAATATGAACTGTGTTCAGATCATGCTCAGATGTCTGAATCTGAAATGTGTTTAGATCATGTTCAGATGTCTGAATCTGAATTGTGCTCAGATATCTGAATCTGAATTGTCTGAACTTACATTCATGCTCTTGAACTGAACGCCCATTTTCTGGTCTGGGTCCGGCCTTCTACTTGGCCATTAGAGCCTCTTCTTACGGCTTCGGTTTCATCTCAGGCGTGATGAATTCATGTCTCTCCTCGGTTTTGCCTCCCAATATGGCATCTGTTCAGGATTCTAATTATGCCATATATCGATAAGCTCTAGTTAGTTCCCAGCAACATCTTTTGGGGGCAATGGCTCGATGAATGCCTGTAACAACAGTCACACAGCAGGGCTGTGAATGCCTAGAACGCCTGTTGTACTGGATCCAGTTACTTTTCTTTTCTTTTTGGCCTGTATTGCATTGCCCACAGTTCACCCTGCCCCAGAAAGGGTCGCCCAGGGTCACTTTTCAAAGTGGAAGAGTCTTGGATTTGTGCCGGTGGTCCTGGCTAACTGCAGACTGTACTAGAAGGGTCTGTCTGGTCTTGTCATTAACACCCCCTAATGTTTGTTTACTGACAGTGAAGCTTTGCTCAATATTCCTCAAGGCCAGCCATAGCATTCGGTCTCCAGAATGTCCAGAACAAGACATAATCTAATGTAATTATTGAATTCACTCAAGGAGAATAAATGAAGCCCAGTAACTTCAGTTTTCGACCAAGAAAAATAGAGCCGGACCTAAGGCTTGTTTGCAGTAAATGAGTCTGAAACAATAAATTCGACAAGCTCACACCAAACATTTTCAGAATGACACTATACGAATTGTACAACATGAAAACTGACAAACCCTGACACCAAGTTTTTAATTGTTCGGGGAAAGTGAAGCACCTGAATCCCCCAAGCACCAAAACCTTTAAAACTGTTTAGTCAGGTGTTCAGTCTCTGTAACCTCACCCATACTGCATGTCTCGGACAGCATGTGGCCGGACTCTCGCCTCGTACACCATCTCTGTCTCATTTTATTCTCTGATTAGCTCGTGTCTCAGTGGCAGGGCCATTTAACCAAATTCAAAATCTAACCCCTGCTTAACACCAATTCCAATTTCATACCATAACTACGAGCAGAGGAACTGAAAACTCATTTGAAGTTTGCAAAAAGTCATAGGTTCACCTCCTTACACCTCCTTACTTCTCCTGGCAGCTCATTTTCTTCTCATTCTTACTTTGTGAACTGTTAGCTTCTGCTTTCATGGTTATGGAGATTTTTGCATTTAGTAAATGAAAATGTTTGTGAACTCTTGTCAGTCCATGTCATTCGCACCTGTACTGCTATTTGTATGCATGTGTTTGTCACGCTTTGCGTTTCGCATGTATTTTTGGCTGTTTCTTATGTCTCTTCTGCCTCTCTGTGCCCTCCTCTATCTCTCCATTTCCCCATTCCCTCTGTTTATCCATCTCATTCTCTCCCTCACTCCCTCTCTCTCTTTCTCTCTCCCTCTGCTCGCCCCTCTCCCCTTCCTGCTCCCGGCTCCATCAGCACCCAGCCACCGCACGAACTGCTAATCTTGCAGAACGGACGGCCAGGGCGTCGGCCTTAGTCAGCGCGGCCGGCCCGTCGGCTCCAGATTGCCGGCGAGGCGGCACTTTGTCACGGCAGACCCTCCTCCGTCCGTCCCCTCGCACCCCGCACCCAACAAAGGCCGGCCCCTCCTCAGCCGTAGCTAACTCGACGGCGCATGTTTTATTCAGGAGCCGTGCCGTAATTTATTCATATTCCGTCTTGCCTTATTACTGTTTAAACATCTGTTATTTTGCTTTATGGACTGGAGCCAGGAATGCCCCTCCCGCTTGGCACTTAACGCCGTCGTGGAAGGGACCGGGGCCCTGCTCTGTGGCTTGAGGGTGCCGTCCACCGGTAAAGCGAGATGCTACCTCGCCGCTGCTGCCCCGGCTCCCGCCGACGCAGTGTTTCCTCCTCGCTCATTCGCGCCCCCCACGCATTGCACTCGGTCCAGCCAAAACCGCAGCCCGGTATCAGATGGACAGGCCAATCCACGTGGCCGGCTGAGCCCTACGCTTTGTCCTTCATCCACCTAGCATGCGTCTCTCACTGTTCTCTTCACTTTTGCACAGGGTTTGCAGGGGATTATGCACACTCATCACGGTAATGTGGTTTATGTCTCACTTCTCCCTCTGTTCCTCCCCTTGGTTCTCTGTGTGTGTGTCCTTGTTTGAAGTTCCACCTCAGGTTCCAGTGATAGAGGGCTTGAGAAGTGAAAACGTGAAAGCGGGTGACTCTCTGAGGCTGGTCTGCATGTCATATGGAGGCAACCCTCTGGCCACTCTGCACTGGACCAAGGTGGGAAGGAAAAGAGCCGTCACATCCCCAACACACTCACAGCTCAATCACCCCCAGGGGGGGCTGAAGTCAATAAAATTATTGGCAACCCTACTGGCCCGCCAACTGATGGTGTTTTCCACGTTGAGTATTTTCATGTGCTAGTAAATGTAGATAGCTAATGTTATTAACCTATAATGAGTATCCCTATTGTTTATTGGTGAATTGTGTGTATGTGTTTGTTTCGGTAAGTCGAGTTCTTTCTAGGCTAATTTGGAAAATAAATAAATAAATTCTAGAACTGTTACAAGGGGCACTTGCTGGCCAACTATGCAGAGAAGACTCCAGAAAATAACCACAACTTAACCATATGCGTCAGGAAATTAGTTCAACAAATTTGCAGTTATTTTCATTTCTATTTTTGCACGTTAAAAGTACAAAAAGTTGCGAAAGTGCTGCTCCAGAGATTCCAACGGTCGGGCTAACCAGGCCGTTCCCATGGAGTCAATCGGCACACGTCTGATGCACTAAAACACGTTCAGCTACTTATCGCATTAAACATTATTTTTTGGATGAACAACAAAATGAAATAAACACTAACTTTCATATACCCTCATTTTTGTTAATTTTTACGAAGTATAGCCATTTTTCCTTTCGCCAAAAGTAAGCTTTATGCAATTTTTGTAGCCTGTATCTAGACTTTTACGCTTGCACCCATATGAAAATGGGCCGCTTTTAGTAACGTATTTGCCAAGTTACAGTGGCTTGAATTGACTCAAATAATAGAAGTGACTAATACAACATATGATGTGCTGGGCATAAATGAAACCTTTGCTCTCTAATGTTGTTTAAGCAACCCAGACCCGGCAATGACGCACTGAAATTTGGAATTTATTAGGCTACATATTGATTCCTTGACTGGTCTCATGTGACTGTCCTAATGTGATATTCGCACTAGATCAGCCATGAATTTAAACAGAACGATTATAATATAGTTTATAATATAGTTTATAGTTTGATTATAATATAGTGTCTTTGTAGCTTTGAATTAGCTTGCGTACCCTGTAATTCCTCGTGATTTATAGCCATTTTTAGCGTGCCATCCCAAGATTTACCTCTGGCCCCCCTAAATATATCAGATATTTTCTGCAGACACCGCTGCACACCAGATGCGTACTGACCACGTAAAATGGGTCACAGAACCATCACCAAGAGCGCGATAGCTCGCGCGCTAATGTGCTTCGGCAGCCAGTTGAATTGAACCTCGCGCGGAGGTGTGGAGTCGCCGTCGTGGGTATTTCGCAGCCCGTTCCGAGTGTCGACTCTTCTTTTCAGCCGTTCACCAAATCACCTTTCTACGTGTCACTCATCCGCTACGCTCAAAGACGCACGGGCAGGTGTGCCATTTGTCGCGCACCTACACTTTAACCTCCGCAGCGCAGCGCAACGGGCACACGCGCGGGGGGAAAGGAGACAGAAAGAGAATGCAAACTCAAAGTTTTGAGCTCTGAAGTACCGGCAAGGGGAAAGTTTTTTTTGTTGTTTTTTTTTTCTGTTTTCTTGCTTTGTGAATAAATTGCGTGGATTATTCCGTATTCCGCTGGCTGGTGTTGAACACTAACATCCAGCACCCGAAACAAACAAGCCTTCCCAGCAGAAAGCTATTTTCGAGTTATTTTCGAGAAGAGCAGAAAGAAATGCGAAACGTCTGAATATGTCTCTTGTTGCCGTTCTCCGTCGCTCTCTTTAACTCCCTCCCACATACGTTCTCTAACTCTCCATTTCCTCAGAATGGCGAAGTGCTGTCCACAACCTGGGAGGTGGACACCGCCTCTCAAAGTGCCAGTAGCGCTTTAAATATGGAGGTGAAGCCAGAAGATAACGAAGCCACGCTGCGCTGCGAAAGCGTCAACGCGGTGTCCCGGTCACCTCTGTCCGTCACTCGGGCTCTCTCTGTTCTCTGTGAGTCTTTGAAGCCACACTCTGTGTTAATTTAAGAATAAAAATGCAACTTTCCTGTACTTCCTATACATATAAGACATTAAAATGCCCCAAACGAAGAATGAAAAGGGCAGAGAGAGACGTTACTACCAACGTGGGAATTAACGTGGGAACTGACGTGTAGGTGTGTGATGTCAGTTTGCAAGTAGTGGTGGTATAAGCAAACTGGGTTGCTTTAATATTTAATTAACGCTAGGTTACTAATATATATTTCACTCACAATGAAGAGGATTATATCTCCAAGCTCTTTAGTTTTGCAAAACAGGTGCTCCACACTGTTCTTGTTGTGAAATCGTGGAAATCACCTTTGGTGATAGTAATAGCAGTAGTAGGTTATTAATAATCCTAAAGATAGCAATAATAATTAGGTTGTATGGACATTACAGATTTCAAGTTGTAGTCGATAAGACTTTGTCCTAAGACTTAATTGATGAGGAGTAAAATTGGTGAGAGCTTGAGTTTCATTTAGTGGTTATCTGAAATCTGTTGTCTCAAGTGGAAGATGCTGTTCTTGCTTCCATAATGGCTTTTAAATCCTCTGGAGTCTAGAGATGCTCTTTGTTTTTCTAATTAATATAATATATGAACTGGTTTAACTGAAACTTGAGAGTTAAACTGTTCTTGTCAGTTTCTTTTAAATAACAGAAGCTCAGACAGAGATCTTTAGCTTCATTTTAATGGCCTTAAAGCAGGGAAGATTAATTAGTGCACCTTTTAATTTCAGTGCTCGCTCTGATTCATAAGAATCTGAGAAGTCACCAAGGAGGCACAGGGATCAGCTACCAGAGGAAAAGACTGTGGTTTACAGCCTATTTGATAACCCACTGAAAGCTTACCAAACAGATACGCTACTGCCTGCTTTGGCCTGCAAACTGTCAAAATTCCAGTTTAAGTTATGACCTGTGAAATATCCTGCAACGGCTTGTGGCTCTTCACAGAGGCCCTGTTTTGGATAAACCTTTTTCGTGGCATTCTGGCTTGATTTCGGCCGCCGGGAGCGGTGAGTGGCATCCGAGGAGCTGCAGGATTGCACATGTGGTCACATGCCCTGCAACTCCTAGACTGTTGTATGAGCTCATAATATGCGAACATGGTTCCTTTATGCAAACCTGGTCTGCTCGAGGCATGCACAGCGACGCTGCATGTGCCTGCATGTGCCTGCGTGGGCGTCTGCACGAGTGGCGTCTGCACAGGTCTTTTTTTCCCCACCCCAAGTTTTACTTTCCGTCCTTCGGCGAACGGTAGCTATTTAAGAGCCTGGCGTTTCACTCGATCTCCAAGGCACAGAGGACTGTGTCGTCACAGGTTACGGCCCCAAGGGAATGTCGGTGTTCTCGTCTTCAAAGTTCCAGCCGAGACCTCACGTAACCCGTGCATTTGTACATCTTGGTTTCCTAATGGCAGCCGCGTCAGCAGGACGAATAAAACACAAAGTCATCTGCAGGCGACAGTGGAAGGTTTAACGGAGGAAGGTGAAGAAAACCATGCTAGTCGACCCTGTTGTACGAGCAAGCGGTGCCGCTTGGTGCTGAGGAGGATTTGGTTTTTGTTCCCTTATGCTTGATGTTGTTGAGAAAACTAAATAAACTATACTGTTAAATAATTTAGGTTGAATGAGTGGTGTATATTTAATGGCTTTAAATGCTTGTGTTAACATATTTGAAATGGACACTGCCACCACCTGAAGAAGAGGGCAGGATCTTGATTTCTGGGCTGGTGGTCAGGGCACACGTTAGCCCGGGTTCAAGGCCTGGTGTGGTCAACGTTTTTACTACAAATGGTGTCAGAAGAGGGATGGTGAGGTTAAGCCATCAGGAGGGTACCTATGGTCACAGCAACCTTGACTGCTGTGATGAGAGGCTATGAAGCTCAGTGGGATCCCTTGGTGAGGGGCAGGGGACCCTGCATGCATGTCTGAGGGACGCATAGAGTATGTGAAGGACGTAGGTGTGCTCCTCGAAGGAGGGAGCCAGTGGTGGTAGTCTTCATCATCTTTTTGAAGGACAGGACAGTGTGATGGAGGATATCACCCCATGAAAGAGAGGACTGTTTTGCCAGGGAGCCGACTTTCTTGCGCTCTAAGTCCAAGTACCCATTTGCTATCTGCAATATGAGGGTCTGAGGTTGGGTGAAGTCTCTACATTTGATATAGTCTTAAATGCCAAGCTTCTTGTTTAGTTATTAATGTTTAGTTATGTTTGGCTATGATTCATCTGTTTAATGTATTATATATTAGCGTCTGTGAATGATTTAGTACCTCTGTTGAAACTAATGTGAAAGATTCTGTAACAACCAGCAGGGTCTCTGTGTCTCTGCGATAGCCACTCCCCTGCCCCTAACCCCCCCCCCAGCAATGCAGCAGTACATGTATCTTTAAATGTTTAAGAGAGTTATTGTTCTGGTGCTCCCCATCTGTTCCAGTCGAGCCATCCGAGGTGGTTCTGAGGGGCTCGTCTGAGGCCATAGAGGGTAAGGAGGTGTCACTGTGCTGCCACACCACGTCCAGCAACCCGGCAGTCCAAATCCGCTGGTGGCTTGGCTTTCAAGAGCTCAACACCAACATCTCCATCATCTCCAAGGTACAGGCAATGGGACACATGGACAAATGTCCTTTTAGAACCACGTTGCTTCAGAGGAGTTAGAATGAGTTAGAACTAACTACAGCTACTGAGGCAAATTAGTCACACGCCCATTATGATATCAACCAACATGATGTGACTTTACTGGTTGAACCTATAGATTCTACTCTGTTACTATAGATTTATTTATTTATTTAGCAAAAAAAAAAATGAAAAAGCACCTAAGATGAAATATAGTTATTATACGGCACAGTAATATGGCTAATTGAGGACAGCATATCATTAGAAATTGCTTAAGATTGCTCACCTTGCAACTTATACAGCTTTGACTAATTCAGTCATGGGTAAACCATTCATTCCGTTGCGTTAAGTTTCTAAGCATGCTTCAGAAAAAAAAAAATCCTCCCTTTTCTGAGAATGAAGAAATGTGTACTCAGTGTGTTTCTTCATTGATATCTTGACGGGTTTAGCCTTGAAGTCAGGCACAAGAAAAACCACCGTCAAGCAAACCCTGGTCGGGCTGCCGCCACTGACAATAAGCGGCTTTCCAAGATGGAGTCTTTGATTAAAAGTATAATTCAGCTATTATACTACAAAATAACAGGCACACACCTTGACCCTAACACAGAGCGGCGGCACCAACTTTTAGTTTGGATTCCATTAGCTGCCACTTAATTACCTGTGAGATCAGAGGCTTTCTAACATGTTTTATTCATTCTTTGTTCATTTTCTGTGGGGTTTGATTTGAATTAAATGTAGGTGAATAAAAGCCAAAATAAGGGAGCCACACACTTGTTCATTTTGATGTGTATTACATATGATTAACATTGTTTCCTTATATTGTTTCATTTACATATTGCCATGATATATATATTCTAAAGTTCATATATATATATATATATATATATATATATATATATATATATATATATATAATATCTGAAGAAGATTCCAGTAACTGCAGTGTACAGTAGTAAGAGATGTAGAGATATTCAGAACTAGTGAAGTACACAGAGTTTCCAGAGAAACAGGACAGATAGAGGTCCTTCATCAGCAGTTTCTAGGAGGAGGAATTGGTCCGAAACGTCCTGTTTCTCTGGAAACCTTGTGTACTTCACTACGATTTTGAATATCTCTCTCTTTCCCCCCCCCCCCCCCCCCCCCCCCCCCCCCTCTCTCTCTCTCTCTCTCTCTCTCTCTCTCTCTCTCTCTCTCTCTCTCTCTCTCTCTCTCTCTCTCTCTCTCTCTCTCTCTCTATATATATATATATATATATATATATATATACATACACACACACACACACACACACACACACACACACACACCAGACACACACAGACATTGATTAAGCTTTGATTACAAGAGAGCAGGAATGACCTTTCTGGCAGTATGGTTTTCTATTGCTACCTCTGTTGCTTTCCATGACGTGTTTTCTGCTCGGCTGACAGTAATTAAGCATGCAGAGGTGAGGAGGTGAAGCACAGGCCAGTTTTCTCGGCAAGCCGCGTGGAGCCAAACGAGACTTCTCACAAGCGAACTCACCTCAGAGAAAAGATATCAACATTTGTTCTGGTGGTACAGGGGATGGGAGACACCTTTCACTGTAAAATAATATGTATTAAAGGGAGCATATTAATGCATACATGCATAAATATGAATTACCAGGTTAAAGATCTTGTGAAAGTCTTCTCACCAGGCTTGGCGTCCTTTTTTTTTAACCCAGTATTCTTAATATTGAAAAAACATCTTTAGTGTTGTATAATATATAACTGATTGAGTGGATTCGAGTGACTGTAACTGTGGACACCATACAGTGTTAGAAAGCTTGACTCAAAACACAGAATGGCCACGTCACGGTTGGCTGGTCCCCCACCGAGAGGGACATGCCCACCTCGGACGGGGGCCGTACCATTTTGTCTACCCCATTCTCAATCACCTGATTACTGATTGGAGACACCTGCTCCTCATCATTGTGTCTCCCTATTTATGCACCCGCAGGTCCCGAAGAACAACACTGCACATTAGTGGTCAAGGATACTACGGAGTTCCCTCGGTGCATTGCAACTCGCCGTTCGTAGCACCCCTGCGGATTACTTTAGCGTTTACATTGTTTGTCATGGATAATAAAGAGCACGTTAGCTCAACTTCGCCTCTCCCTTCTTCTGTGCCGCCAGTATCACAGAATGCGCAGCCACCTGGAAGTGAAGCAAGCAGCCCTGACTGGGCTCACCTGCTAGTGGTTCAGATGGCGGCTCTGGACCAGCAGAAGCAGAAGATCGGGGAGGTTCACTCAATGGTGCAGGTACTCGGGCAGTATGTGCACTGCCTGGTCACGAGTCCAGAGCAATGGGCGACCCCCCCCCCCCCCCCCACCCCGGTCAGTCAACCGGTGCCTGAAGGGGTTAAAGGACTGATCACTACCCCTGAGGCATATGGAGGAAACCCAAAAACTTGTGAGGGGTTCGTTGTGAACTCTTGTTTGGGTACCAGTCTTGGTTAAAGGATTACGTGAATGTGTCCTTCGTGATCAGGCTCACAGGTAAAGCTTGCACTTGGGGTGCGGCGCTAGTCATTTGGAAACTAAGGGCTATGTTCAACCACCTCCATCAGGGGTGGCTCTGCGGACAAGCCCTGTTGCGTCTGAGGCAGGGTCTCAGACCAGCTGCTGACTACACCATAGAGTTCTGGACCCTGGCTGCAAGATGGAATGAACCCACGCTGTTCGACACATTCCTTGGAGAGCTAAGGGCAGAGTTGCAGGCAGAGCTGGCCTGCAAGCAGCAAACTGCCTCGTTGAACGAGGTAGTGCGTCTTGCCATTACCTACAGCCACCTCCTGCAAGAGCGGCATCAGTACCTTAGCCACGGCTCACCACAAAGGGAGGGAACCTTAGGAGCCGGACAGACCGACCCGCCAGAGGAGCCTATGTACAGCACCATCCCGACAACCACATTCTACACTCTTGTCTCCAACAAGATAATGCCCTTCCTGGTGACCTCCATAGAGAGCCCCGGAGCAGACAAGCAGGTCACCGGCTCTGAGGGAGTACTTGGGAAGCTCTGTCGTCACTTACATTGACAAAATCCTGATCTATTCCTCTTCCTGGAACCAACACGTGCTCGACGTGCGGGCCGTGCTGCAGAGCCTATTAAGGAACCACCTATACTGCAAAGCAAAGAAGTGCGAGTTCCACCGTAGGGAGGTAGACTTTCTGGGGTAGGTCATCCAGGAGGGCAGTGTGCACATGCAGCCGTGTAAACTGGAGGCAGTGAGGGCTTGGCCTAGACCGCACACATGCAAGGCACTAACACAGCTTCTGGGCTTTGCGAACTTCTACAGGAGGTTCATCAGGAACTTTAGTTCCATCACAAAACCCCGCACAGACCAATTTCGTGGACTAGCTAAGCGGGTCAGGTGGACCTCCAAGGTGGTCAAGGTTGCTTTCACCACCACACCAGTTCTACAGCAACCTATTGCCTACTTTTCCCAGAAACTAAGCCCTGCAAAGCAGAACTACAGTGTAAGAGGCTGTGAGTTGTTAGCCATGAAATTGGCCTTCGAGGAGTGGAGGCATTGGCTCAAGGGAGTGCGACACCCCTTTACAATATACATCGACCACAAAAACCTGGAGTACTTACAGACCACAAAAAGACTGAAGGCTAGGCAAGCCCGGTCTATTTTCTTCTCCAGGTTCAAGTTCTGTGTAACCTATAGACCTGGGGAGAAAAACACCAGGACGGACCCACTGTCCCGGCAACACCACGCAAAAGCCCTACTGATCACTGCAGAACTTGTTCTTCCCCTCTCGTGCTTCTTGCCGTGCCTGGAGTGGGACTTTGACCCACAAATAAAGGCCACGAATCCATATCTGCAGTGCCCATCCAACCACCTCTACATACCGCTAAAACATCGGAGTGATCTGAGCACACGGACACATACCTCCGTGGGAATGGGACAACCTGATGCCACACGTATGGCACAGTTAATAGGCACTCATTACTGGTGGCCCACTATGCACAAGGACATGGAGAAATATGTGTCTTCTTGCACGGACTGTGCCTGCAGCAAGACCCCACGCATTCCCCCCATCGGTAAGTTGCTCCCCCTGCCTACTCCTCTGAGACTTTGGTCGCAGCTCGCTTTGCACTTCGTCACCTCCCTACCTGCCTCTGAGGGCAATACAGTAATTCTAACAGTCATTGACAGGTTCTCGAAGATGGTTTATCCCCCTGCCTACCATGCTGGAAACGGCCGACCTGCTGTTCCACCAAGTATTCCACCAGTTGGGTCTGCCGGAGGACATCAGTTCATGTCTCAAGTGTGGAGAGAACTGCTGGGCAAGCTCAACATCATAGTCAGCCTGACGTCTGGCTATCAGCCACAGTCGAAAGGACAAGCGCAGAGGGTTAACCAAGTACTGGGTAAGTTCCTCTGTCTATATTGTCAACACCATCCTGAGACATGGAGCGTATACCTCCCTTGGGCGGAGTAAGCACAAAACTCTCTGCGTCACGCGAGTACTGACCTTACCCTAGAACACACTCGAAGGTAGTATCAACCACCGTTTGTTCTACCCCTGGAACATCCCCGCTTCAGGCCGGCCGGCGTTTGAAATCTGGTGCAAAGAGAGCGAACGGACTTGGGAGGAGACACATCAGTGACCGCGCAAGGCAACTGCCACAAGAGGAAGTCGGACAGGCGAAGGGGGGAGACCCCATGATACGCACCGGGACAGAAGGTGTGGGTCTCAACCAGAGACAGCCGTGCGGGCACCACTGGCAAACTGGCCGCAAAATACGAGGGCCTGTATATAGTCGAGGAGAGGATCAGTGAGGTAACTTACTGGGTTGCTCTGGCAGGGCGTAGTTGGGCTTCCCAGGCCTTCCACATTTCGGCACTGAAGCCCATGACGCAGGGTCCCCTCGCCGAGGAGGACAGTCCTTCGACCAACCCGTCTCCGCCCCTGGAGACGGAAGGGGGCCCGATGTACAAGGTGAGGACTGTGCTCGATTCCCAGAGGAGAGGCAGGGGGTTGCAATACCTTGTGGATTCAGTGGAGAGCACGGTCTTGGCCTTGCTGGTGGCATCGCAGCGGTAGGTGGCCAGGTTGTCGTTGGGTTGCAGGGTGAGGAGATACTCCCGAGAGACCCCTCGCTCAGACTGAATTTGCAGTGAAAGACCCTGCACTGTCCTACCATTCTGTCGAGGAATGTAGTTGGGTCCCGGCCTCCCAGGTTTTAGACCCCGGCCTCATCACCTCCTTTCACAGGCTGCACCTGCGGAGACACCTACTCCTCCTCACTCCTCCCTATTTATGCACCCGCAGGTCCTGAAGAACAACGCTGCACGTTAGTGGTCAAGGATACTACGGCATTCGTAGCATCCCTGCGGATTACTTTAGCGTTTACATTGTTTGTCATTAATAATAAAGAGCACGTTAGCTCAACTTCGCCTCTCGCTTCTGTGCCGCCAGCGTGACAGGCCAAGTGTTTCCTTTGATGTGTGGCAACTTGTAGCCACACAGTCATCTCCTAAATGATGGTGATGTGTTATTCCTAAATGCCCCTTTCTTTTTTCTTCTAATTGTTACTGTAATATAATTGAAATGAGTTGAAATGAGTCTCTTGGGTTGAAGGGTGAAAACGGAGGCATGACAACAATGTCGAACCTGACTCATGTGGTGTCCAGGGAGAAGAATGGACTCCTGCTTACCTGTGAGGCATTCAACAAAGGCACACGATTCTCCAGCGTCAAATCCAAGACCCTCAGTGTCTATTGTGAGTCAATGTTGGCATGCAAATGATGATTTCAAAGTAGCAACAACAACAAAATCCTCAGTGATGCTTTCTCTTTGTCTCTCACCCCCCCATCTCTCTCTCTCAGATCCTCCTCAAAAGGTGTGGTTGGATGTCCCTCCTACAGGAACCCCTCTGCGCTCAGGGAAAACCATACGACTGGTCTGTTTTTCTAGTGGAGGGAATCCAACAGGGCATCTGGCATGGTTCAAGGTGTGTGTGTGTGTGTGTGTGTGTGTGTGTGTGTGTGTGTGTGTGTGTGTGTGTGTGTGTGTGTACTTATTTTTGTGACATGAACCCTTATCTTAAACGCTGTTATCGGTGTGTGTGGGTTTTTGTTGTTGTTGTTGTTGTTTTTTGTTTTTTTTAAAGAAAAGCAGTCCTACCTTTTTTACATGAGAGCTTTTCAAAGCACATGTGACATCTGAATTGCTACTAAATGTAAGATGGCAGGTAGAATTGTTTGAAGGCTGTAGGCTTTTGGAGAGCTTTTAAAGAAATAATAGACTAAGTGTCACACGTGTTACTGTCAGTCATATGCACTAACAGAAATCTACATTTAATATCTGATTTTTTTTAATGGATTAATTTATAATATAGCATGTTCAGAATCAGCTGGAAACTTTTATGTAGAATGAAGAATGAACATTTCCATGGGGTGGGGGGGGGGGTATAGCCATACTTTGTGACTCCCAAATTAGTTCTGAAATGTTAAGGTCTGAACAAATCAGTTTCTAGTCCATTCAGACCTCAAAAACAATGACCCATGTACTGGTCCATTCTCGATTTTAGTGCAGTAACTTTAAAGACCAAACGAATAGGCCCTTAAGAGTGAAGTGAGTGTGGCTTTAACAGTGAGCACACCACAGCCAGCTCTGGCCAGCTCTAGCGAGCTGTCCACCATCACATCCAATGAACCAAGCTAAGAGCTGCCCACACGCTGGGAAAGCCAGGTCAAAATGGATGCTATTGTGGAATTCAGCATTTAAACAGCTCTTAACTCTGTAAAACATACACGCTCTGAGCACACTGAGATCATCTTTGCCCACAATACAGGGAGCATAAAATCCATATGCCTGTGTTATTTTATCATTTAATTAGGATGTTATGAAAAGAGGGGGAACTTTTCAACTTAGCAGTTGGCTAGAGAATATCTATTAAGCTGAAATGCAGCAGGGCAAAAAAGCTTAGCTTTTAAGACATCATCAGATCCTTTCCTGAAATTTGATTGGACACTTTAGTATATGTTTAATTTCTCTAGCATGTCCTCTGACATTTCCTGAGAAATGGCTTGGCTGTGGTTAGTCTTTAGGTTGGATTATATTATCAGCTGACTTGACTTGATAGTTTTCGATCGAAACAGGCTGGTTATGTGGCTTGGGTTAATAACCTTTCCATTTGAATTTCCAGTTTAACATAGAATGTCTAAACATTGTCAGTGTTAAAGTTACAAGGTTGTGTAATGCTGTGACTTTTTTAACCCATTGTACTTGTTGACTTTATGTCTGTGTGTTTGTGCTCGTGTGTGCTTGTTGGCCTTGGTTTGTGCATACGTACGTTTGTGCTCGTGTGTGTGTGTTTGTGTGTATTTGTATGCATAATGATGTGACAGAATGGTAGGACAGTGCAGGGTCTTTCACGGCAAATGCAGTCTGAGCGAGGGGTCTCTCGGGAGTATCTCCTCACCCTGCAACCCAACGACAACCTGGCCACCTACCGCTGCGATGCCACCAACAAGGCCAAGACCGTGCTCTCCACTGAGACCAAGCTGCACGTGCAGTGTAAGTTCAGCCCTGTGGTCCAAATGGCCACCAAACCGAACCCATACAATCAGCATAGAACTCTAGACATCACCCTAACTGGCCAGTCCCACCAGTTTGTCTATGCCAGTAAAACCATTCTAATGTGAAAACCGAACACAGAAACTGATATATAATCAATCGTTTGTTCTAATATAGTTTCCAAAAGCAGTGCATGCGCTATGAACTGTGATGGCATTCTTCTTGTTGCCTTAAAATGGCTCTGTTAAGATAATCATAGGTCAATAGCCTTCCTGCATCACCTTCCAGATAAAACAAGCCACGCACTTGCGATAGTGCCGTCACCAGAAGTTCGTTACCTTGAGCCGAAGGCGCCAACGTCAGTACATGAGCCTGTGTGAAAGTGCGCATGCGGCGACGCACTTTCTGTGAGAAAGATAAGAGCAGATGTAGATTTTAAAAATGCTTCTTACCCTGTTCTTTATATGTGTGGCCATGCAGATAGGAACTAACACCCATCTGTTTCCAAGTTTGAGCTAGCCATCCTCCAGCTTCTCAGTGATCAGTGTCTGAGCATAGGATCGTGGGTACTGTCTGGAAACTTTTCACCAGTCTCAGCAAAGACAGCATGACGCGGACACCGCACAGAAAGAAATCCATCAGCACCACTGGGCCTGACGCGTTCATAGCGGCGCCTACATTAATACCATCAGTCAGCTGGCTTTGTCCTGTGTTCCGAAATTGCCCAGTGACCAGCAGGATAGAGGGTGACTGGCAAATTGTGCAGGGAAACAGATGGGCTATAGTCTGTAATTGCACGCCTATAAAAAGCACCTATGAGACAGACGTAGCCATTAAAGTGGCCAGTGAGAGTAGGTGCACAGTGGGCGATCCTAATAAAACAGGTGGTGAAGTCAGCGAGAGAGAGGCAGATGTAAAGTCCTCCACAGCTACTGAGAGCCTTTATTATTCTGAACCACTGATACACCTTTATTTTATTGTAATGAATGGAGCTCTGGTAATAAATCGGTAGTGCTTCTCTGTCCTGGTTCAGAGACAGTTCGTCTGAAGCAGTCCAAGAGCAGGACTCGAGCCCCTGTGCTCCAACCGCGAGACGATTTCAGACCACAGTTTTCTTAATTTATGTTAGATAGAAACTAAAGTGGAGATATTGTGAATTGTGCGGGGCTGGATCACTCAAAGGTGTCAGTGTGAACACCTTTTCTAGCAACGATGAGCTTTTAGTGAAACACAGGTGTTGTTGAGGAGTGACAGTGTGACATCGGTGTGATGTGTTCCTGGCACAGTCCCTGCGGTGAGTGTGAAGATAGTGGTGAGTGAGACGGAGCTGCGAGCGGGACACAGTCTCAGACTGCTCTGTGTGGCTGGGAGCAGCAACCCGAGAGCCAACATCAGCTGGAGCCTGGGATCCACCAGGTACCGGGGCCATGTCACTCAACTGACACATGGGCGCACGCACACACACACACACGCGCGCACACACATACTCTCACACACACACAATCATTCACTCAAACACACACTCACAGTCACTCTCTCAGACACACATGTACACACACACACACACACACACACACATTCACTCATTCACATACACGCGCACACACACACACTCCCCTACCAGTTCACTAAGTACTAAATCAGTGTCTATCACTATGCACAGACAAACATATACACACATCCATACATAGTTTATTTAACATTACCTGGGTCTGAGTCTCTTATACATGCAAATGCCCATGCACACACTCTCTCACACTCAGTCACAAATGCACACACACACACACACACACACACAATCCAACATTGCCTGGAGCCTGTACATTGTCAAATAGCTTATCCCCTGGTCATTAACACGGTTACCTTCACACTCACACACATTCACAAAGCCAGCATCTCTTGGAGTATTTGTCTAGCAGGTCTGTTTGGATTTAATTAGCACTAGTGTTTTTGCACTTTGTGTGGGAAACTGTCAGTTACAAGCCCTGGATGCCCAGCGACTGCTGGCTCTTTCTGACCCTAGCGCACATGGTTGGGTAGGGCTGGACTAGTGCCAGCTATCGGGGTCCAGCGAGGACTCTGCCGGGTCATGCCAGAATGTGAAGACGTCAAGCCGTGCTGCAGAGCCCTCCAATCGGGGAGACCCATGAGGAACTGTGTGCCGTCACTGGCCTGTAACGTGCTCTGTGGTGCGAGACAGGCCCTGTGGAAATGGAAAGTTAGACCGAGTGAAGAGCAAAACTACATAAAAATGCTTTTAAAAAAAACACCTTCTGTGTAGTTCTCCATTCCACAGTCCACAGCGTTCACAGATTCCCTCTACTGAGAGTTGGAGAGCTCGTCTGCTTTCAGAGCGCGGCGGGAGAGAGGCGCTCTCCGGCCCACCACCTGATTAACATCGTGCCGAAGGACGATGTAATGGCTCCACTGTAATGGCTCTGGAACACCGTGGGGCTGAGTGTGGAGCGGTCCCACCGGCGATCCATATCTGGCTCCAATCCCCTGTCACACACGCGGAACGCTGAGTCATTACCTCGTTAAGGTCCGTCTTCAGCGCGGTCGATAGCCAAAGCAGCCGGAGAATCTTCCCCTATGTTAAAGCTCATCTCGGAAAGTTCCAGAGGATAGGACTGCACTTGCTCTCCCTAGGGCTCCATTAGACCTGCTGTGGAAAGAAGGCTGACTGGAAGCAGGCAGGGATTCAGTGCCAAGGGCTTTCTCAAACATACACAGGCTATTGATTGGTTTGATTAGGAAAACCCAGCAATGCTCTAATTTTGGAATGCTGGGAAATACAGCCAGTAGTTGTGACCAGTTTTTTTGTGACACAACCTTTTTTTTTCTTTTTTTTTTCTTCTTGCACTTCCTTCTGGAATTTTCACCGCAAGCTACTTCCCGTCTTTATCAAGACGAAATTTGCCTGTGGGCAAAGTTTGAATTCCTAATGAACATTTACGCATAGAAGAGGCACTCGATTTGAACAGCCTGCGTGCATATCTCATTGTCCTTTACTGATGTCTCCCTTCCTCCCTCGCCATTTCTCTACACTTTCTACACTCTCATCCTCTCTTGCTCTCTCTCCTCCCCTTTCTACCTTTCTTTTCTCTCACACTGTTTACTTCTCTCTGTCCCCCCCCCCCAAATCAGGCTGGTGGGAATAGACCAGCCTCTGAAGAAGGCGGAGTACGGTGGAGTATCTGTCAGCAGCCAGCTTGTTCTCCCCTTGGGCTCTCATCACCACGGCAACAGGATCACCTGTCAGGCCTTCAGTAACCTGCTCTCTGAAGGAGTCAACACCTTCTACACTCTTAATGTTCTCTGTGAGTGTGTGTATGAGTGTGGGAAAGTGTGTGTGGGCATGCCAGTATCATCACTGTCATAAAGGCATATTTGTTTTCTATAACTCTTTGTGTATGTATGAAAGGAGAGAATGAGTGCATGTGTGTGTGGAGTTGGGGTGCAAGGGAGTCTGTGCCTGTTTTCCCATGAGGGTATATGTGAATTTTGTCAGATTGGCAACAGTGTGCGTGTGAGTGCATGTATGTGTGTGTGTTTTGAAAGAGCTGTTAGGCTTTGTAAGTTTAATCGTATATGTGTTTTTTGTGGTTTACGGGCACTATCGTGTCTTCAGTGGTCATGGCTTTGTCAAACACAACAGGCACACTTGACTTTGATGCTGTTTCGCCTGATGTAGCCAGACGCATCTTCAAAGCCTGCCTGCATGTGTGCGTGCACACACAAGTGCGTGTGTGTGTGTGTGTGTGTGTGTGTGTGTGTGTGTGTGTGTGCACATTCACATGCTGAGGTTGTTTTTATCCCTACCTGGCACTCTGCTTTTCTATACAAAAGGCTGCATCATTCATCTGACTGAGATTTCTGAACATTAATTGCTTTTTCTGTATAATTATTTTTTTTCCTTTTTTTTTTTCCTTAGATGAGTTTTTCTTTTGATCTGTGCATGTATACTCTGCACGATAGTCTGCATGTGAATCCCCATCCGCTCGGAAATTACATTTGGTAACGGCACGCGCACACACACAAACTCACAATTAGGACACAGGCAATAAATATGAAAGTGTGCTTTAGTCTGAGACATACGGAGTCATCCAGGCCATGAGCGACTGAAAAATTACTGAGTTTGAATAGACTGTTTGAACTCTGTTGTACAAATAATTAGATTTACGTCTATGCCTGTGTAACTGCTAGTATCCACAGAAGCCAAACTGGCTGGAAGAAAGAAATCCATTACACATTAAACACAAACAGCGCTTTCGTAAATAAACCATTAGCATGTGTTCATAATTACTCAGACACTGATTAAAAATCTTTGCTATGGCAACTCATAGCTAATAAATAGCACTTCTGCACTGTCAACTATAACGCAATGAGATATAAAAGACCACAAGCATGGTTGCATATCAGCCACCGAGGAGACAAATGAAAGGCTAGATCCTTATCATTTTTAATTATTATTCTTATTTTTTTTTGAGACGTTTTCCATTTCACTATTTATATATTTTTGTTTGTTTGACTGCAAGGGGGCGGAGTTTTGGGGATGGGTGGAGCGCCACAGTGCTTGCTCTGTTGCCCTTCATGCTTTTGTTTTCCCAGGCTTTATCCGTAAATAATGTGGCGGCCACTCGGTGGTGGGGACGGGATGGCTGCTCCCTAAAGTCTGGAGTGGGAAAAGTCCACTGAGAGCCTGTCATTTGCAGCGGGGCTGTGTACACAGCACCGAGATTTTTAAGAAACATGCACACAAAAGAAATGGCGAAAGGAAAACCAAAGGAAAGCAAAAAGAAGACCAACTGCAGTGCTGTAATGTTGTCCGTTATGCAAATGATATTATTGTGACAATTCAAACCAAATAAATTATACAAATTATATACTTAGTAAACAAGTTTAACAAAAGGAAAGATTTTTAGTCAAAAGTATATGTGTGCGGAGCTATGGTTTTATGATTATGCTTTAGGCTCTATGAATTTGTCTAAAATGACTAAATATTTCATTATTTTTATGTAGGCTGATAATAAGAACTGGAATGTATTAAATTAAAAAAGACTGGGGAATTCGGGCTAAACCAGTTCAATTTCTGACATGACAGGGGTGATTTGCCCCTGCTTATTTTTAAGGAATCAAAGATTTAGTGACACGGTTTCCAAGTTTTATCAGTGCAATTAATGCAAATAACAAAAGTAGGAATATAAAACAGTATTTCTGAGGTAAAATGTCAGGTAAATCCTGAATATGCTACACCTATAGCTTCTTATATACATATAGTGTTAAATGTGCTTATTGTCTCTCAGAGAAGCTCACTGTGGAGCTACATTCACGTGTTCGTGGAAATCAAGTGAAGTCAAGTGGATCTTTATCTTTATCATCAACACAGCCATATACATTGTGAACCATTTCCCCTGGATCCAAGATGCAAGATACCCACATACATGTATAACATTCACAGTGCTGACAGGAAACAAATATAGTGCAGTAGGAATAAAAAAAAAACGCAGTAGAGAACGCACGACAATAAGAGATTACATACGTACTCCAGTCACAAAATCATTTGACAGGACAGTGGGCCTTAGCGTAATCACAAGGTCTACAGCTGAGACTCGGACTGAAATGACTGAATGTACAACCATACCATGGCCTTCAGTGGGGACCATTTACCCTTATAGCCTGTGTCACTTACCAAGATCCGTGCATTTCATTCCTGTAGCTCAAATGATTTCTTTAAAGAATTCCTCTTCAGGTGTCCTTCAAGCTAAGAGCAGACTGAGAGGTGGTGCTGATGTAGAGCACCTACTAACCCTGGTAGCGAACTTAGGAGTTGAGTCTGGTGGGTTTGAGCAGAGAAATGACCAAACCGTGCATGACTCAGGCTTTCCAGGACTGTAATTTGACACCGTTGTTGTAGCAAAATCACAAAATAGCTCAGGGGCTGACCAGTGTTCCAGCAAGTATACAGGGTCTAGAATGGCTTTATCAATATAGTGAAATAACTAACAAAATGTGTGTTTCTGTGTGTGTGTGTGTGTGTCTGCCGTAGCGTAACTACTGGGGGGCAATCACACTGGGGCCCACATTGACGGGGTCCTCTATAATTCCAGTTCGGCCCTTTCTTACGTACATTATGCTGCACACCCTTACGCACACCCTGAGGTTCATTTATGCCCCTCTTCACGTGCCTTATTCATGGTAGACAAACCGACAAAGGGTTCTTACACTGATATTTCAGGCATGAAATATCATGATTATCACAAACATGATTTATTAATCTAAAATTCTGAAACATGAAAGTTCAATTAAAGTATACCAAAACGTTTTTTTAAGCAAAATATGCATGTAATGGGAAAAAAAAAACTTATTTAGTCTGTACCTTATTAGCTAAATATGCTGTATACTTATTGAGATCCAAATAGGTAGTCTAGTGTAAACATTTATTTCAACATTAAATGAGACTTTAACTTTTGATGTTCTCTGTAGTGCACTTGAAGAAGCAACTTCAAGCACAGAAACGGAGCTCAAAAGTGAAAGGCAGCTGCGAGCAGTTGGCTGAGCTAAACAGACCTCCTGAACAGGACACTTACTTCAGAAAAGGAGAGACTTACTGCATTGGCTGCTTTGTCCACTGAAATTGCTAGAGGCAGGAATTTGGACCTGAAGTCTATCGTAGATGATTTTGCTTGTATGTCACACATTCTACACATGTATGGGCGCATGCCTTAAGAGCTGTGACTTAATTGCGACATTAAGTCGCAAACAGTGAGTCAGGGCCCAGAATATCATACTAATGCCACTGTGCATCTGTGTGTATGTACATTGTATTCAGAAAGTATTCAGACTCCTCGTTGCACACTTTATGGTGTTATGGATTTTATTTTGAATGGGTCTAATTGCATTTTTTACCCATCAGTCTACACATATAATGATCAAGTGAAACCATGTTTTTAGAGAGTTTTGAAAAGTAATTAAAAATCAAAAACCAAAAACTCTTATTCACAAACGTATTCAGACCGTTTAATTTTTAGAACCCCCATTGGCAGTAATTACAGCTGCCAGACTTCTTGTATATGAGTCTGCAAGCTTAGCACACCTGGATTTGGGCTGTTTGTACAGTTCTTCATGGCAGATTCTCTCATCTAGAGAATTCCACCCACCATCTAGAGTCTCTGTCAGCCTAGATGGCATGTGATCTGTGGATTTTTAGGTCTCTCCACAGATAAAGGATGGCCTTAAATCTGGGCTTTGGCTGGCCCACTCAAGGACATTCAGAGACCTGCGGCCACTGTAGTGCTGGAAACAATCAACGCCTTATATAGTGTTTTATATTCTGTGCCTTGCCACAAATTGATCGTGGAGACCCACAGATAGTTCCTTGAACTCCGTGGCTTGTTGTTTTTGTTTTTTTTTTCTGACCGTGCAGTGTAAACTGTGGGCCCCTACAGACTCAGGTGTGTGCCTATCCAAACTGTGTCCAGTCAATTCAAGTTGCAACAGGTGGACTCCTGCTGAGTTCTAGACACACCTCAAAAATAATTAAAGCAAACAGGATGAGCCTGACCTCAACTGGGTGACCACAGCAAAGGGTCTGGACACTTTTTGTCAAGTTTTTTCTTTTTTCTTTTATTGTTTAATTACTTTTAATACATTTTTCAAACTCATAAAAATGTATTTTCATTTGATCATTATGTGTGATTAAGTGTGGATTGGTGGATCAAAATGTCTTATAAAATAAAATGTACTCTCATGCATGTGTGTCAGTCCCCCCAGAGTTCTCAGCTGAGCAGCCTGTAGAAGTGGAGATCACTGAGGATGATGCCGTCACCATTCCCGTTATGGTGTCAGCCAATCCTGATGATATTTCTTGTGAGTGGATATTCCACGGGGAGAAGGTGAATAAAGGTAACAGACATTACAGTGTGGCTATACAAGTGGTATCGCGCACATGGCGTCTTTTCTCATGTACACACACACACACACACACACACACAGGTACAAACATGGCCATATGCACACTCAATAAAACACCGGAAGGCTCCGTGGGCGTTGCGTCTTACCAACTGTGGTCCTGCCTGTTGGGGTAAAGTATGCAGGCTAAATAAAAATTGTTGTGAGTCTAATGCTAGCATTGGCATGTTTCACTGCTCTGCTTCCTATCAGTGAAGTGCAGAGCATCAGACCTTACCGCCTTCCCTGCCTGTTTAGTCTACAGCTTTGCTCCCTCCGGACTACCGCCTCCACTCATCCTGTCTCCACCCTCCACTTATCCTGTCTCCACCCTCCACTCATCCTGTCCCCACCCTCCACTCATCCTGTCCCCACCCTCCACTCATCCTGTCTCCACCCTTCACTCATCCTGTCTCCACCCTCCACTCATCCTGTCTCCACCCGCCACTCATCCTGTCTCCACCCTCCACTCATCCTGTCCCCACCCTTCACTCATCCAGACTGTGTGCTCCCTCTCTCCTGTCATGCGTGCATGTGTGTGTGTGTGTGTGTGTGTGTGTGTGTGTGCGCGCGTGCTTGCGTGTGTGTGCGTGTATAAACAAGCCTTTAATATATCACTGTAAGTAATCAGACATGTTTATAGACTATGAATTAGAGCATGCTTGTATTACAGATGGTAGTACGCATATGCATTACAGCAGCTGTGATATTAGGTTCATGTGGTGTCAGTTTTGTGAGTATGTGTGCTTGTGTGTGTGTGTGTGTGTGAACAGAGCACGATCATCGTTACCACTTTCCCAGAGGCTGGGTGCTGGAGATATGGAACGTGACCAGGCGAGATGCAGGCACATACACAGTGGAGTGTTCCAACGCAGAAGGGAATCAGAGCACCAAAGTCAAGTTGGACGTTAAATGTTAGAACCTCCCACAGAAGCGCCACTGACGCACAAACAGCTGCTGCACTCTTTGAACACCGCACCTGCATCCGTACTGCGGCATGGAGGAACGATTGTCATTTCCCCCCCCCCCCGATGTGGTCTCTCGGTGTTAGTTTTATAGGTCCATAGTTCTGTATAGTTAAGCATGTTTGCAGTGAAATTTATCGGGGCGAGAGAGAAAGGATAATCCCCTTGTGAAGAAGGCACGCACCCTACCCGGGACTCAAACACAGGTTTGACAGGCAGCAAACGCGAGCCCTGACCACCGGACCAACAAGCCAGCTCCCTGGTGCAGCAGCCAGAGCACCCATTTAACCCTCCTAAATGATGGTCTCAATCACACCCCTCCATCAGGTTCTGGCATAGATATAAATATTCTTCATTAGCCATTGTTGACTGATGGCTTAAAAAAGAGCAAAAGAGGGCGAGGGAGAGACAGATATACAGAGAGAAAAAGAGACAGAGAGAGATTTTGGCCTGCAATTATTCGGTAATGATTTAATAATAGCTCTGCTTCAGATCTAGGCCTGCATGTTCTAGCAAATCCTCCATCACTAATGGGTTGCTACGTCCTGCTACAACAGCGGCTGACAGCGCTAGATATTTATTATGGATGGGCCACGTTAATAGCTTTTATGGACAGCCACTGAGACCCCACGTCAGGGTTCCTCTCCCCTGCCTGAGACAATGTAAGAGCCAGCTCGAGATTATCACAGAACACGGGCGTACATGAGTATTAACCGAGTACTGCTTTAAAAGGGGTAGATTGGAAAACCGGGGTGGGCTGGGGTGAGGTGTGGGGAGGCTCGGCATTCTTAGGCCAAGCCCTTAGGCAACAATCTTTTGGAAATGCACCTGGTCCTTTTTGAGGCATCTGAAACAGTCGTTTGGGTTCCTGAATAAAATATGGGCCCCGTATTTCTAAGGCAATGTTCAGTGACCGGAGCCGCGTCCAGAAGGCTCATGCGGTTTGGGTGCAGATGAAGGCACAAATGCATCGTGGGTAAAATGGTGGGTGGGTATCGTGATAGATTAGTATCCTCTCAGATGGTCATGTCACTTCTCTCTTACATTTAACCCTTTATGCTCCGGGGAGCAGGATCTCATTGCTTTCTGATGTAGCTACATACATGCATTAGTTCCGGTGTTGTTAATGAATAATCCACAGTATAATAATAACATTTAAGATTAATATCTTGATAATAAGCCTGGAGTTTAAGAGGTTAAATAGTTGCATTAAGCAAATGATTTAACATGAAAATGGATCACTTAGGAAACCGCTGGGCATACACCTACACAGTCATGTAGACTGGCATACTGTAGTTATTCCCACACCTACAGTCATGTAGACTAGCATACTGTATTTATTCCCACACCTACTCACTCATGTAGACTAGCATACTGTATTTATTCCCACACCTACACACTCATGTAGACTAGCAGACTGTAGTTATTCCCACACCTGCATACTTGTGTAAACTAGCACAATGTAGTTATTCTCACACCTACACACTCGTGTAGACTGGCATACAGTAGTTATTCCCACACATACACACTCATATAGACTATCATAGTATAGTTATTCCCACACCTACACACTCATGAAGACTAACATACTGTAGTTATTCATACACCTACACATTCATGTAGACTAGCATACTGTAGTTATTCCCACACCTACATACTCGTGTAGACTAGCATACAGTAGTTATTCCCACACCTACACACTCGTATAGACTAGCATAGTATAGTTATTCCCACACCTACACACTCATGTAGACTAGCATGCTGTAGTTATTCCCACACCTACTCACTCGTGTAGACTAGCATGCTGTAGTTATTCCCACACCTACTCACTTGTGTAGACTAGCATGCTGTAGTTATTCCCACACCTACTCACTCGTGTAGACTAGCATGCTGTAGTTATTCCCACACCTACTCACTCGTGTAGACTAGCATACTGCATGTAGACTAGCATACTGTAGTTATTCCCACACCTACTCACTCACGTAGACTAGCATGCTGTAGTTATTCCCACACCTACTCACTCATGTAGACTAGCATGCTGTAGTTATTCCCACACCTACTCACTCGTGTAGACTAGCATACTGCATGTAGACTAGCATGCTGTAGTTATTCCCACACCTACTCACTCATGTAGACTAGCATGCTGTAGTTATTCCCACACCTACTCACTCATGTAGACTAGCATGCTGTAGTTATTCCCACACCTGCTCACTCGTGTAGACTAGCATGCTGTAGTTATTCCCACACCTACTCACTCATGTAGACTAGCATGCTGTAGTTATTCCCACACCTGCTCACTCATGTAGACTAGCATGCTGTAGTTATTCCCACACCTGCTCACTCGTGTAGACTAGCATGCTGTAGTTATTCCCACACCTACTCACTCATGTAGACTAGCATACTGTAGTTATTCCCACGCCTACACACTAGCACTAACCAGCATGCAGTAGAGCTAGCTAGTATCCCCTTTAAGAAACACAGTGTCACAAGGCAACTTTTATATTCACAAGAATTTATGAAAGTATCACTGTTAGTTATTAAGACATGTTTTTGCAAACATAGTATATGAAATGAGCCATTCATGTAACAGCTACTCCAACTTCTCTTCCTTCAGCCGTGTCTCCCACTCCACGGCCCTGGCCCTTTCCAGAAGTGTGGTTTTGTGTGAGCTTCTAAAAAAAAATTCATTTTAAAGAATGGCTGATCGCAGCCAGCAGCCCAGAGCGATACACCACGGTGAAGGCCTGTCCTTGAGATCTTCCTAGACTTCAGAACGAACAGGAGAGCATACTGTACTTTACAAGGCTGAAGAGCCGTCCTAGAAATTTCCCCCCATGCTGTATATTGTCATGTTGTAATTTCTCATCGCTGTCACGCAAAATTAAGCCGCGCTGTAAGCGCCAGCCTAATTAGCCTCTATTTATGCTTCTTTTTAGGTAGACTAGGTACGAGCTTGCAGTATTAACTGGTGGTTACAGCCAAAAAATGGGGAGAAGTGAGTGTTCCGTAACCTCTGCTTGTTGTGCAGACGCCGCTAGCGTCCACGTGAAGACGAGCCCCATGTTCGTGAACTTGGGGGACACCGCTGTCCTGCTCTGTATAGCCGACGCCAACCCTGTGACCTCTGGCATGTTCACCTGGAAGTGGATGGTGAGTGACTTCTGTCTTTGTTTCGTTCTTTTTTCTCTCTCCACCGCCCCCTCTTTTAATATTCCTCTCTCTCTCTCTCTCTCTCTCTCTCTCTCTCTCTCTCTCTCTCTCTCTCTCTCTGCAGAACGCCTTATTTGTCTTTCTCCTCTCTTTGACTCACTTCTCTTCCTCGTTGCCTTCCCTCTCCCTGTCGCAGGGTCGCCGGCGCTCTTTAGCAAGAGGACGTGCTATATTTCACCGCTCTAACTGTGCCAGAGTCTCACCTCTCTGCGCAACAACCTCTGTCCTAAATGGAGAAAAATAGCTTTCATTAAAGCCACCCCACCAACAGGCCACATTTGTCAGTGTTAGCTGAAATTGTGCCATTTTAGACCTTCTTTTTTTTTTTAAACCCCTCTCCCGTTCAAAGCGCACAACTATTGTCCTTCTGGCGTTTAGTCCACCTCTCTAATATCGCAAGCCGCCCTCTTCATTTGTGTGTGTGTGTGTGTGTGTGTGTGTGTGTGTGTGTGTGTGTGCATGTGCGTCTGTGTGTGTGCGTCAAACACTATGGCGTTAAATTTAAAAGCTTTAACTCAATAGCACATGCATTGTGAGTAAAGCAAACAGCATCGTGAAGCAAACAGAGCCTTTTTATATACAGCACTACCATTCTAAATACCCAAATGTAGGTGGACAGCCAACTCCTCGACAGTTTCTTGACCAGCCACCTATGTGTTGTTCATTAGTTCCTGCAGGACAGAGTTCACAGCAGGTCTAGAGCAGAGAGAAGAGTAACCTGGAGCAGAGAACTGCTCATAATTCCCACAGGACACAAGCGGCTTCTCAGGATTTGGAATTTGGGATTTAAGGGATGGGGGAGGAGGAGCCCTACCACCTTCATGTTGGGCAGCAATATGGGAACAATACTCTTCAGTTTTATTATGTCGGGATCTCAGCAGAGCTATTATGGATATGAGATTAAATAGGTTTCAATACATTTACTGTACTGATGGCTTTATTTAACTACAGTGGGGTAGCGGGTCCTTAACTTGTTTTGACTTTAAAATGATATTTTCTGATTCAGAATCTCGTCTGATCCTTTTCTGACCATTCCAGTAAAACCAGCATTGTCCTGCCTGTTAATGTCTGTTGTTTGCTCTGGCAGTCCGTATCTCTGTTAAACTATGGATGTGATTCCCAAGATTAATCTCCAGGCACTGTTAGCTAGATAGTTAGTTTGGCATAAGTAGCATTTGAGTGCATTTATTAATAACCAGTTGGCAAAACAGTAAACACCATATTTACGCAAGTTGCCTATGAGATTTATTAAAAATCAGTTCACATGAAATAGGCCTATTGCATAAAGACATGTCTCATATAACTAGTAATGTTGATGACTTTATTTGGTTATGCAAGCTCTAGCTTTCTATACGGCAAAGCTTTGAAATGACTTTTAATATCACATTAAAGCAGGGAAAACAGTAACAGTTATCTAGGCTAATGAAAGCTCAAGGCATCACTGACTAATTCATATGTCAGTGTAAACCTCCATGAAGCAGCAGGAAGGCTTGGAAATGATTGCATGATTGTGAAATTCATGCAGCAGTAAAAGAGTAAACTGAACCCATATGATTATAGGCTGTTAGAAGGGGGGGGCATATTCGGGGGGGGGGGGGGGGGGGTTGTCCCAGAGTTGTACGTCCCTGCGGTTTATTCCGATCACAGATAAACTGATTTCAATAAGACTGTGGTAGAAATTATTCATGTTTCCATCCAAGGATAGCACTGGAACTTTGATGCTCTGAAGCCACAGCTGCCCAATCCAGTGCACGCCATCCTAGTTATTTAATCTCTGTTCCTGATCCAGTGTGAACCCTCTGAACTGCCAGACACGCCGGCGTGTCTGTGCGTGGCTTCCAGTGGAACAGGCATCCAGGATGAGGTGATTGCAGAGAGGATTCATTGTGAAGGGCAGTGGTAGCGCAGTGGTCAAGGTACTTGACTTGTAATCGGAAGGTTTCCAGGTCAAGCCCCACTGCTGCCAAGTTGTCAATGTCTTTGTTCAAGTCCACCCCTTTTCCATGAAACACAAGGCAGCTTGCAGAAGGACAAGGATCTTAACCTTACTGCTAAAGGAACTAGAGCAACACAATGTGGAAATCTCCTGACTGGCTCATTCAATGTCTGACATAACACAAATTGAGCAGACATCTCACTGAAGGTCTGGCTATGTTTAAAGACCTTAGGTAGTCAACCAAGGCTTTGCAATCAACTACTAACCTTGATCACTTTATTCAAGATTCATGGTAAATTCATATTAAACATATTATTGTGTTAAGTGGGTATCTTAAGTGGGTAGATTATGCATTAAAAGTGCTGTGTTTTACCTTTCTATTCATCGAATACAGGTGTAAATCCTCTGGAATAGGAGGTCCACTGTAAACTCATAGTCATCGTTTCACTATACTAGGTTTGTGTGTGTGTGTGTACGCTCTTCTTACTCAGGGTGATGGTGAGAAAGAGGAGCTGGGGGAGGAGAGTCAAGAGGAAGACACTGGCCTGCTGACTCTGTACAACGTGACCCGCGATCAAGCAGGCCCTTACCAGTGCACAGCGGACAACGGCATAGCACCACCTGGCAGCGTGGTGGGCAAGCTCATCGTGCGCTGTAAGTTGTGCATGCTTGGCAACACAGTACAGAACTACACAGGGCAAAACTATTTCAGTTTAGGCTAAGAATTTGCTGGTGAGGGCTGAAAGGAGCTTGCTGACTCTCAGTCATTTCTTCAGGTCGGGTAGATAAAATAATATGGCCTTCGATGCATTTCAACCAAATGATTGAATATAAAGGGAATTTGGCAACTTATTATCTCTAAAAGAGACACAAGGGGCCACTTGTGGAATAACTCGTTCTAGCATCATGGCAAAGCTCGCTCGGTTTCTTTTTGCTGCAGTTGCACCGGAGTTACAGAAGAGGGCGCAGTGGAGAAAGGTAGCAAGCAGAGGGGATGGCAGCACCAGCGCGGACCTGGTGTGTCAGGCTGAAGGTGTCCCGAGTGTGCAGTTCACCTGGGCAAAGAAGGGAGTACCGCTGGACTTCACCAACCCCAGGTATAGAGACACCGGCCTCATGCACACCATGCACATACACACCGCACTCGTCCGGTCTGCACATAAACACCATGCACATACACATATTACACACACATGCATCATACATTTCTATTATGACACGATATCCTAACCCTGCTACAGACAGGCTTAGAGCCAGGATCGAGTGCATGAGTGGACCCGAGAAGGCATATGTTGATGTAAGCTAAAATCATTATGTGCAAAATATGTGGAAACTAGCCTTCCTCTAACCTACAGAGTGCAGTTCAGCAATAAGACTACCACCTTAAACACAGCACTTCAAAAATAAAGAAGCTAAAAAAGTAAAAAAATCTCACCATTTTGAATTATCCATAAAAAAACATTTGCTTTACATTTACATATTTGCTGACAACACTGTTTAATGACCCTTGGTTTACATAGACTGTATTAAAATAAAGAACCATCACAATCGGCCAAAATTCAGAAGGGCAGGAACAGTGAAATAGCTGATTGATTAAATATTAGTTTAGGCTGATACGTGTTGAGTGAATAAATTGGATTTATACAATTTTTCAGTCTTACAAACTTTATCTTTTTTGGATTTTTTTTGGAACCGTCGTCCATTTGCTAACATTACTGAGTTACCTTTTAATAGACTGCGTACATAAATGTTAATTTCATATAGCAGAATAAGAAACTCTACAATTTTTATCATTCACATCCATATTAAATCCCACTATCAACACTCATTTGAGGATGGCTTTGGAAGTTAACCATAACCGCACTTCAGTTACGGTGTATTCAGAGTTGATGGAGGTCGGTCACGGAAATTCTAACCGGCTGTTCTGGAACTGATAACTCTGAATATGCTGGGCAAAGTCAAGTCAGAGTTCAAGGTTATGTTTAAGGTTTGTTAAACCCACTTTCTGGAATACTACCCTCATCAAACAGTGGAGTTACGCATTAGACTTATTCATGCCTTTATTGTGGACTATTGCAACTCACTTCTGAATGGAATAAGTTGCATGGTCCAGAACACCACCACTGGTCTGGACCAACATCACAGCTGCAGACCAACATCATGGCTCCAGACCAACACCCGGGTCCAGAACAACACCACAGGTCCAGACCATCGCTTCTTCTAAACCCCATATTCCACCAGCACTTCATCAGCTTCACTGGCTTTGAGTGAAGCAAAACATTTGCTTCAGAATTCTTCTCTTCCCATATAAAGCACTTAATGACCTTGCTTCCTGCGATCTCTCTTCTCCACCCTCAGGTTCTCCACCCTGACTTTCCCCTTATCCCTCCATATCAACTGCAGATTCCGAGGCAGAGTCTTCTCTAGAGTTGCTTCACAACGCGGGGATTCTGAATTCCCTCACAGTTGGAAACACTGTCTGTTTTCCCAGGTCTTCCAATTTACGCTTCCTGTAACCTTATGAACCCACAAATTGTTGTTGTTTGAGGAACCAATTGCACAGGATCTTTGAAATGCGCTAAAAAATTATGATTATTGTCATCGGAGAAACAGAAAACACAAGGAAACTTGTGTTACACCAAGGAAACTCACTGGAAAGGTGATATATCCTGTGTGTGCAGTAATGAAGCAATGATGATGAACAGGTGTGGGTACCCTTGGGACGTCCACTGTCGAGGAAGCACCCGTGACACTACTGAATATGATAATGTCAGTGTGACGCAAGAGTCTCTATTGCTCTTTGTGTGTGTGCTGTGTGTGCGTGTGTATGTGTGTGCGGGCATGTAGGTACAGGGTGCGGAAAGCAAAAGAGGGTGCTGTCCACACCAGCACGCTGACTGTGGTGAACGTAAGCGCAGCGCTGGACTACGCTGTCTTCACCTGCACAGCTCGCAACAGCCAGGGGGAGGACACGCTGGACATACAGCTCCTCAGCACCAGTACACGCACGCGCACACACACACACGCACGCACGCACACACACACAGAGGTGAGGCATGGAACGTGCAGTTTTGTAGGTTTGTTTTCTCCGGCTGAAAAGTCATTGAGACATTAATTATTCAGGTGAGGTAATCAACCTCTACTCTTTTTTAATACGCCTCAGCTTACTCTCCAATTTAGGGAGCAGAGGTTATATCCTCCTTCCCCTTCTCTCTCTCTCTCTCTCTCTCTCACTTTCACTTTCTCTTCCCTTTCTCATTTAGACCACTCCACTATTTTCAATTTTCCTCCTCTAATTGTATCAGCTTCTCCTCCTCCCCTCTCTCGCGCTCCATTTTTTAATTTTCTTTCAGTCTTCCTTTTCTCTTTCTTCCCTTCTTCCCCTCTATCTATCAGGGAGACTCACCCCTCCCCCCACCCCCAGCAGAGTTCTCTGCACTCAGGCAGCCACATTTAATGTTTACCATAAAAACCATGAAATACAATCCAATATTCGCCTTGCCCCCTCTATTTTTACTGCCATGAATATTTATAATTAATCTGACACGGTGATAATAAATCTTATATGCTTCTTATCATCAGATGGCCGAGGAGAAAAATAGCACAGGTTTCGCCGTGTGCTTTCTTTGGGTTTCGGAGTAGGGAGGAGGAGGCGGTAATGACCCCTCTGCCCCACTGTTCTGAGAGTTCTAGCAGATAATTACTATTTACTCGACCGCGTGTAATGAGTTAGAGCACTTCTTCATCTCTGACTCTCCCGTTCTCTCTCGCTCGCTCTCCCTTTGGTTTCCTTCACTCTGCGTCACCGAAACGCACACTTTTCTGCTCCCTATAAAGACATATCCCACCGCTACTCATCAGACGCGTCGCAGGTGAATTTAATTAACACCTGTTTATGCAGACTCGGGAAAGACACGACTAGCATGTCAAACCTTACATTTTCCTGTGGCGGGAGCTGGTGATCGCATCCTGCGCTAAGCAACTCTCTCAACCTGGGAGCTATGGTAATGCTCCGTGCGATGCAGCATGCTTGTCATCATCGCCATCATCTCTCTCTCTCTCAGGCTACCCGGACCCACCTTCTGTGCTGAAGCTGCTCGGCGTCGCCCCCACCTCTGTCACACTGGAGTGGATGCCTGGCTTTGATGGAGGCCTCACCCAGAACTTCCGTGTCAGGTGAGTGGGGAGAACATAAAGAACGCAAGGCCCAAATGTAAAATACACCCGAGAAACCTCCATACGCTGCGCGGACCCACAGTCCTCTCACGCTAGATAAGCTTTTGTGTGATTACAATCCATGCTGCGTTGTGTTTACGGAAATATTCTTGCATTTAGTAAATCGTGTGGCCTATAATCTTTGACAGGTATCGATGGGCGGCGTCTGCGAGTTATCAGTACGTGGACGTCTTTCCTCCGAGAGCCACTGTCTTCACGGTTAAGGGC
Source organism: Electrophorus electricus (assembly GCF_041902795.1). Lineage (NCBI taxonomy): Eukaryota > Metazoa > Chordata > Actinopteri > Gymnotiformes > Gymnotidae > Electrophorus > Electrophorus electricus. Next base: position 17,429,948 of record NC_137513.1, read on the forward strand.
CTGATCCCGTCCACTACATACGGCTTTTCGGTCAACGCCTTGAACTCCGTGGGAGAGAGCAGCTATGCAGACAATGGCGCAGTACTGAATGTCACCACCATGGGTCAGTATGGAGCTTTTCCACGTAAGCTACTTGTGCATTGTGTCATGTAAACAGTTGTCTCTTTGACCACGATTTCGCCTTCCTTGTGTGTTTTTGCAAAACTTGTTTTACTACCCACTCCAGGTCAGCTCACTTGTTTGATAGGTGGTTGAATATTCATTCATTAATTCAGTCATTCATGCTTCCATTCGTTGTTTATTTATTTATTTGCGCACCACAGTTGTTTATTTTTTTTATGTGACAATCAGCAAAGGTAAATAAACTAATTTGAGTTAGAATTAAATGCAAGGTTATAGTTGATGTTAGTTACGTCTAACCGAAGTCTGAACGTCATGAGACAAAGGGCTAGTCAGAAAACAAAGACTCAAATAATGAACACGTGGATTACTGTTGGCACTCCCAGGACCTAGGAGTGGTACTGCAGTGTGGATCCTCCTGTTCTAACGGCCAAGGGATTAAAATGTAAAAACACGTGAGATATGCATACATTTCCACAAACGCTCAGTGAATTAGCCGAGACACCATAGGCACACATACAAGCACGAGTGGGTCACGCCAAGGACAAGTCCCCGTCTGGCAGTGCCGTGAATCCCATCCGGCAGGGCCAAGAGTCCCGTCTGGCGCAGCTGGCGTAGCTGGCGTGGCCGGTCAGCCTCTGGAGGGGACAAGCCTCGTTGGAATAAACACTGAAATAGCGTCATTCCCTGCAGCATGCAGTCCTCGTTGTAGAAGCAAAACACTGCCGGAGAGACATTTGTCCCTTGACAGGAGGTCCGAGTACTTCGAATAACTCCTGTGTGTGCCCAGAGCTTAGCTCTGGCGCTGTTATGTTGACCTTGAGCTTGCTAGAGACACAAAAACAAAGCGTTAAGTAAATATCTCAGCTGAGGCAGAATTTGTGAAATGTTATGACGTTTAGAAGCAAACAGCAACCAAGGACTTTTGTTAATAAACTGACGGTTTATTAAGAAGTACTTAGTATTTACATTTCGAAAGAGCACCTGAATGTCTCGCAACAAAGCCCGACTGATGGTGCGCGAGTGGCTGCACACCTGCGCAATCGCATCGCCAGCCATCGCACTGCAGCGCACCACGGGCGCCTCACCGAACTATGTCGTTAGCACCGTCGCCCACGCTCTGCAGCAAAGTGTTAAATTATGATGTGTTGATTTTTTTGGCTTTTAAATTGAAAACTAAACAGCAGCAGCAAAAAAAAAAAAAAAAAAGGTTTTGCTGGGTTTTGTTGGAAATCACTTCACCACTTTGTGTTCCACTTCAGTCAAAAAACTGAGCAGATTTTTAAATTGTTTTCCCCTATAAAGCAAACACAAGATGTTTCAGCAGTTTCAGATGGACATGGCAGACTTTTAATTGATCATGATTTCATACTGAGCACGCTTTGGGTGGAATTTCACTGACAAAGTGACAAATGACAAAGTTTCCTTGTTGATTTAACAACAAAACCTCTCAATGCAACTCGTGAATGCTAATCTGCTACTGTGAGGACACGCTTCGTACAGATTCCAGTTTAAAAGCATCGCCGATCCTTTTTAACCATCAGAATTGGTCCTAATCAATGGTAATCCAGTGTGCTGTTCCAGACATTTGGGCTGGTGGTGTATGCTTCCTGTGACTTGACCGTGATTGTGGGTGCTGACTGTCCTCTGCAGATCCAGAGCCCGTGCCCAGCGAGCCGCAGCCCGGCCTCCACCTGGACCCGTCCAGAGGTGCTGTGCTCTCAATTCCATCCCCTCCACCTCCCCCCGGCAGCCTATTTGCATATTCATCAAGCGCCGAGCGGACCGGCCACCCGCCTTCTCTTACAGATCAATACCCCCTCCTCCATACGGCTAATTTGCGGAGGCTTTCTGATGCGCCGTGATGCAGCCAGCAAGGAATAAATTAGCTAGGATAGGATGGTGTCCCTGATGTAATCACGTGCAATCCTGCCCAGTCTGCTGGCCTCTAGCTTCCGGAAGGTTCACTAGGTGGCAGTCACTCATGGACAGTGCTAGGGCTATTGAGCACTTAAATGAGACACTGTACTAACCAGATACTGTATTTAAGGGTGTTACCGCAGGCTCTCCGTGTCTGTCGCCAGCCCGATTGCAGCACTGTTATGCTTCATCCGTGAGTGACAGGCTGGATTTCAGGCTTTTTGCCTTCAGAAGAATGCTCCAAAGGCACCCCGGTCTTTAACTTGCATGTTCATTGACGTGTGGCCCTGAATGAATGCATTTAAACGCAGCTGTCATAAAAGATTTTTTTAAAAATTAATCACGTGGACATTGTGTATATTTATGCTCGACTCGAGCGGTGGTCTGCAGGCTGTTCATACCAGTCCATAATGTAGGCTATTTCTACACCTTCCACTCTTCCAGTATATGTCATACCGATCCTGGTGGGCGGAGTCCTCCTGCTGCTCAACGCATTAGGCTTCTTTCTATTTGTCAGATGGAGGAAAGGGCGGAGTTTGAAAGGTACGGGAGGGAGGGGCTCTTTGGCATGTCGTTTGTTCCCCTTGGCGCCGTTAGACAGCATGTCCTTGACTGTTCTACTTACTACAGTGACACTATAGCACCCAGAAGAATCCTAATATGTCTGTCACTTTCAAATCCATCGCTCTCACTCGCTCACTCTCTCTCCTCACCCGGCTGCCACCTCTCCATCCCCCAGTAGCTGTCATTTTTGCTCGAACTTCTCCGCCTTATCTCACCCACGTTGCTTTCGTTCTCTCCCTTTCTTTCCGCCCCTGCGTCTCTCTTTTTCGCACTCATTTCCTGTAGCATCTCCCCCGGGCCCCCCTGCCGTTCCCTCAAACTGCCAGGTGCCTAACCCTCTCTGTCTCTGTCTCTCTCTCTCTCTCTCACTTTCTGTCTTTCCACTTTTCCACTTTATTTATGCACCCTCCATGCATCTTCTGTTTGAGTAAGTGTCCTTTTTGCACATTCGCTGGAGCCGCTTTGACGTAATGTGATTTGTGGGAATGAGGAATTGCTAATCGAAATGAGCACTCACCAGGCACCTACGCTTGCGCACTGTTTGCCTTATCGCCCTCATCTGACCGCCCAACTCGCCCCCCACCACCCCTTTTGGCGCTGTGTAATAACAGCGCTCGTCGCGTCGTCTCACCCCGATCTCACCCCGATCTCACCCCGCTTCCTCTCCTCCAGGGAGAGTGGGTGACGGTACGGAAGGGAAGAAAAACGAGCATGACGGGTGAGTCACATCAGTCTCGCCCCGTGAGTCAGTGCAGTGCTGCAGATACACCCCCCACAACCCCACCCTCCCCCCCCCACCCAACACGGAGAGAACAGAGACATGTCACCACCAGCGGCCCCGCGGTGTCTCCAAGGAGACCAAAAACTACTCTAAATTGTCAAAACTCATGTTGTGTGTTCAATTGGCTTAAATGCTAATCTCCATTACAACACGCTAGCTCTTTCAGAATGAGCTTGCCTTGTTGAAAAGCCATCCACGCTAATGCCTGACCCAACCCAACACTGATCTCCACAAAAAAAACAAAAACAAGGTTGCGTCAGGTCCGACTGGGCCAGAAGTCAAAGATGGGTCATGATCGGTTATGGTAAAACTTCGGCGAGTCGTCCTTTGGGGGTGAGCTGTAAATCTTCGTTTGCCTTACCGACCATCCGTGTGCGTAGGTCGACGACGAGCAACTCCAACCGCTACGAGAGTCAAGAGTGGACCAACATGTCAGCGCAGCGGACCCTGATCCTGGACGCGAGCTCCGAGCCGGACAGCAGCGGTACCAGCGTCTACGAGAGCTACGGAGGGGTGAGGAGGCGAGCAGAGGGGCGGAGCTAAGAGGGCGGGGAGGAAGGGGAAAGGGAGAAAACAAGTCAAATAGAACCAGTGAAAATAAAGCAGAGGGAAATGTATGGCCTGGATGTGACAAACTCCCACGATCCGCTGATCTGCAGTGATATCTGGGATTGGTTTCGCACCATTCGCTAGGGTCAATCCTTGTACTGGTTACTCTTGACTTATCCTGTAGTTTTTTGATTCATTAGAATGGAATCACTTGTTGAATTTGAAAAAAAAAAAAAAAAAAAGCACTGCCACAAATGATAGATTTGATTTCATAGCTGTGAGTCTCCTTCTCCAGAATAATTGTTCTGGCAAGTATACAAGTATGCTCTGTGTGGCTTGGTAATGCCACGACACTGGATAACATTAGGGTTCCCACATTTGTAGTCACCACCACAAAGAAAAGCCAAGAAGGATCACATGATGGAGAAATTACGGTATTGTTCTCTAACTGTCTTCCACCAGGAGAGTTGCCACTATTACTACCCAGCCGAGGCTTACCGGCCTACCCTGTACCCCCACTGTGAAGCCCCGGAGGAGCACAGTAAGTGCTCACATGGGAAGCTGCAGGGACGGAGTAGGGCTTATTTCACAAAGATGCAGTTCACCCTAACGTCAGCATAGTGAAGACTGGAAAACATTTATGAAACGGCCCTTAACTGTTTCTAGCCTGCTGACAGGCCGTTAGAGACGAGCGCAGCCAGCAAAATCTAGCGACACAACGCTCGGATGTTCCGCTGATGTTCATTCGTCCACCGCAGGCAACAGACGTGAGGCGAACCCCGTCGGCCACGAGTACGAGGAGGTGAGGGACTACCGGGACTTGCTGGGGGCTGCTCTATCCCCTTCTGCAGCCCCGCCTAATGTGGATCAGGCACCACCAGCTGCGTATCATGAGGTGAGCGTGATCCAGCGGTCCCCATCGGGGGACCACGCCAGTGTCAAGCGGTCACGTGACCGCAAACCCTCAGTTGTAGATGACCGAACCTGGTGTGCGTACTAACTGTGATTCAGTACTGCCGTGGTTAGCACGTTGTGGCGTGGTGCTGCTTCAAGAAGATCTCAAGAAGGTCTCCTTCTCTTGTTCCCCATGTTTTGTCCACCAGGGGAGGTGGCGCGTTGGATCTGATTTGGACCCAGCAAGGGCTGTGTATAATTCCATGGCTTACCGACGCAGAAGGGACTCTGACTTGCCCTTTGAACTGCGCGGCGAGCTGGTTTAAAAGACAGCGAAATGCCGAAAGCTTCTTTGAAAGGTCTGTAGTTACTTGGCGTTTGACATTGACCTTCTTTGTTTCAATTACTTATTTTTTATGTATCTCTATATCAGATTATCTTATAAATTGGATATATATGTTGTTTGTTTTTTTTACGTTGAGCTTTGATTTCTGCTTTTGATTTACATGCTTGAGGTAAGGCTCAAAAGGTATATCACAATACTTTCATGGATTTTAATGACAACACTTTATCGTGATGTTCATGCCAAGGACAAAAACAATATAATACAAGCTTCATCTATTGTTGGCTGAGAATAGACTGTTTTGGTTATATTGCAATATTACATTATGATAACTAAATGCATACTGTGATAGTGGCACATCTTTTGGTTTATAGCCCAGCTATAATTTCAAGGCACTTGCTTTTATGCTATGGCACCATTGTGGACTTTTCTTTAAATAATCCCTGTCAGCAAAGCCAAGTACTGCAAGTATTAACATGAACGCACTTCCAGAAGTGGACACAAGAGGGCACCATGCTTTGTTTTTCCTATGTTGACAAACAAGAGGGGTTTTTTGTTGTTGTTATTATTATTCATGTTTTTTTTCCCCCAGTTATTGTTGTGTGATAGTTAAGGGTGGGAGTGATTTTACAATCTTATTGTTATTTGGGCAAGCTCCTTCACCTTTATGTTTGTAGAGGAAAGGATCTGATGTCAGAAACATGCGAGAGGTGAGGTCTCTCTTGCCAAACATATGGCTCGTTGAAGTAAACAATGCAGCCATTACTGGACAAGGTGGATGTTGGGTTTTTTTGGGGGGTATGTCCTCTTTTTAGGTATCCTTTCTAACAAGAGGTTACATAATATATAGGAAGAAAATAAAATGTGTGCTTTCTTTTGGAAAACAGCTTCGAATACATGCTGAAAAGGGCAACCGTTTCGGTAGCTCAATGGCACCCTGAACAGAAAACATCATAGATGTAGTCAAAAAGATGGCGACGGAGTCAGCGCCTCGCCGTGGATCAGGGGCTGGCCGATCGCCGTTTAAGCCCTGTGCCTGTGCTCCTGTCCTGGCAGGTGTCAGTGTTAACATTAATGGGCTTTTGTCACCGAACGCCGAAAAGTACAGAAACATCCCGATGCACCGTTCGATCCAGTGTGCACGCGGTAGTTTCACAAAAAGGAACGCAGAGGCACCGTGATTAATTGCTGTTATTAGTCCACAGTTTGTTCTTGATAATAGACGCTAAAACATTTAGTCCACTCCATCATTCTGATTGCAACAGCACCGGTAATTGTACCGGTTTGACTGGTCACGCTTCTTGAAAAGATTTTGTAGATATAAGGAGGTATGATGAAAAATATTACGTACTGATCTTCATCCAGTGCCTGTGAATGATTTATGGTATTTTCTAAAACACACAATCTCCAAAGTAACCAGAAATAAACAGTGATATTTTATTTCATACTTTTGGCTGATATTCATCTTTTATCTTTATTCCAAAGAACTTGAGAGCATACACCCACGTGCACACACACATACCCAAATTAAATAAATATATGAGACTAGCACACACTAGTTATACTGTATTATTACTGTATAATGCAGCACTGAGCACTAGCACAGACAAGTGCCATGGCCAAAACTGAGATAAAATTAAATGAAGAAGTTAAATGATAGGGATTATAGGCAGGAGAGAAATGCTCCGGAAGAAAAACTTCCCATCTCCTCTCTCCCATCCTCTCTCCACGTCCCCTACAGGCATCTGAACTCGGCTGAGCCTGTGAACCACCCCCCCCCCACCCATCGCCCCCAAAAGAGGTTCTCCTCACCTTCTCCTCCCTTTTTCTCTCCTCCCCTCTTTGTTCGCCTCCTCTCCTCCCCTTTCCTCTCCTCTGTTTCCCCTTCTCTTCGTCTCGTCTCCTCTCCTTTCCCATCAGGCCCTTGTCCATCTGAGTGGTCCTCAAACTGCCACAAGTGAGTGTCATAGCAGAAGAATAGAGACCCCCGCACACCAACCTCAAAGCGCTCCACCCTCCACGGCCAAGTCTTGTGCCAGTGTTTCCTGGCAAAGGGTAAAACTTGACTCGTTTAAAGCTTGCTACTTGTCCCTAATCGACTGTGGCATTGTGCCGTCGAGGCCGGAGCGGCACGGCATCCAGGCCCCTAATCCCGTTCCTTTAAAGATTTGGACTCGGCGCGTGTTTGGAGAGACACCAGCAGTGATTTAGTTTGAGCTCCTAAGAGACATTTTACCTTAAGAACCTTCTCCTTCTCGCTTCCTAACGATTCTTCTGAGGCAGATTTCCCAGGGTGTCTGCAGGGGACGCTCAGGTTCAGAAGACATATTAGCCAGATACACAGACAAGCATCGCTGGATTAATTTGTGATATGTTTATGAAAATAAAAATAAACAGTGTTAATTACTCTCAGCATTGAGACGGTAATTAGGAAAATCTGGAAGTTGAGGTAAAAAGGACCACTACTGACATTTCTGTGGCCTACTTTTCTGTACAGTTCATTATTATTGTTTCTTCTCTGTTTTAAAGAAAGCTTAAAGCCAAATTCAGCCAAATGTTTTCTTTGCTTGATCCCAAGGGTGTGTTGTTCTTTTCTACTGTTTCCAAATTACAAGTGGGGTGTTTTTTTGTTGTTATTGTTTTTTTAAGTAACATCTTCTCTTAAGTGTTCTTTACACGAGTTTCAACACTGAATATGAATAGTGGAATATGCATGCTTTTATATCAGCAGTCCAAATCAGGATGGAGAGGTCAGCCAAAGACAGAAGGCCCATTGTATAGTGACTGTTGTACAGGAAGTACACTGCCTATAGTTAAATGCTTGATAACACCATGTGTCCTGAAGACAATGGACAGTAAAATGATGCATGTCCGTTTAGGTCAGACCACTAGGAGTCATGTGCCTCAAGAATGCACATGCATATCCCTGCACACACACACACGGTGCATGCTCCTCTTCAATGCAGAATATTTCTCATGCCAATGGAAGACCACGGTAAATGGACTCGGTTATGTTTTGTGTGGAGTAATAAAGACTGCTCATTCAAGTCTCTCATGAAAATATGGTAGTTGGAGCTTGATCTATTTTAAGGCTGAGGTCCTCCAGGAAAATTACACATCACACGCTGTGGGGTGATTCTTATTAAGTGAGCAAATTGCCAACTACGGCAGTGCAGAAGACTATCTCTGTCATTAAATTAGGAAGAAAATTGCTGTCGATAATTCTGTCAATATTAACACGCTGCACTGAATCCTGAGTTTTTACTGGAAAGCACAGTGAGAGATGAAATATTACTGAAGCATGCTTACTGCAGCCTATCAACTGGTATTCCCTGAGATGTTGTCAGCCTGGTTTTTTTTTTTTTCTGCCTTTTTGTATCACATCAAAACGAATCGTGTCCCATGTTAACGAAAACAACACAGATGGGAAATAAGACCTGGTCTAATGCAGGCACTTCAGTAAGGTGCCACGAGTAGATAACACAAGTGCAAACGTGAGAAAAGCAGAAAAGTCACGATTTGATTTGACGCACGGCGGATCCGCCGCCACACTGCGACTACAGCGTTTTAGCTCCAGGCTTTGTCTGGTTTTGAGTGAAGAGAGCAACCCTTTTTGAGGGTACTATGGCTCAGAGATAAAATGCTGCTCACACAGTGGCATAATGTACACATTTTTAAGTTTGGTCTTTCCAAATGGGCTGAATATTAGAAATGAATGGATTATAATTAGCTTCTATCTGGATAATTCTGACAGTGTTTCTAATTTACACCTTCCATTATTCAATCTTTCAGACAGCCTGGTGTTCATTATGCACTACTGAGTGACTGTTGGTTCATGCGGCAGCGTGATGGACGGAATGCAGTTGGAGTCATGTTTACACCCGGTGTGCCATCGAGTGCTTTGAGATGGGATAATGTGTCAAGCTAACTGGCTGACAGCTTTATTCATACCATCAGGCCTGGTTCTGTGTCCTTCTTGACATCGTTTTCCAAGATGCATAGGGAACGAGGTTTTTGTTTTGTTTTGTTTTTACATAAACCAGGTCGAGGTCAAGTAATGCAGTAGATTGGTTAAAAGATCATCAAAACATCTTAGTGAGAATGTTTTAAGTGAATATACACAAATGTCAATACAGATTTTTATTTAACAGCAACATCCCACTCAAGAACAAAATGTTCTTACAAAAGACTTTGACTGCAGGATGAGACATTACAAACACATGGAGGTTAATATTAGATGAGGATTTGTCCAATAAGAGTCGGAAATTGAACGGTACAATGGACCTGTTTAAATATTGATGGTTTATAATGGACTTTGTGGCCAAGTGCATGATTACAGTCTCAGCAAATGCACTGAACGTGAGGTAATTGGGCCGTGAACTTATCAGTATTTTCAGAACCTTATTATGTCAGCATTTTCGTCTTTTTAGACAACTAATAATTTTAGTAACATTTATAATTATTAATCATTTTTATTTATTACCTTTGTTATCATCATTATGAGTAGTTGGAGTACTACTTATTGTTATTCTTATTTGTCGTTTGTTTATGTGAAATCTGTGTAACTCAAATACCCCCTAATATCTCTGCTGCAAGTGAAAATGCTGAGATAGCTTGATTAGTCTCGACAGCTCTCGCCTACGTGATTTCCATCAGCGATGTTTACCTTGCATTCAGATTCATGCTGAAGCCTAATTAAACCTAGTATACCCTCTGCCGAGGAAGAAAGCAGCAAACCGTCTCCATTTGCTCCTCCTCCCAGGATGGGAGCTTTGTAAAAAAGATCCCCTACAGGGATGCTGCTTGTCCGGATCGTGCTGTTTCCTGGAAGTCGATTCTATGCTCTGATTGGTAGGGAAGGGGTAAGTGACTACAGGAGGAGACCTAAATCAAGGGGTGTTCTACTTTCGTCACTTTTTCGCAGCCGTTGTTCTGCACAGTTCTGCTGTGGCACGGACAAACATCATTTTAATGGCCATTTTTCAAAAGGTGCCACGATAAACAATATCATGTACACTTAAATAAAGAAAGGGGGGGGGGGGGGGGGAAGCATGTTAGCAGGGATTTTTGTGTAACAGCGAAGCCCCTGGGTGACAAATCATGGTTGATTTCATCCCCCAAGGACTTGGAGCCATAAATCGGACATGGAACATACCTTTCCCAAAGTGTCACGTGTGTGTGTGTGTGTGTGTGTGTATGTGTGTATATAAAGTTGCTTAGAAAGACTGGAGCCTTGGTCCCCCTTTCATAGTTTGTTGTGTTGTGTGTTCATTGATTTTTTTTATTGTTATTATTAAGCAACATCAGCAGAAACGATCCAGTGTCTTGACTTATAAGTGATGGAGGGCAGTAGAGTATATGGAAAAGGAAATAAACAGACAACATCATGTAAACATGAGTAGGGATTTACAAGTACATTTATAAGTGTTTGTTTACGTTTCTGTGTGCGCCTACATGTGCATGTAAACACATATGCAAGAAGTCTAAGGCCTTATGGTCTGGCCAGGAGAGTCTCGGTTTACGAAGCCAGCACTGGCATGAGAATGTCTTTCTGGCACAGTTCAGAGAACGCATGTCGAGCTGTGCCCTCTTCTTGAAAATGACAATATGGCAGCCTTAAACATAAGCTGCTACAGAGAGTGTATACAGTGCTTGGGCTCCAGACGAAGCTCCCAGCCCGTACCCTCATGCAACCCATGTCCTTCCTGAAGAGCAACCCTGGGGGAGGCTTGCAGGGGGGGTTGACTTGGCAGGACCTCACCCACTGGCAGCCTCGGATGGATGGGATGGCGGATTTGGACCAGGATGACAGGGTAACGTATGATTGTATGAAGCGCTCAAAGCTGCAGCAAGGCAAGCCCGAGGCTGATGGTTCAGTTTGGGCCAGCTAACATCACACAATAACATTTGGGCACAGTTAGACTTGCAGAGTGCTTGGGCGGTTCTCAAGAATCTTCAAACTCCAGAATTCCAAAGGGCTCTTGAGTCTGAAAGAAATACTGTTTGCCCTTGAAGTCTGCCTGTCTTTGAATTGGAAAAAAAAGGCATGCAGTTGACCATGCAAACCTGCACTCTTTTGAAAAGGGAGCGGGAATCTGTGGATGGCCGGGGGTCAGTGGCGGGAACATGAGTTCCAGAACCACCCCCAACTCCACTCGCAGGACTGCCTTGCCTTTGTGCAGCTCTGAATGTCACCCAGTGTGTTGTGGCAGACACTGGGAAAGTGGCATATTTCAGCGTGTGTTTTGTGTAATGTGCGACACAATGCTGCCCATACAGCAGGAGACAGACAACTATTGGTTGGGTTGTTTTTCATAATCCCATTGTTGATTGCATTACTAAAATTTCACATGATGTGTAACGAGCTAAACGTGCCCAGTTTGCAGAGGCAGATGTTTTGACGTCTCCATTGCTAGTCACGGGGCACCGAGATGTTTTGATATTCAGGAAAATTAATGCAGCACGTAGACTAAATGTACCATTGCTATCCCCCAAGTGATTACCCTTGTCATAGAATTATGATTGGATGACCCAGAAAAGCCTTTTCCAGACTATACCTTAAGCACAGCCCTTTCTAGTTAATGTTGACCAGTTGGAATATGTAAATTATATTTTAAGATATATTAAGTTGTGAATATCACTCTGAGTGCCTGGAAATACATGATAACCAGGTCCACGCATTAGTTAATGACAGGGCAACAAACTGTAAATTATAAATAATAGGGTTAACGTTTTGTTCTCATAACCTATAAGTCTGCAACTGAGACGTCATTTGGGCAGAGAGTAAACGTTTATACGGGGTAAAGTTGCAGTTCTGCTCTGATCGATTTTGCACGCATATTGAAAATGTAACTCTGTCACCAAGGCATTAAATGAGTGGTCGTGCTGCATGTACCTTATGCAGTATGCAGCCTACAAACAGGCCAGTGTATTTTTAGTTTGGTCAGCCGGCTGGTGTGACCTGGCTTAATGCATTAGTAACGCTCTACCCTGGCGGGAGCATCTGCACATGTGCTAATTCTAATGAGTGTGGTTACAGGTTCTTGATTTTGATTTCATAGAATGACAGCAGCCCCTCGCAACTGACAAATATCAAATATGAATTTCCATAGTAAGCCTAATCAAACTGTCACGGAAGCTTGGGAGCCAACTGGGTCCCATCAACACATCTCTCTTAAGTCACGCCTGTGTCTTTGGTGTCATGAAGTGACAGAAGAACAAATGAGGAAGCTCAAGACAGCAGTTCCGCCCTCCTTTTTTATACTGTATATGTTTGTTTGCATTGCACCTCCAGCGCCGCATGACATCTGAAGCCTTCACTCGAGAGAATTCGAAACAGATTTGAAGCAGAAAGAGGAGGGGGAAGCCGGGGACGCTGGGAACACGTTAGCGCGCTGAACCTGGTGAGAGCCAAGCGAGACCTTGCTGTCATTTTGGAAGCGAGTGTTCACAGACTCCCCTCTGCCCTCAGACATGCAACACTTCCTTCCTACTCAGAAAAGAGTGAAGAGCAATGCTCCTCCATCTGGAGGCGTTCAAAAAGAATCGTAGAAGCTGGTGGCAAAATTGTTTTGCCGAGAGATAACAGTTCACTGTGAGAAGTTCGCTCTTCCGTTCATGTAGGCTTGTCCCTGACCAAAATTAAGCAGAATGCAAAACAGGGAATTGATGTAGGTGTCTGCCTCTAAAAGTTTACTGACATCTTAACGAGTCGGGCACAAGCATGTACACAATATCTCTTTCTCTCTCCATGTCTCTGTCAGCCTCTGTGTGTGTGTGTGTATGTGTGTGTGGTGGCAATCAAACAATGACTGATGCAGAGTAGATATGCTTGCACTGGCACACACACACACGCAAACAGAGAGCATGTCAAAGAGCTAGCAATACCCAGGCATATGCTTCCAGACAAGCTGGTGGTGTGAAAGAGCCTGACCAAGTAAACACAGAGAACAACCAAAAGAAAGAAAGAACGAGAGAGCGATAGAGGTGGAAAACACGAGGTTAAAAAAGGAAGTGAAGAAAGGGCATGGTCAAATAACGGCTCAAAGTTGTAGCAGGTTGACTGTTGGATGCTGAGATCTGAACCTGATAGTTTTTCAGCATGAAATCCAAGGTAAGCAGAAAACATTTGGTTGTTCGGTGTTGTTATGTGTAAACAGAGATCAAATTTTGTAGAGAATGAGAGGTGGGTAGAGCTGAACTTTACCAGGAATTGTTTCTGTATGGCCTGGAGCATGTTCTCTGTGTCTGAGGGCGAATCCCACCTGTCAATCACAGTATACAAAGGCCAGCTCTCCTTTTATTCTGGAAATAGACTAAATCACTTATGGTGAAAATACATAGAATAGTTTAGTATTTCATCCTCTCTGCACTATTTCTTTCTGTCTTTCAAAGAAGACCAAAAACTTTCATTCAGACTCAGACTGTTAACATGGTCTTAATGTATTTGGATTCTTTTTTCTTCTTTGCTTGATTGCCTGTTGTAATTACCAGCACTCATATTCTGTTTTGTATTATTATTTTATATTATTGTACTCTATTTAAGTATTATACTGACTGAAAGATACCAAATAAGAGAGGTGCTACACTACTTGAAGAGACGAAATGATACATATCCTGATAGATGACATGTTTTGAAATGGACTTTTTCTCAGCATTAATATGTTTAACAAATGACATCAGGGTAATAAACTAGACAAAGAACTGCTATTCTTTAAAGCTTGAAGAATGTACCAAACATAACGCTTATTACAGATCAGGAAACTATGCAGTAAAGATAAGATTAACCCATCTCTCATCTGAATTTGCTTGCTGCTTTGGAAACTACTTCGAGTTAAACATGTGATCAGGCAGTCTGCAAACAGGGCTCTGTGGTTTGTCCCAGTTTTGGATTAACACCAAATGGGATGAATTTACAGTTAGTGTTCATTTGTGTCCAGAGTGCATTTATTTCAACACTCTAGGTGCTAATTCAATTCTCCACGTGGGTTTTTGCTGTTTAGGAAACAGATTGAATATATTAAATGTGCCCCCAAGGATCTCAGGGCTTTAAGAAGCAGCAATGACAACAGAAAAAGTTATACAGACATTGCACACAGTGACACGTACAGGAAACATCTCATAAAAACCAATAAAGTTTTGTCAGTGATTACTATGACTGAATACCAGATACCAAAGGAAAAGTGGAGGGGGGAATGTCACCAATCCCAGCTCAGTTCTGCTAAGTTCTGTACCCATTCTCCAGGCTTGCATTCACTCCTCAAACCAATCAGTTTAGGTGGTATGTGACAGACTCTGTCTGTGTCCCTGTTGCAAAATCTGAGGTTACTGCTCTAACTCATCGCTTGTGGGGAATTCCGGCTTGTTTGTCAGTTGCTAAGCGATCCCTCTTGTGTTCCCCTTGCTGTGCTAGTGTGTCACTGTGGCGTTACAGAAAAGGAAGTAAGCAACAGAGAACAGTTTTTCATAACCCAACACTTTCAACTGCAAATACAGAGATTAGTTGACATATAACCCTTCAAAAAGGCCCAGGAAAAGATCTGCTCAGAGCTGACTCTTACATAGGCACCGAGGTTCAGTTCCCATTCGTGCCATATGCTGCCTACAGTAGTGAGTCAGGACGGTCACGTTGAAGCAGATGGCGCAGTGCCGTCTTTGCCTTCAGTTTTTATACCTATTCACTTTTGCCTGGATTGTGTGGGCGACAAATTAAATATTAATGTGACAGTATTTTGGTAGTAGCTGTGAGAAGTCACGCAGGTTCTCCTGATTAACAGTGCCATGTGGTTTGTAGTTTGAAAAGACCTTGTAGAAAACCTAGTGGCAGGTTTTGCAGTAGGTATATACATTCTTAACTCTCACAGGAAGACTGTCATGCAATAGTGACTATGTGCAATAGTATATGCCAAAAGTAAATTTATGAAACATTAAAAAGATCAGCTTGTTGATCAATATATGAACAGTGGAACTTAATTAAAAAGGTATATGTGTAGTTACAGAAACTTAAACATTACACTTACACTATAGAATAAATTGAGAAACAGCAAAACCAGTGTTCACTTAATGGTTTTAGAGGTCTGAAATATCAGATCAGCAATAAAGAACTGTTTACTATGCATTGTATCTATCATGCTGCTATAAATTTAACCAGCACAAGAACTTCATGCTTGATAAAACTGTTTATGCAGCATGAATGGAAGACTAAGTTTCATCATGGGCAATGTGTTTCCATGTTTATGATGGTACCTGCTTTACAGACACTCTGGAGAGGGACTGTACTTTTCATTTTACTCTACTTCAGAGGTAAGCCTCCTCCGCTTCTCTTCTTAATTTTTCTCTTTCTTGTTCTGCCTCATCAACAGTTGTGGGGGAAAAACCACCTCAAGCAGAACCCCTCTGCTTGAGGATCAAGGGCCTAAATAAGCCTTTTAAAACATTCAAGTAACATAAATCATAAAATAATCTTTTGTCTCTAGAGCAACTGAGTTCTTTAGGAAGGGGTTAAGTGCAAGATTTTGCAACGCTCCCACCAATCTCTTGCACACCACAGTCCACCTTCGTGCAGTTGTGTGATTCCCGAGAAAGCTCCCTTCATGACAGAGGACAGAGCTCTACATCACAACACTATTACTGTGTCAGCGGTTGCAAACATTTGCAGCCATCTCCGTCAGGAATATATGACTTTTTCTGAAACTTGCATGTGTAGCAGTCTGCGCACTACATTATCGTGCATTATTTTTAAAAAATCAGACAGCTGCAGTGTAATTTGCTACAAATATTCATTTAATAGTCTCACTGCAGTAGGTAAATTATGATGGTGCTTTCTAATCCTTTCTAAAATTTGGGACTTTTTCCCCCAGCACCTAAAAGATTATTCTTATAAAGTGTGCAGTCCGTTCATTATGCTTTATCACATCATATTACCATAGCATGTTCATTGTTAAATTTTTATAGGAAGACATGCGACCCACTCCAAATAGGACCTGCGTAACCTGTTTTCTCGATATAGCCAGACAGTAAATAGTTAGACAATAAATATTGAATTTCTTATTGGAGAATCTTGGTGATTTAGCTCTTGCATGTTATAGCAGCTGTCCAGAGATATGCCTCCAATATATTTATTTCCTTGAGTTTTTATAAAAAATTTAAGGGATGCATAGTTGAAAATAGCCTTCTGTTTTTAGGCTTTGATCTTGGTATGCCCTGGTGGACTTTGAGCACTTTGAAGTCGTTGACTTGTGTCCTCTTCACAAAGGTTGTGCCAGTCAAAATGTGATGTCTCCGACTGAAGGCGGAGACAACTCAACGCAGTCTGTCATGCTTGGGACCACACCTGCAGTCACAGGTAAGCCAACAGTGGCAGCAGCCTCCCAAACACCGTTTCGATAACGGCTCCAGCTGCATTTGGATTCCACTCATACTCCTATATAACCACAATCTTCATTTCATGTTAGTAATTTTCTGTGTTTCATCTAATGTGTTTTTGCAGGAGATGATGTGAAGGTAGTGGTATTTACGGAGGAATCTGGCATTACTCCCCAGACTGGCACAGAAAGACAGTCTCCTAAGAGTAGCACTGCTGCTGTTAGCAGCAGCTCAGTAAGTTCAACCAGTACCCTTCTAACTTCACCACGGAACACTCTAACTTCACCACGGAACACACCCGGTAAACCGCCACTCCTTATTTTGCTTCTTTTCTGTCAATCATGTCAAATGTGTACTTGCTTTGCCAGCACCGTTTTTGTAACAAAACAGAATTAATAAATGAATAAATAAATGTTACCAGGGACCGTAGAAAATGCGAAGTGCAAATGGAAAACACTTGCAGTAAAAGACCTGCATTCAGTTAAAATGACCAGAAGGAGCGTCAACACATTTAGATAAAAGGCTGACATTTCATGAACAAATGAAGCATACTAATTGCTGAAGGAATGTCTCTCTCGTCCTTTCGCTACATCGTTAGATTACTGTGAGCTCTAAAGCGTCGCTTAAAGGGCATCCGTACAAACCACATTAGTGGGGGCGTAAGGGCGGCTATCGCTTCTCTAACGGATTCAGTTATTTGTAGGCGCATTGTTGTACCGGTATTCATTTATTTATAAATAAACCATATACTTCCGATGCTCTCATCTTATCTGCGGTTTACCCATCTCTTTGCCTTTGATCACACTGAAAACGTCGTTCGTTTTTGAAACATTGCGTTCCAAGAAAAGACCATGGCACGCGAGTACAAACTCGTTCTCAACGACTTGCCTTCGCCTCTCGCGAGAGGCTAAAAATGTGTCACCAGCAGACTGACACGAAAACTGCTCCTTTAAAGCACGAGGCCGCGTCGAGAAGGCTGCGAGCTGCTCGAGGGGGGGGAACGAAAGCGTGCGAGCGTCGCGCCCACTTGCAGTAAGGCACTTCATATCAAGGGCAAACGTAACTCGGAAACGAATTAGCAGGTAATTAGAAAAAAAAACAAACTGTTCCACCCTCTTCCCATGTAGAGAGACTTAAAGATATCCGTTATTTCTGCTGAATTGTCAGGGCCGCGGCGGCGAATAGCTTCGCTTTATGGTGTGCTGTCAAACTGAACACACAAATAAATTCAATTTGAGAGACGGGTCAAAGGGAAAATGAGCGCACCTGAAATTTAATTAGAAGTAATTATGGCCCGATCCATATGACAGCGATAAAAGGACCGTCTAGTAGTCAGGCAAAGACTCTAATAAAGGGTAAGAGCCCTTCCTCACCACTACGCACTGAGAACAGGAGCTTTTTCCTGGGGGAACAATCCACATGAACTGAAACGAAATTAACCCAAACGAAACGATATTAAATGAATTGGGGGAAGGGGCAATCTACGCAAATGTAATATTTAATATTACCCAGCCCCCTCCCCTAGAACATCAGAGGAATGGATCCGTATCAAGTTTATCACATCATTGTAGCTGACTGTATACAATGATATTGCTCAATTGTATCGTATTTCCCGATCAGATAAATAGATTTATTGAGCTTAGGGAGATAGATAGGCCTCCTCTTGCTTTGGTTAGTTGGCCCAGACACTGTGGCAGTGCAGTGCAGATTTGAGAGGAGATTTGATCATGGGCTGGCCTGGTCTTTTACAGTTGTTCTAGTTGCTAATGGCAACACGCACGCACAAACACACGTGTGTTTCTGAGTTTGTTTGTTTTTTAAAGCCTCTTTTTTCGTGTTCACATGTAATTTCTTCCACAGAGCAATGGAAAGAAGAATGGGATTTGCCCTTCGACTATGGTAAGAGTTTTTTATTATCATTGGTTACAGTTCTAACAGTAGTTGTTTATATAACTGGAACACCCTGCATTTAGTTATAACAAACATGAGGTATAGGAATGTTAGGAATGAGTTTTTATTTAGACCTATATGCATTAAACGAAAGCTATTCATATATTCTAACATGAAATCCAATTTTCTTGTAAAACGCTATAAATGTATTAAAGTGTTAAACATAATGTTGTATTCTAACATGCTTTTTGCATCGAAAAATGTGAACAGTAGTTAAAGTTAAGTGTTGTCACAGGCTGAGACCTGCTGCTGTGGACACTCAGCTTGTTAGTCATACATGAGACAGAGTTTTATGTAAGGCTTTCATGCTCTGTGTACCATATCAGCCAGTTTAGAACTTTTTGTACATGTTTGCAACAATGTCTTTTCAGCTGAACACACCATATGACTAGCACTGAGAGTTAGTTCTGTAAGCAAAATGTTTTCCAGTATGTTGGTCTGGTACAGTAGTACGTGTGTGTGCGCGCGCGCATGTGTGCAGATTATACGTTTCTGAGGACACTGGGGTTAAGCATTGCGGCTGTTCTCTTCCTGTTTGGCATCATGGTGATCTTGTGTGAGTAAAGGGCAGATCTCTGTTGTGACTCTCTCACAGTGTCCTTAATACGGAAATCCTCAGCCCCCTTTCATGTCTCTCTCTCAGTATCACACTCGCTCTCTTTTTCTCTTTCCTAATGCAAGGTGGCAAAATGAGATGGATACCTCGCTGTCGCAGCAAACGACGGTAAGGGTGGCTGGTGTGTGTGTGTGTGTGTGTGTGTGTGTGTGTGTGTGTGAGAGAGAGGAATGAGGCTGGGTTCACGTCACCGAGCCATGCTCGAGGGTTAGACTGGCGACTACAGCGCACGCTCCACCACGTTCTGACCTCTTTTCTGTAATGCTACAGAGTGTCCTCAGTGCACAGGTTGTTCCGAGTGCACATGGACCCTATTCCTGTTTAATGTCAAGTTCAGTGCCAACGTTTCCCTTCACCACACACAGTTCTCCAGCTGAAGAGAACACATGCAAGGAATACTGGAATAGTGTTACTAAAAGCCCTTTAGTGTTATAGTATTACCAAATTCTCATGTGTGCTTATTGAATCTCACATGCGTTACATAGACACGTTTAGGCAGTTACCATAGCATGTTCATTGTTAAATTTCTATAGGAAGACATGCGACCCGCTCCAAATAGGACCTGCGTAACCTGTTTTCTTGATATAGCCAGACAGTAAATAGACAATAAATATTGAATTTCTTATTGGAGAATACAGTTTAGGCAGTTCTGTCATATGCAAAATATTATCCAAATTGATGTGTACAAAAAAATGCAATTGTATAAAGTGATCAGTCTGAGGCGTAATGTTACCCAGTCTTTCACATAATTTTTGGTGTGAAAGTAGCAATGCCAAAATTCCCTCAGAAGCTTTTTTGACTCACTGCTGCTGTTATGATGACCACACTAGTCAGAGGAATTTACAACACCCCTCTGTGGTTTCAATGCCACGTGAACTCTCTCATTCTTGCCTTTGAAATTAAAGCAAGATAGCAAGTGAACGACGTGCCAAATGTCAAGAAACGTGTTAAATGTGGCATTCCATCGGTTTGTTAAATGCTGTGTAGCTCATCAGATTTGAGAAGAGGTGGGATACTAGCTAATAGCGCCATTACAGAAAGTACAGGAGTTGCCGGTTCAAATTTTGAATGAGGCACCGTTGACTTTCAACCACTGCATACAAGCACTAATGCACCTAACCTTGGCACTGCCATGCCGTGAGTTATTTAACCGCAAAATGCTTTTGGGTCTTAGTGTAGCCACTCTTCCTCCCTCTACTGCTTAGCGCTGTAGACCTTATATGAGAGCAGCCATGTGTAAATAGAGCTTAAAAGCACAAAGACCAGCTGAGCCACTAACTGAAATACTTTTGCTTTAGCCAAAACTTGGTGAACTTTCACTGTCTTAAGTATCAGATTATTAGGGCAGGGTGATATAGAAATATGCCAACATACAGGTCATAGTCTTTAGGTGGATGATTTTTGCTGATGTATTCTCCTCTGTCTGACCCTTTGTATACAGATCCTACCAGATGACTCGAATGTAACCAAGGCCCTGGGGCAATAAACCCTTGTGCAACAGGAGACCAGTGGCTTGAGACAGGCAGCCAGTCAGACCTGTTCTTGTTGCACTTTGTGCACATGTGTCCTTCTAACATAAACTTCTTTGTCAAAGAGAAGATGGAGAGAGATGCCAATTTGTTCAAATGTCCTAATGCTTTGTGTGTTTGAGCGAGCGAGTACAAGTGTGTGGCTGTATTTGTACAGTGTAAGCCCAACCTCCTTATTGGTAACAAAAGCGTCTTGGAGGCAGAATGTTCTGAACCATCTTGCTGCATTAAACTCTGGCAGCAGTTCTCAAAAAGGCATCTGTGCCTTCTACACCTCTCTTCACAGTGGAACAGTATCAGCTCTGCGTTCCCCTCCAACAACACTCTGCAGTTGTGGTTCCATTAATACACTGCGTTTATCACATCTTTAATAATGTTTTTTTTTTTTTTTTAATGGGGG
This sequence comes from Electrophorus electricus, assembly GCF_041902795.1. Classification (NCBI taxonomy): domain Eukaryota; kingdom Metazoa; phylum Chordata; class Actinopteri; order Gymnotiformes; family Gymnotidae; genus Electrophorus; species Electrophorus electricus. Next base: position 17,450,978 of record NC_137513.1, read on the forward strand.
GGCGGGGGAAGAATCTACAGCTCAAAAGTGCCCCCAAGAGGTCAAAAAAGGACTACAGTTCTTAAGCAAGGAACTAAGCAGTGTTAAAGAAGGAAATAAAACTCTTCTTTGAACTTGATTTGTGCTGTGTGTTGAATCACATCACTGGATTCCAATGTCAGCCCTGAAAAGGGAGTGGGGCATCTAGAGAAGTTCTGTCAATACTTGCCCAGAGGTTGTTTTTTTAAGCCTTTAGCAGCTTCATTTACTTTGTACATGGTATGAAAGCTCACCAGTGCGTGAAGAGGGACCCTAAACAGTGGAAAATAGGTCTGCTGCTGACAGCAGACGAAAGGCTATCATGAAGAACATCTCAGTAACATCACAGTTCCATGACCTACAGGGAAAAAAAGTAATTACATGATGGCAAAAACAACTCTTATCAAACCCGTAGCCCCTCTACACAGAAGATTGCACAAAGTTTTGTTTCTGGTCATACTAGATCTAGATCTCTGCCTCCACCACAACAGCAAAGAAAAGAAAATCCAGAAAAGTCTTTGAAAAACATATAATTCAAGAAGACAATGGAATTTCAAGGATACATGAAAATATAATTCAAGAATATATGAAAATAATGGTTATCAATAAACCATCAATAAAAATGATTATCCATAAAACATTCATTTTTATCATGTAATCTTCAGTAGAAATCATGCCATATAACTCTGAGTGAAGGTTAATATTAAAAATCCCCGAGTTCATTGAGTTACTAAGGCTGAATGCAGTAGGCTGTTTCTTGCAGGCTTGCAGTTCCATGTTCACAAGTCTGAAGAATCACAATGTGATTTACATTAAATGTTAAAAAGTACTGCTATTTGATTTTTTAAAATTGGACTTGCAGATAAATTCAAATAATCAAAAAAAGGAGAAAACCTCTTCCCCTCTCAGAAGTCTGACAGCATTTTGCCTGGCCTTTTGCCAAGTCCTAAACTTGAGCATGACTGTCAGAGTGAAAGCACCACCCATGTTTCAAGAACAACCATCCACAAACAAGGATTACAAAGTGAACATGTTGCTATACAATGCGGTATAAAAATGTTCTTAAAACATATCTAAATATACCATAAACCATACACAAAATATTGACATCAGCAAACAACAACAAGGCATGTCACATCAGAAATAAACCCAGCTGGAATTCTCCAAGACTGAAAACATTTTAAAGGAAAACAAATTCAAATGAAGTGCTGGAAAGGTGTACAAATATAAGTGACCCCTCTTTATTTAACAATCACTGAAAAATGACACGCAAATCCACCTAGAGGCATGTTATATGGAATTACTCTTTTGGGCAAAAAGGTATTATTTCACATGATCTTGCCTTTGGGTGACTGTATGCATCTAGAGAGGGTTAGGATAGAGCTTACTATTGCAGGCTTGAAGTAAAGGCTGTTTTCAGAAAACACCACTTTCTTTTTTCCTCTTCTATCAATAAATGCCATAACAAATTGCCTTATTACAAGCCAGCAACAGATGTAGCAAAATGGCTCAGTTTATTTATTTTTTACTAAAACAGGTGCCCACATAACTTTTCAATTCAGGGAGGACAGAATAGGCACTCTTAAGTAATCTTTTATCTGTGTTCTTGGGTAAAATCAATAGGCTACTTGGCCCAAAGAACACAAAAGTGGTTTCAAGATGATGCTCTGTCCTAAAAATGACAACTATAATTTGGCCCACAAAGATGGCTTGAACAAAATGTGAAACAGCATGTCTTAAAATCCAATTAAACAATGGCTAGACTCTTTTGAAATGCTTTTGTAGTGATGTGAAATGGCATCAGTGCATGAACACTTTCAGTAACAAATTTAACAGCCCTGTTGTACTGTAGGATAGATAGGCTAGCCTTAAACAAATGCTTTTACACACACACACACACACACACACACACACACACACTTCCTTGTCAAGCTGAAGCATATATGTGCATACTGTGATGCCCCTTTGCTTAAAGAAACACCCGAAGACGGAAAATAATGTGAAAATGGCCATAGACACCCACACCTCAGCAGGATGTACAAAGGACCGTTCATAAGAGCTTTCGCTAAAAAAAAAAAAAAAAAAAAAAAGTGACCCCAGCAAAAAGGTGCCCAGTTACCCCTCTGCCCCCACCCTTGCTACACGATCTAGCCCACCCCTCAGCCTGCTAGCCGGGCATTTCTGTATGTTTACAGAAACAGATCTAGCACCTGCATCTGAGATGCTATCACTTTCCTTGCAGAAACACAAGATGTGAGAGAGAGAGGGAGAGAGAGAGAGAGATTGCTTATCCCTGAATGACATATTAAGTATTGTGGCTCTGTCTCCCCTGTCCATATTTCCACATCATATTAAAATGGCCATTCATTGTGGCCTGTTCCACTGTTTTTTCTTTTTGTTGCCAGATGCTTACGTATTACTCACGCATCGCTCGTGTATGTGTCGAAATTAATGTGCCAAGCACAGCAAACAGTACTAGAAGCATACTGGAGACGTGAAACATTAGCAGGAAATACACCTGATCACCTTGAACAAACAAAGCTATTCAAAACACACCAAATAAAGTGGAATGGAGGCCAGACAGGGGTCACGTGGGGTGGGGGTGGGGGGGGGGCATTCATTAATTTAAAACAAACTACAAAACCTCTCGTCTCTATTGGCGACGATAATAGTGGTGAGCTTCACTCGCTTTTGACCCTGGGAGGCATTGTGTTGGCACTGCATTTAAACAAAAGTGTACATTCATTTAAGGTCAATCCATTGGCAGGCATGTGTAAAGCTCAAGAAGGGGAGCAAACAGGCCAATTAGGCAGAGGGGTTTGTAAGTGTTAGCAGCCACTTTGGCCTGAAGCTATGGCTGTAGAATATCTTTTGCGTGTAGGTGTCCCTGGTGGAATCCAGGAATCCGGAAAAGTGGAGACCTTCAGACTGTTTAGACGACTACTTTCTGCTCAACTGGTACATCGTATATGCTGCAGAGAGAAAGAGAAAGAAAGAGTTAAACCCAGTGCCTCTGATCCATACTGTCCTACCGGAGACAGCTGTATTGTTTGGTTTTCCTACTGATTCCCAACTTATATTCCTGACTTTAAACCCATTGACCGCAGCGCTTGTAGAAACACTACACGAACAGCTTCGGTGTCAGGTATGAACAGAGAAACGCTTAATCATTTCTTAACCATGTGTATGAACAAGCCACGTTGTATTCGGGCAACGGTTCAAACAGGGCGGATGCACACCGCGAGCACGGCATCCACGTAAACGCACTCTCCTTTTCTCCCCTGATGAATTCTGTGGCATTTATCCTGCAACGTGAACTCTGTAGGGTTCATATGTATAACGACAGGTACACAGCACACGCCAGTGTCCGCACTCTGTCCGCGGCACATTTACCGTGACTGCTCAGTATTATTTTTTATTTAGCTTGGCTTATGTTAGCTTTCATAGTGTCAGTGCTCCCTCGGCAGACTCAGAGAGGGCTCGTTGCCATGGCAAACTCGATGTTGATCCACAGGGCCCTGGGTTGCTGTGCCTTTTCAGCCATCCTATCTCTTGCTGGTGAAAGCAAAATACCTCAGCTCAGCAAACTATATTCCCCAGCGGGAGCCAGTAATCCTTCCAAAGAATTTATCCCCAATAAAAAGAGAAAAGGAGCGGAGAATAAGAGACTAAAGGAAAGGAATGACACAGGGACAGACCGACAGACATGCAGAGAGGGGAAAAAAGGCAGAGATGAAAGATTTGCTGACAGAGAATAGAACGACGAACAGATTTTCAGAGAAGCAGCCTGCCCCACTGCAGGAGACGCCATAGACCGGAGCCGCTGTTTAAGGCAATCGGGTTTTATGGAGCCCCACATCTCTCTCGCTCTCTATCGCGTTCCTGCTCTTTCTCTCTCGCTGAGGAGGTCATGTATCACTACGCCCGACTAAGTGACAAACTGAAACTGATTACAGTGTGAAACAGACGCAAGAGGCAAGACATCGTCTCACGTGGCCCGCGGGGTAAAAGGGAGACGAAAAATACTGGTGTCCTCATAACCCATTTTGCAGTAAGGGCAGCACAATCGTAAACTACCTAATGTGTGGTTTTATTGTACAATTCTGATAATAAACACTGAATTCCATTAGTATTCTGACTTGAGATTGTGATATCCAGAGACTAACCCGCAACGCTTCTATTACATGGACAGCAAGTGCCTGCAGATGAAAGATTGCCTGTTCATATTAACACAGCGTCACCCAAGTGTCAAACGTACTTATTTAAGAAAACCACAGCTTGCAAACCTACAGAACCTACAGAATAAACCTGCATAAACACTCTGCCTAAACAACCCCCGCCCCATCTCTTTCTGCTGTTACACTTTCTCTCGCAAACTGGTTCGGGCAGTTTCAGCTCTCTCGCTTTCTGTCAGATAGGATCGTGATGCAGAGCCGATTTCAAGCACAATATGTCCTGCTATTTTTTTTTTCCCTCTCTGGTTTGTTTTGTTCTGTTTTGTTTCACAAGGATCTGCAAGCAGGCCGCATCTCATCCCCGTTCGCAGGCGTCCGCCACGTTCCCTGCCCATTTCTTGGCGTCAACAGCAGAAAGGGCCTAAAGGAGATGACCCCAGCCTGCAGGCATGCGTGCGTTGGCTTGCCGCCACTTCACCTCCCTGAAACCCCCCACCCACAATGGGGCAGCTCGCACGGGGTGTCTGCGAGCTGTTACCTACCCCACTGCTCCGGCAGCCCACCGACACCTCCATCCATAACATCCCTCCTCATGCCATGACGGGGGGAAAAAAAGGAGGTTTTAAAAGCTACTTCTGAAAAACCGGGCAATAAGGTGTAAATTTAGCTTTTACTGCCCTTCACGGGCCTTGCTCATGTGTGTGGCCCAGTCTGACTTTGTCACAGGTGAACTTTCTGAACCCCCGAGAGGGTTTGCTCTAAAAATGTGCTAGCCTCAACAAAAGTCTTCTTTCTTCCACCCACTGCTGTCAAATCCTACTTAACTGCAGTAGCTTCAGGGACCAATGGATGGTAATTAACAAGTACACATGTCGCTGTTGTACCGGGAGCAATTTAGCTGAGCTTGCTTCAGTCGCTCAGCAGACTGGCAATATGTCATATGCACATCTATTGTGGTGAGAGTGTGATCTGAGGCAGTGCTCAGGACCGAAGAGTTATTTCCATGTTAAGAGAACCTGCTATGCCCCATTAGTCTTGTATTCCTATAAGCATGCGTCATTCATAATTAAATGAGACCAGTTCTTACCCTTGTTCCCGGCTTTGCAAGTGACGTTTGAAGAGAAAAATAGCTGTAAGAGAAAGGGATACAAAAATCATAGTTAATACGTCTTTAGCAAGCCATGGTCCCAGATTCAACCTTACACTGGAGTTCTATAAGGGACCTAATGTTCCTTTCTAAACCTGCAGAGACACAGAGTTTTAGGAGGCCTGCATCATCTCATATTGCTGATGTTAGCTCACTGAATGTTGGTTTCAGACGCCTATCGGTACAGGGCTCACCAGCTCTTTCACAGCAACTGTGCTAACTGCTAACGTTAGCATGCTTACAGGGCATACTCTGGACGGACGTAAATGACAGCTGTGTCTCTGTACCCGGGGCAATTGTGTTAAAGTGAGAGCTGGGTGCTAGCGCTTCCTGCTAAAAGTCTGGCTGAGCGGCTAGCAGCTAACTCTGTGCACCTCTTACCTACGACGGCCGCGATGGCCAGGGCAACCACACTCACTGCTGCTATGATGATTATCATGGAGGACCCTTCTACAAAAGTGAATCACACACACACACGATTAAGCCAGCTTCTCAAATGTGTCAATTAACATTAAACTGGAACAATTTCTCAAAGAGGCACCATTAAGAAACATGTTAATTTTAATGTTTTTCTTTACCTTGTGTTTGTTTACTGCCATTTGAAGATTCCGACCAAGTTCCCGTATCATATTTATAACTAACTGGCCCTTTTGATTCACACACAGACATGTACACAAACTCACACATTAACATAAATACATATGTAAAATTGCACCTCCTAAAGTAAACACATGATCACATGATTTATCTTTTCTTGGAAACTTTCTTAAGACTTGGGGAGCCACAGCTTCTCATTCTACCCCGTACTCCTTTCCAGCTAATTTCGCTTTCCTCCACACTCTTGCGCCCCCAAAACTTGGCCTGTGTCTCCTGGACGGGAGGCGAACTGCGCTTCCCGTAACTTCTCCGTAATTCTATCAAAAGGCAATCATTCTGCAGATGAAGACTGACAGTGGTAGTTGGGAGTGGAGCGAGTGGTCCGGCGCGTGTTTCTCGTGGATGACGGTAGCCCAGAGATCCAGCTGGGCACCGCGGGGGAATGGGCTAATTGATTGCTTTCAGGTATTAATGTGACGGGTGCACCAGCTTGGCCTTATGGCAGCAACCTGTCTTCCGCACGCATCTGCTGTGGGTGCTAAAGAAGGCTTACCGGGCAATTCCTCGTCGTCTTCTGTGGATGAATGAGGAGGGTGGGAAAAAACGGGAGAGAGAGAGAGGAACACAAGGTGTGATTTCCTAAAGCTTGTCCGCTTGCTCACGTAACACATTTGAAGACCTGGTGCAAAGTTATATTAACCTGCTGAACAATTCAATTTGAAGAGGTGGAATAACTTTCAATAAATTGTATAACTTTGTGGAAACAATTTTTCCCCCTGTTTGATTTCACATGGGGAGAAAAAACACGAGCGGTTGAGGAAAAAGGTATGCATGCACAAACTTCATCATACCCTCAATTATACCCCCGGATCCTTCAGTCTGCTCGTACATAGGGCTGTAGTCTTCATAGTCAGCATCTGTAAAGGAAGAGGAAAGAAAAAAACTCAGACTGTGAATCAAATTATACAGGTCACATTTGAGTCCGGAAGTCAATTTCACTTTGAAACCAATGAATAACATCGGAAATAAATTCAATCTGTTTCTGCCAGTGTTCGCTGCCTGTGGATGCAATAATTTGTGAACACGAGACTTTTATTAAAGTTAGCCCTTCTATCACCCTACTTTTGTTGGGATTTAGAACTCAAAATGTTTTCTCTTCAGTCTCTTGCTGAATAAAAGTATTATTTAGTAGTAGTGTTAAGAGTGTTAAAACCACCACTAAAATTCTTATGATTTCAGAAGGAGGTTCACGTCAAGTGAACCTCTCTGCAGGAGTGAGTCTTTTAGTCTGTAAAGTAAAGCCATATTGCGTATGCTCGCCGCTGTACAGGTCATGAGATCATAATGACGCCGCGTATCGTGCAGGTCAGCGGGGTCACGAGGACGCAGCGTATCTGAAAGCTCGTTTTGCAGCTGTTTGCTCAGGTGTCTGTGACATAAGCAACATGGAAACAGTCATTGTGATGGTGGAGTAATAAATCCTTTCAATGCTCCAGGAGAGTAATGCTGTACAATGCTTTAGCACAAAGAAGGTAAAAAGGGTACACTTACCTGACGTTGCGAAAATCAAGCACAGCAAGAGAAACCGCAACATTTTCCAAGTCTGCAGGGTTGGAGAAAAAAAGTTTGTTTATTTATGGTAAAACACACGTTGCATAATCAGTCACACGTGCACGAGCACACACACACACACACACACACACACACACACCCCAGCCTGAAACGTGAAAATCAGGTGTCACAATTCTGTCTTCGGCCTTGTCTAATACGTAGTATCCTGATAAGTGCTGGAGCTGTTATCAACGTTTCTTTGTGAGGCTTGTTGATTTTTGGCCTGAACGAGTGTTGCTCATCGTCAGTCATAGTTGCGGTCACAGTTTCTGTTTAATAAGGTGACCAGGAAGTGGACATAGTGGGAAACTTTGCTGAAAATGTCACGGTATCTATCCAAGCTCAAAAAGGACATGGTACATAAAAATTGCAGCATTCCTGTGATACTCAGCAAGATCAGCAAGAATCACAAGTGTGTATCTGACCAGTGCCACCGCCAGAACAGGTGGAGGTGGAGGTGATCTGATCTCGTCCATGTCTCCAGGCATAACTGGTACATTGGCAGTACAAAAGGAAACATGGGTGCGACAAACGTGATCAACGGTTCTGCCATCTGTTTTGCGGGGCGTGGGTTCAGATTATTCCGAGTATTCCAAGTATTCCAGTATTCTTGTTACTCTCACTGCAAAACAGCAGCCATGATCTCCTTGACTATGTGTGCACACAAACACACCCTTACACACTGGCAGATTTGCATAAGAGATAAACTCGGTGACAGTGGACTTAGACTAGCTTTATATTATTGTTTTTCTGCGGGTACTTCTACCAGATGAGTCCTCGAGATTATTCCAACTATTATAATATCAGCTTTGGTAGTTTTATCTACTTCTTCCATGAGCAACAACCAGTGGCTCTTAAACTGGTAGTCACTATATGGAACTTTTAATTAAATAACTAAAATGCATCAAAAGCTATTTAAGAAAAGCTGAAATGGTGTAACCAACAGATAAAGGAGGTTCTTTATTCTTTATTAACAGCACCCTGATGTGTCAGCAAGATCTCACATGTAGACTCTCATGTGTTTATTTAAGAAGTTGGTCAAATGTCGTTCTCCCCACATAATACTTCCTCTTGGCACCTGCTTCATTCAGATGTTCCAGGCTCAAAGCTGGAAGAGCTGAGCTTCTTTTGCCTGTTTTCTACTACAGCTGACCCTGTCTGTTATTGTGGTTCTCTCTCTCTCTCTCTCTCTCTCTCTCTCTCTCTCTCTCTCTCTCTCTCTCTCTCTCTCTCTCTCTCCCTCTCTCTCTTTCACTTCTTCTCTCGTTTTCCATTCTCGGATTGTGGGGAAATGTCTCTTCCTACATGGTTAAAAAAACCACAAAGCACAGCATGGGAGTCTTGCTAACTTCAGATTTCCGCTTCCTTCTTCCTGATGAGGTGCTCTCCCACCACCGAAGCCCCTCAAAATACAGTCCCCCCCCCCCCCATTTCAATCACATCATTGCTAGTTATTGTTACTGATGCTTATTGTG